>NW_016690253.1:1240182-1567531 GCF_001604755.1 Lepidothrix coronata | reverse complement strand
TGGATAGATGGATTTTTTTTTTTTTTTTCATTTAGGTCTATAAATGCGAATTTATAGAAATGGAAAAGGATGTGGAATAGCAGAGAATTGCTGGTGAAAACGTGAATAATTTAAAACTGACAATTGAATATAACTCTTCTGGTAATAGGGGAAAAGTTGCAGTTCATATCTTTGTGTTTGACAGGTCATGTTACCTGGGAAAAGCTTTTTGCTTCAGAATATCTGTGGGTGGAATCATGTGGAAAGTGCTGCTGTAATCTTCTTCTCAACCCTTCCTGTGGCAGGTTTTAGGTTATTCGTGGAAATGGAATAAATTAATATTCCTCTATCAAAGTTATTCTTACAATTTTGGAGAATTCAAGATAGGTTTTTAAAAACTGTAAGCAAGGCAACAAAAGCTCAACCAAAGCCTGAGATTTATTCTGCAAAAATGCTCTCTGTGAGAGCAAATGAAAAACAGGAGGAGAAAGGAAGACCTTGTGCTGCTCTTATGAGTCACTATGGGGGGGACTGAGTAGTTAATAAAATACTGGTAAAGTTTACTGATACATTAATTGATAAATATTGTTAGTATATAAAAGAAAGTGTTGATTTTCTTTGGTGGTTCACAATTTATGTAGGAATCTGACCTTTTTCTCACTGCTGCCACTTTTTGAGCTTTGCAGTGTGCAAAAAGGGGAAAATGGCTGAAAAGCACACATTGCATTAATATGTGGATATGGTAGCATTTGAGATAGATTAATGAGGAATGTACTGTGTACAAATAGCGTTTTGCAAAGGGGTTTATGTTTAGATTTGACCCTGTCTGTCTTTGCTCCTTTGCAGTAGAACACCCAGAAGGGTTTGAGCAATGAGTACAAATCCTGCTGCTGTCTCTCGTTCTTGCTGCCTGAGATTTGTTGCTAATGGCCTGACTCATTAGAACCCGCTCCCACAAAGATGGACTCAGAAAGTCTGCAAAATAAAATAGGCTGCCAACAGCTACCCAGGTGTAAATACATCAAAATACTAAGTACCAAATTGCAGCCACAGTTTGTTTTGCCCGCCTGTCTCTATATTTTCCCAAGGTCTCTTAAAGCTGATTTTGGAACATACTGAAGTCATTTGAACTAAAATGCTTACAGCAAAGGCTCTCTCTTATTTCCCACTAATTGATATTGCTGTGATTACAGAGCTTTATATTTAATAATAAGTGAACTGTGATTTCCTAGATCTTTATTCTCTCTATTTTGTATTAAACAGGGGATATTTCATGTATCATTAGCAGAACTTTTTAACATCATTCATTTCATGAAGTATGTTTTGTTGAAAATTACCTTACGTTGTTTTGTCATTCCTGTGTCACAGAGATTTTTCTTTTTCACAAGACTCGGATCAACTGAAAATGCAATGTAAATTAAGAAAAAGGAGGAATCCTCTATTCTCAGAATATTAAAGGGTCACATAAGTACTTTGATGTACATTTCTCTGCACTAATCACTAATGTATAGTCTACTTTACTCACCTGAGAATCCAGAATCACATTCAGCACTTTCTGCTATCAGTCTTTCATGTTCCTGGGGATAACCAGTGTGCCTTTTCACCAAATATTTGTTATGAACACATAGGATATTTTAGAGAGTACTGAAATTTTGCAGCAAGTTTATATCAAGTTTTTCAAGGCTTTTGTAATCCTTGCTCTTTGAGGCCTTTGCATTATATAATTTATTTGAAAAACTATTTACAGTAGCATATTATACTGTCATATAACTACATTTAAATAATTGCTGTGCAGGGGGTACCCCTAATGCACACTTAGGAGCAAGAGAGCTACAAATAAAACAGCAGTACAAGGTGATTACCATAAAAAATAGTTTGTAGTATTTGCAAAACTACCAAAGCCAGCACTGCTAAAATGTTGATTCAAGGAGAGGGAAATCCCATGGCAAAGCCTTTACAGAAACCATGGGTAATGGGACAAAATGACCTGGAGAAAATATGGATCATTAGTGTCCTTAATAAGGAACTTAAGTGTCTGTTTGTCTTTAGAAGTTGTACATTTACAGGTGAAACATCCCATCAGTGGTTATCACTAGGGAAGCTGGGTGATAAGGACAAGGAGAAAAAGATTATGTACCCTGTCAGAACAGTGGAAGAGAATAAAGAGTAGAGAAAGAAACTATGGAACTGTGTGACTGGATATTCCTATTGCTGTTATTGTTTTATTACTAATATTTTTTAATTAAAAAATAATTCTGTGATGAGATAAACTTTAAACTAGCCAAATAAGCCAGAAGAACAATCCATCCATGTAATCCAGTGGTCATGGAAAGAAAGAAAACAGTGTGGTAGGTGTAAGTTGGGTGAGGTTGAAAATTTGCCTGCCTTATGCTCAAAACTTATCTTTAAAAGTTAAATATAGGAATCCCTGGCAAAAGAAATGTGTTGAAAATTGTAAAAAAAAAAAAATACAACTTGTAAATAAGTGAACAAACAAGGAAGACTAAACCTCTATTTTACAGAGTTTAACAGTAAAGTTGGATCTGGGAATCGGAGTGTTTGGATGACTCCAGGATCTGCCTTTGTTCACTGATGATGGGGAGCCACTACATGTAGAGCAAGTGCATTTGTATGAAAAAAAGAGAGAGGCAGCAACTTTGGGAAACTATCAATGGGATTCATTGTTATGCTGAGATGAGAACCGAGAGTGGCAGTCACAAAGACACGGCTTGTTTTTACTACTGCAGGCACGGTAGGAGCTGTCAGCTGCAGGCAACTGTAACACCAAGTGATTCATGATTTTTTGCCTTTCCTTAATAGTTTTTAATGTCTGTATATTTGTGTGTAAGTTCTGCTTTCCATCAGCTGGAGCTACAGAACAGTAATAGTGGCCAGCAGGAAAGCAATGCTCAGATATATTTTGAAAAATTATTATGAATTTTAAAATTGCCAAAAATCCATATGCTACTAACTGAGCAGAGATTCCATTAAAATGTGTGCTTTAGTAAAAATGTCAAATAAATCGTTCACTGTGATGATGTGTAACAAGTTAACTATTTTAGAGTGGTGATGCTTTTTGTGAAAAGTTAAAAATGACATGAACATTGACTAAATAGTATAAATACTTTTAACATATTTTCTGTTTAAATCATTATTGGAATGCAGAACTGGTTTACACATTGAAGAAAATCAAATCTCTCAAAGATTTTATAAATATGTAAGATGTTCAATTCACTACAATTCCAGCTGGCTTTTTAGAAGCATGTTGGACACTTGTACAGATCAGTGAAAACATTTGAAAGCAGAATATACATTGGCTACTCTGCCATTATTTATGTCTAACCTAAAACAGAATAGTTTTAAAAGGTATCTGATGTCTTAAAAGTTATCAGATGTCCACAAACACAGTTAGTTGGAAAGTCTTCTCATAGTAGCATCCACAAGGCCCTACAGAAAAGGAGAATTTCCCCCATTATCAGAGAGCCAGACTTCAGCTCCCATCTCTGTGTGTATATGTATATATGTAACCCATCAAAGGAACAAGAAATTTTGTGATTGCAATTAGTGTGGCCTGATATATTTATGGAATTGTTAGGAAAATCGAGCTTTTCAGCAGCTAAAGGTGCACACTGTTTTGAAAATCCAAGTTCCTTCTTTTAGGATGACATGCTTGGGAGTGGAAGGAACATGTATTTGTTAATTTATGATGCCTCTTGCAATTTTCTCTGTGGATTAGGCTCAGAATTGTCAGTCCTAGTCACAAGAGAAGGTGGAATAAAGCTGATTTGCCTACAGAGGAGCTGTTTGTGTAAAGATTCTTGTGATCATTCCAGAACTTAAAACTAGGTAAAGTATTAAACTAGACAAAAACTCTCTCCACTGTGTGCTGACCATCATAAAATAAGATTCCAGGACATCTTGCTGTGCAGCCTGTGCAGGCATCTCCTGAAAGGCACATATGGAGAGCAACCATGACTCAGGCAACAACCACAAAACAAGTCTCTTTTATTTTTTTTCTTTTCAGATCAGGATTTCATCCTCTTAAGCTGTTATTAGAAAGGAATTAAATGACTGTTTTGCCCCTCCTTCCTCTCTTGCAGTTAAGCTCAGGAAAACATTTCCATGTTCCTATCTAAGAGTGGTCTGTGTTTAAGTGCCAGTCTATGCTGAAAGCTTTAGGAAGAGAGAGCTTAGTAATAGGAAAAAATAAAGTTTGTTTGCTTGAATTAATTAAGGGGAAATTTGATTAATTTTTATGACTGCAAAAATGCTGTTAAAGCACAAATGGCAGAAGATTCCTTGAAAAGTTCACAGAGCATTGATTAGCCTTTATACATTATGTAAAAGAAATCAGAAAATCAGAGGGGAGGAAGGAATAAAAAGGCCCTCACTAAACAAACTTAATTGAGAGAAGAGTCCAATTTCTTGAGACATTTAATATAGGGATGTTTTCTGATTTGTTCAGTGAAACCCACAGAAATCAAAAGTACGACAAAGAAGAGCTGTCATCAAGAGACACTTAGAGAAATTAAAATTGGGAAAAAAATCCCACAACCAACAAAACAGTTAAGTGATGGCAATTGTTGGTAGTCCCTGGAATAATTCACCCAATGACATAATAAAATCTCCTTAATGTAGAGCCTGTAAGGTGTTAATAAAGTCACTATAAGCTCAAATCAGACATATGGTGAGACCAATGTGTAAATATTTCTATGGGAAAACCTTTCCACTTCAATATTGAAAATAAAAGCAGCTTTTTTTCTTTTGTTTGTTTTTTTTTATTATTTGTTTGGGTTTTTTTGTGACAGATAACAGAAACCCACATCTGTCCTCTTACTGGTTAAGATTTTGTGAGAGTTTACTGCAAAATATTTGCCCCTTTCTCCAAAATCAATGGAAATCCATTCACAGAACCCTGTTAAAAAGTGGAGATGTTGGGTCATTCTTTCTTCATTATTTTATGAGGACGAGTGAAAAAGAGAAGTGAGTTATTAACCACGAGATTAATGTTTAAAAGGAGATCCATAAGTTCTCTATTTCTGATAAGGTGGAGAATGTGGTAGTAAATGCTAGATAACAGAAGGATGCTGTACCATTTGCAAGTGCTTTGCAGAATGAAAGGAATTGGCTGTGTGGTATATTAAAAAAAAAAAGCATTTGGTCGATTTAACTGTACTGTGTTTCCCAAAGCTTGCAAATTGGGAGATTTTACATTGCAAACTCAAGAAGGGAGTCAGTAAAGCATTGTTCAGCCTTTAAGGATAATCTGTCACATGAATCAGGAAAGCCCCTCAGCATATAATGTTGCCATTTTTCCTTTTGACAGTACCAAAGCAGCTTATGAATTTCCCTGACCATCTTCTTAATCCTTCCCTGGAATCACTGACTGTCTGCAGCATCCCAGTACGGTGCCTTAGAACAGAATATGTAGAAAAATATATGAGCTCATCATCTTGACACAGGCTCAGGAAAAAATAATTTTGATCCAGGCTGAGTTTCTTCACTGAGGGTTTTTTTAAAATTCATTTGTTTTTTTCTGTGATGGGTATGTTGCAAGTGAATGAAACAGGAATGCATATTGCCAAAAATCCCATATTACCCATCTTGTATTCCCAATAAATAGGTTCACTGTAGACATAGGATGTGAGTAAATTTGGCCCAAATATAGGTTAAAACCCCTTATTGTTTATGCAAGGTATTTTTTATCGTATTTAATCCCAAATAAGATTTTCTCAGGATTTTTGTACATGGATAATTCTCTTTCTAGAACTTCAGGCATTGAAGGGCAGAGAGATCTCGAACTGAAAACCATGACAAATCCAAAAGGCAATGCCACTCTTTTATACCCACACAGGGAAGGAACTGGAAAATCTGAAGTATGTGGTATTGGAATATCAACAGTCTGAAAGGACAACTTTAAAACTCAATCTGAAATTCACCAGTAGCTATTGAACTTTCAGTAAGATCCACCAAGTTCCTGTACCACAGAACTTCATTCTGCAGCTGACAGGTTCACTGGGCAAAACATTCTGTCTCCTGTGAGAAGGGAGGTGGGGAAAGGGGGTATTTTGGACCAGATTATCTCAATTAAGAATTTATTATTATTATAATTATTATAATTATTTAGATAGTGTTAGTTTAAGCACTGAGATTTTTTTTTTCCTCAGATATCTGTGGGATTTAGCTAGATAAAATCCACTAGTATTGGTAGTAATTGGAAGCTGTATATCTGGATCTCTTAATTTTCTTTAACTTAATTTTCACTTAGAATCACAGAACATCCAGGGTTGGAAGGGACCCGACTCTCCCCTCTTCTGATGCAAATAATTACTTGGGGAAATGAAGTAATAAACAGTAGATAATATCCTCTCTATTCTGAGGAGTGCAGCAGGTGGTAGCATATTTTCATAATGACCTATTCAGATTTCATATCCATAAACAAATCTTTAAATTACCAAACAAAAGCTAATTTCAGAATTTAACATACGAAGGCTATCAACACCCACATTCAAACGTGAATTAGGTAGGGATTGCTTTTCTTTACCTCTCTTGGCAGCAGCATTGTTGCAAAGAATACACACCAAAAAGGAAAAAAAAAAGATATAAGCAAACTCCATACTGTTACTATGGTTATCACAGTTTTAATGGAACCATTTGAAGGATATTTATCCTTGACATTTTGGAAGTGAAGTTCAGTCAATTGTGCAGAAGGGAATACAAATATATGCATTCATCCTGCCTTAAAAGAATAATCTTCTGCTTCATTTTTTTTCAAAAAACTATGCACAGGCATGAATTCAAATCCTGTTTTTTTCAAGAATTTATTTACCAACCCATGCTACTTTTCAAAATAAACATGAAATTCATCATCAGAAAAAAGGTATTTCGTTGCCCAAGTTTCTGTTGCTGATAACGACAGAGAAAGAAAGAAAGAAAGAAAAAAACCACGTGGAACTCCAGAGAAAACAATTTCTCGAGCTCTGCTTTTCATTTAATACTTCTTTAATGGGATATAAGTTTTACAAAATGGGTTGTTTTTTACTGGTGATAAATCATTGCGGAAGTTCACAACCACTTAACTCATCCAAACCGCTATTAAGGTTCCTTCAATGCATCTGCAACCAAGAGCATTTGTATTTTATAAATGTTGTTTACAGACTTTTCTGGGAGCTCCCTGTTGAAAACCATCATATGCTGATGCAGGCAGATGTTGCAGTATCAAATGCTCCGTGTATCAGATGTCAGACTCAATATCTGCAGACCTGGAGAACCTCTGTACTAGTTGTTGCAGTTGCTACATCAAGGTAGTAGTAAGTGTAAGAATTTAATCCAGAACAGCACTGAACTTAATCCTGGCAAGATCTGCCCATGGATAATTTAGTCTTTTTTCTCCTATCTTTGTCATGCCTCAAGCACCATGGTGGGAGAAACTGCTGTGCTCCTATAAGACAAATGAAAGTCTGGGAAGTTTTTTCCCAGTTGGTTTGTCTCCCTATCTGCTAACCCTATATAGGAGCTTCAGTGTCTTGTTTCAGTCAGCATCAGTGAGGTGTCTAAAGTCAGAAAAGTGCTCCTGTTACTCCAAGTAGCTGTACAAGCAGTAGTATTAGGGCTGTGTATGACTTCTGCTGCTGGAGGGTTGCAGTGAATTTGCATATACCAAAAGTGTTTGACTGATTTGATTCCTGGAAGATAAAAAAAAAGGTACTCTGTATCTTTCAGAAAAACTTGGGTACTTAAAGGTCTGTCATTAGCTTATTAATTATTTTATTCAGTAATAGGGTCTGCTGTGTTGAGGGAGATGCAGCCGTGTGGTCTTTGTCTGCTTTGCTAAATGCTTCATTATTCTTCCCAGCTGGAGTTTTACTGTGCATGTGTTTGTTTTCTGTATTGCATTATAAAAAGAATATGCTGCTGTGGAGTTATGGCAGCAAGTGGGCAGCACAACTCACTTCACATGTGAGTCATTTTTGTCCAGAGACAAAATACGTGGACAACAGACTCAGACTGAATACATAATCTTCATTAACTTTTATTTGTAATAAGTTATCCTTGTGGTAAGTTGCAATAGCAGAAGGTGCATACATCAGTCTGGCATAGACCAGCTACAAAATGAGTGTTGCATTCTTCTGTGCTCACCTGTGGCACATAACTCATCCAGTGTCTTGACAAGAGTATAAAAATCCATGATTTCACCACCTGTGTGTAAAGACCGTCTGTGTGCTGAAAGGGATGGAGATTTAGGCATGAAACTCATTTCTCAAAGGCATTTGGGAAGCAAAGGATGCAAGTAGATACTGAGGTTTTCAAGAGGACCTGAAGAGACCACGTAAGTATCTTCCTCTGATTTCCTAAAAAACAGTGTGATCTTCACTAGTGTCTTTGTAGGCCCAGCATTGCCTATCTTTGTCTGAGGATACTTAAATACTACTTAAATACTTTATGAAGTATGTCTCATGGTAATTAATGTGGTAAATTTTACCCTGTCTCTGAAAATAAATGCTGCTGGCCTTGGTCTTCAATTACTGCAGAAGTAACCCACAAGTTTTCTTCCTTTTTTACCCTTCCAACTCTCTCCCCCGTTTTGCTGGTGGAAGAACGAGAGAGTGGCTGTGTGGGGCTGAGTTGCCATGACAAAGTCCTCCACACCTGTGGATTAACGTGGTAGATTTACAGAAGATCACTATCTCTGTTTGAGGACTGACAGTCAGTCTCACAGGCAGTTGACCTGACAGTCACAGATATATCAGATAAAAGATTTACTGTAAAATCAAAGCAACAATTTCACATTTTGCAGTTCCTCGAGACTGGTAACCCAACTGACTGTCAGGGTGGAAATGGGAAAAGAGGAGAATGTCTCTTTGGGTAGCACTGTTGAGGAGCACACCTGGTGCAGGTAACTCAGGGTGCAGCTGCAGGGGGAGCTGCTGGTTGAGCTCTGGGTGGGGGAAATGGCCAGAGCCCCAGGAAAGGGGCTGGGAACTGCCGACCCTTTGGATAACAGAGGGCACCTGTGGAGCCACCCAGGTGAGGAGACACTCAGAGATAATGCAGGAGCTGCTGCTCATCAGGAAGAGCCCAGACTAGTAGAGCACACGGACTGTGAGGGTATAAAAGCCCAGGGATTGAGTGTCACTCCTTGGAAGCACCAACTTGAGCTGGTTTTGTGTCACTGCGCTATGAACAAATCGTTTTAAGGATGCAGAAGTCTGGGACACCTGGTGTTGAGCTGGTAAGGAACCCTGGTGTGACTGTGAGTGTGGGGTGTGCAGGAGCCAGTGGGGACTTGTTGAGTCACTGGAGCTGCTGCTGTGAAGGGGCTTCAGCCCCAACAGTGACACTCTGGGGTGGTGTGAGTGTGACCCCAGGAGTGGTCCTGGATGGCCAGACAGGAAAGTTTCCTTAACAGCACCAGCAGCATGTACAGAATGCACTCTGCTCTCAGTTATTTCTAAAGCTTTCAGGTCTATGCTGCAGTACTAGACTGAGTATCCTGTGCTCCAGGTTTAATCTGAAGTGTGGAAAGGCACTATTTGTTTAACATTTGCAATGTGGGCACACTTCATCCAGTGAATCATCAAGGGAATGGAAGTTAAAAATAGTTCTTTGTGGTGTCTGTTACTTATCTAGCAGGTATAAAGAACTGTGAATTTAAGGTTACTAGTCAGTGTTGCTAATGTGAAAGAATCCTCTATAATGAAGAGTGTGTACCATTGTAATAGTCATGATTGGAGTATCATATTTGGTATAATTACATGTATCAGAGAATCAGTGTAGCCTGTAGTTTTGCCTTCTATTTAAGAAAAGCTATTTTTCATGAAATAAAAATTACGCCCAGACCGTTCTAGATGTAAATTAGTTTCAGTGGAACATGCACAAAGAACCAAGCTCACTCTCAGATCTGTAGCTCCCTGATGCCTCATTGTATGTAGACATAATTACTATTAAAGGCCACAGTGACTGTTTTAGACCAGACACTCAGTATGGTGGAAATCCCCTCCTACAGAGGTTATGGTCCTGATCTCAGAAACTGCAGCATTTTGGTAACTTTTTATCTGACTCCAGCCCATATATAGCTAAACAAATTGTAATTTCTTGAAAGCAAGAATTTCTATGGCAATCATAACAGACTGGAAAGATGTGCCTCAAGACTTTCAATAGAGCTCTTAGATGAAAATAATTTCAGAAATGCCAGGAAATGGAGTACCTATTGAAAAGTTTTATAACTTTTCTTATATACGTACAAAACTTCTGAATTGGCATCCACAATACCTCAATTTTATTTCAGTCTTTTTATGAAAGCACACAAAATTTCTTATTAAAATTAAATCAAAGCTTGATTGTTTTTATTACACATCATATCCACACTGGATAAACTGACACAGGAAGTACTTGTGAATTTGAGACCTTGACAAAAAATATTATTAGCATGTCACTTGGCTTATCACTGAGACCATCTTCCTAGAAGCAGACAGACAGGAGACAGAACAGAGAAAGAAATTTGAAGGTTCCTGAGTAAATATAGCTCTTAATTTGGTACAGGTTGCTCTAAATATTACACTAGAAGTATTAAGGACTCCAAAATAGGCTGGAATGCTGCATGCCCTAGGCTTGAAATAAAGGCATAAGATGGAAACAGTTTGGCATGTGAATAATTGTTACTGCAGAGTCCCAGAAAGAGATGGTAATGTATGATGCCTTCAGTTGTTCTCCAGTGCATTCATTTATTCTTATTACCCCAAGGAAGCCAAGGTGATGGAGAGCAGACAGGCAGCACAGGGTGCATATACAAGGAGTCCTGCTGTGGCAGAGCATCTCAAATGCCCCTGCAATGTGTTGGCTGTGCTGCCTGCACTGCAGCAGCTCTCTCAGTCAGACTTCAACAAATACTTGTGCAAAGAGCTGGAGATTTAAATCTCTACCTCTTAGGAAGACAGAGAGTGCAGAAAGCCTGTGACCCTTTTTATTAAAGGAGGAACTCACTGGTATCATTCCTCAATACAAGACATTCTCTGTTGGAGGGAGGCTGCATTAAAAAGCACCTACTGTGTCAAGTATTAAATGTGTCATTCCCAGGTCTTACTGTGGGCATTTGACATAACCTGGTGTTTATAAATGCAGCTTTAAGCACCTTAGCATTCCTCTTTTCCTGGGCCAGGAATGAATTCCAGCCTTAAAGGCTGCTCCCTCATGGACAGGCTGCTGTAGCATCTTTGAGGGACCAAAGCAGCAAGGAAAGGTTTGGTCACCCCCCTGGCATTCCTATTTCTTCTCAAGTTACCAGAGAGCTGTTTATGTGTGCAGTTAAGCACAGGAGCATCTACAGAAGGTGTATCCTAAAGCAGGCCCTTAGTTATGGAAGATTTTCTCAGAATTATAGGGGTAGTAAGAGGCAGGAGAATTGTGCAAGATTTCTTCTCCTGGAGAAGAATCTCTCCTGATAGTTAAGAGAAATTCCCTTTAAGGAGAAAGTGAACTAAGTGGAGAAAGAAGCCTACAGAACTTGAAGGGAAAACATATTACTCATTCTTTCTAATTTTCTGCAGTAACCTAGCTGTTTTTAATAAGAGCTTCTGAAACCATAATTCATCATAAGATGGTGTATGTTGCTAGTCTTAGTAGGCTGAGCCTGATTTTTCAGAGTGTGATTAATAATTTTACTTCTATCTATTTATGGTTTACCATGAGGTCAATCAAGTGCCTTAGCTTTTTTTCCTCTGCGTTCATGATATATTGTATTAAAGATGTATATTTGAAATCTCTTATAATCCTGATGTTTTAAATCTCTGCTATAATGTGTGGCTGGGCTCTTGTTCAAATTAAATCACTTGCAAAACTTGGAAGTGTTTTAATAATTTAAAATTAGCTACTCCTGCGGTTGGTAAAAATTCTGATCACATCAAATTTGGGCATCTTATGAAAAATGCAACAACGTGGCAGTGGTACTTTGTGTCCTGGTGGCTGACCTTCCTTGGCTGGTGTCTTTGTTTAACACAAATTGGTTTCACCTGTAGTTAATAAAAAGACCAGAAATGCAACATGTGAAAATCATCTTGTTTTTACTATGGGAAGGATTCAGCTGCAGAATGGGCAGTATTTTAGGAGATAATTTAGAAACTAGTTGTAGACATCTTCTTGTATCCTGTTTCATCATATTTCTCTCTTATCAGTTTATTCTGATCATCTCTTTACCTCCTGATTTGGCACCTCTGTGACGGTTTTGACCAAACCCTACCAGAATTCACCAGCCTCTGTTAAAACATTAGAACACCCTTTGCAATCCATCTTTGACTTACAAAGTGGCTTTAATTCAGACAAGTGTTTGTGTGCAGTCATCTTATGTTTGTAGCTTTATGGCCCCAAAGTGTTGAAATTGTGGTTTTATGATAAAAACAAGTCTTTAGTGGAAATGATGTAGCTTGTAACACTTTTGCCAGTAACTGTGATGTGGTTGTATGAGTGGGACAACTAGTTCAGAAACCTAAACTAGGTCAAATATGAAGCAAAGTAGGAACAACAAAACAGGGTGGCTCTTTAGTTTTCAGGTTATATGTGTGACAATAACATTGGTCAGTTTAGAATAACAAGGATATTTTTGAATACAAATGAAAAGAAGGTAAAATAGCAGCACAGTTTGTAGTACATTAATGTTTGTATAATTTGGTAAAATGATTTCAGTGTAGCTTTGCAATAAGATTTTCATTCTAGCTTGTTTCAAAATAAGGAAAAAAATCAACCCTGCAAATATTCAACTTTTTTATGTATGAAAGATGCTCTTGACATAAATTGCAATAGCTTTAGTGATTTCTCTCTCTCATCATCATCACCATAGTGCATACATGTAATGATAAAATATTTTTAAGGCTCAATCATTTTTCTGGTTTTTCTTGCCACAGTAAAGGCCACATCACCTCCTTCCTCTGCCAACAGTCTGAACATCTCAGTGACTGAATGAATAGGAAAATGGGAGTTATTAGTCATGGAAAAAACAAACCACCTGTAGTCCTTACTTGAAGAAGCAATTACAATAATCTATTTCTATTGTCATAATTTTGCTGGAAACACGAAAACAAATGTGGCTACTTGAAATTGAATAATGTTCTTAATAATTTATCAAGACAGTTAGTGTTAGTACAAAGCCAGCACAGAGTAAGAAAAAATCTATCAAGTAGAGATGGAATGGATGCTTTGCAAATAATTTATACAATATGAGAGTGACACTTTTCACTGGTTTTGATCAGCACAGATGTTTTTCTCCACATTCTATTTTGCTCCTACTTAGCAAAGATATTTCAAGTTAACCATGTTGGTTATGCCATCGAAGTTAATTGTGATATGCACGTGTGTGTGTCTCTGGATGTACCTACAACCGTATTTTACAGCTCCCAATTATTCAACAGATTATGATCTTTGATCAGTAAATCATCCCATTTTTTTGCAGGGCTGTGCAGCCCAAATATATTTTCTACACGGTGTTTATTTGCATCACACCCCAGAACCCATTCTGGGGAGACTGAAATGGCAAAAGTGAGCTACGTATTTCTCTGAATGCAGCTTTGACATAGAGTGTACTTTAAAGATAACTTTCCCCACTTGGCATATGTTCAAATGCTTTAGTTACTTGTTTTACAACAGACTGCTTAGAATAATGGTTTCTAAAAGGAAATTCTTTGTTTGTTTGTTTTTTTTTAAAGAAAACTTCTACATCTCAGAGAATGTAAGAGCAAGATTTGTTTAAAAGCTCCATCAAAACCCAATAGATTTCATCCCAACAGTTGCATCCATTAGTGTTTCTATTAGAAATGTGATGTTATCAACTTTTTTTTTTTTTAATGGATAACTATTTGTAAACATTTGTCCTCAGGTAGCAGTGTTTCTGACAATGCACAATTTGTTCCATTCCCTCTAGCTCAAATACAGTTTATGATGTTATGGTGAGCAATTTTCAAAACTGAAAAGCTTCTGGCTGCTTGTCCTTCGTGCCAGATGTGATGTTTCGGATATTTTAAAGGCAAGACAAAAATGACTGCTTTGTTTTCATTGCTTCAGCAAAAGAATTTTAGCTGTACAGACATATTCAGCAGTTCAAAACCATTTGCATATATTTGGCTGGAGGACTGAGGATGTGGAGAGCCTGGATTAGTGTAAGAAACCATGGTGCTCCAAGCTCCCATTCAGTTCAGCGAGTCAACAGGAACTTGTTTTATAAAAAATGAAGTGCAGTAAAAGAATATTCAAGAGAAATGTGTTTCAAGAGATTCTGCTTCAGAGTCTTTAGAGAAGTAAAGATTAAAGGAGTCTGCTCTTTCTGCTTTAAGGGGATGTGTGTTTATGAATACTAACAGAGCTCTGTGAGTGTAGCTGACTGCTCCTCCTGTCCTGTGCCTGCTACTCAGTCAGCTGACATGCAGAGTTTAAACTCTTTGTCTGTTTTTAGAAGCTGTAACAGAGGTGATAGTGCTTCTGAGACCTGCTGTTTGCTTGAACGCTGCTGAGGCTGCCTGACATCTTAATGACATGGCAACAAGAGAAGAGGGGTCCCTGCAGGTGGCTGAGCCACTTTGAGTGCTCTGTGCTGCTGAGCACACAGGCAGCCCTCAAGTGTGGAATGACACTTGAACACATGCAGAATTTTCCTGTGGTGTGTGTCAGCTGTGCTAGAGCTGCTCCTGGATGTCTTGTGACCCAGCATGGTCTCACAGCCATGCCATGGGCGCTGTAGATGTTGCCACTGTGCCCAACTCTAACGTTGTTTTATAGGATTCCTGAAGGAAAAGAAGGGGATATCTGAGGAAGAGTGAAATGGGCTTTCTCAAAATTGCACAAAATTACTGAAAGGAAACATGATGCCCCTGCAGTTTTCCTGCTCTGTCATTAAATTCTGCTTATGGCTTCCACATCAAAACACTGGGAAATCAGATGCCACATTTGGTAAGAACAAGCCAAAGGCTGTAACAGCCCACTGAGGAGACACTAAGAACAGCTCCTTCAATAGGCAATTTTCTTGCATATGTATTGCATCTACGGAGGCATTCATTAACAAAACCCATCTCCTTATGGTTTCAGAGCCACCCCTGATATTCCTAACGCTGGGTGGTTAGTGAAAAGATCCATAAAGGCTTTTTTAGACTCCTGAAACTTGCAGTACTGTGCATCTGATATTTTTGAGGTAATGAGTCTAGCACAGCATTCTAACATATCTGAAGACTTTTTGGGGGGAATTTAAATGTTTTTATAATATGATAACTAAGCAGTAGAGACCTCTCTGTCTGAAATGTCCATAATCCCTGGACATTGTTCCTTCAGCAGTGTATTATGTTCTGTGCCATAGCTGAGAGGAGTTCTGAGCAAATGCATGAGACACCGAAGAAAATAGTTACATGACAAGATTTAGTGAAAGGCAATTCCAAATGCCCTCTAATATATGGGCAAAGTATAAAAGTGCCAAAGCTGCCTTTACTCATTCCTGATTTAATAACTTAATTCCATTTTGTTTGCTAACAAATGTGTTGGGATATTCAAAACAGCAGGAGCAATTTTGACAACTATTAACTACGGGGCTCTGAAATAATTTCAAAGGACCTAAGAATCGTGACCTGAGGATCCATGTGTCTTTGCCTGATTTGCTCTTCCATAAACAATTCTTACTAACCCAACATTTACTTTTAAATCAGTCTTACAGGGAATTTTACAGGGCATTTGCTGTGTGAAAGTGTCATTACTACACTGACTGCACTGTCAGTTATTTAATTCCATGATAGAAGTTGCTTACTTTTGTTTCCATTTGGTTTCTATAGATTGCTTTGCCTTACACGAGGTACACCTTGACTTGTGTAAGCATAAAGTCAGAAAAATGAATATTAAATGTATTTGGTGTGTTTATTCATATGCTCTAAGTGCCTTTCCATCAGCTCACACCTAATAAAGGTAATGAAGTTGGTTTAGATGAGCAATAGCATTCCATTCAAAGCACTCACATTCCACATTCAAGTCTTATTTTTAAGAAACTTGCTGCATAGTGATCACTTGAACATGAGTTTGTTGCTTCATTGAGATCATTCTATGTTAATACAAAGTTTGGTAACTATTCTTTATGATTTTTTAAAATCACGTATTATCACTTTTTCTTATCTGTCAACAGTGCAATTTTTCTTTCCTCACTATTATCCCTAATGTTGAAATGAGCAGGCACTTGCTTAAACACTTGGAAAAACTCTGCAGTTTTTGTTTTGTAGCTGAAACTTCTTTGATTTTTCTTGTCAAATGTTTTTGCTGAGCAGATGTAACAATCAGCCTCTTGCTCTGTGCTTACCAGCACAGCTACCCCTGCAGGTCCCTAATCAAAAAGCCAGGACATAATATTAATTTGTTTTTAAGTAATTTATTATTTATTGCATTTATTTACCTTTATGTTGTCAGGCTTATTTTATACTGTAAATAAGAAACTGATTCTTCTTGGTTTTACTGGTGCTGTGACTTTTAAAGTTTTCCCTTTTATTTAACCACTAAGAGATATAAATTTAACAGATCCAGAGGGATTATAATATAATCTTTGTGGGTCCTTCCTTCTCCTAGGGAATAAATAAACTCATAAATATTTCACACTAAATAGACAAAAGTGCTACATTTTGCAATTTGCTGAGGTGGCACAAATCCTGTTGGATCAGTATGTTAAAAACTGTGTGACTGGAGCTGCAAAGTAAATTAGTATTGGAGCATAAATTTAAAAATCCAGTTCCAATGTCATGGAGCACTTGAAACTCCCTGAAATCCGAGTGGAATTTGGAAATATTCGGTCTTTTGAAAATCCATGCCAGTTGTATTCAAGTCTGAAAAAAAAATATGGTGTTTGGGTTGGGATAAGTATAAAGATTTGAAAAAGGGGGCTTAGGTGGCTTTGATGTGATTTATAAGGAAGAGTTTGCTCCCATGTTTATGAATTTCATCACATAAAGTTCTACCCCTCTTTCCAGTATCTCTGAAGATACAAAGTACATCAGTTTGGGTGTCTTCTGTTCCTCCAAACACTTGTTTGGGACCAGATGGTGTAACCTTCTGTAGTGAGAACACTGGAAGGCCTCAGGAAAGCAAAGCTTTACTTGCTTGCCCCTCATCACTGTTGATAGGTCAGGTCCAGTTGCCCACTGTCAGTAACTGAGCTGGAATTATTCAGATCTTAAATTCAGCTGACTGAAAGCTTGCCTTGGAAAACACAACTCTTCTGCTTTTTTAATAAAATATGACCTTATTAATTTATTTATTTCCAGTAAATAAAGTATTCTTTAACAGTATAATAGCTACTAGGAATAACTTTGATCTTAGTAGTTGTCTGATTGCAAAGCCTACCGATGTGGTTTTTTTTATTTTTTTTTTTACTGAGTATTCACCACAGTTACAAGAAAATTAGATATACAGTGACTCTACTTAATAAGAAATTATTCAGCTTTAATGAAAGCTTACTTTAATGAACTATTACTGCATATTGCATGTTGTTTTCCTTCATAAATAAATCCTTTTGCATTCATAGTTGTAAGTGAAAATTTCTGAAATACATATTCAGTTAATTAACAACTCAAGATTTCTTTTTCCTTTCTTCTCCTTAATGATATTTAAACAAGAAGCCCTCAGCAAAAAGAGAGAAACATCAGTGCTCTAAGCCTGTAAAAACTCACATGAACTTTCAGTTTTATCTGCTATGAAAAAAACCACATGTCAAGATAAGGATTAAGTAAAGGGCTTGGTCTAAATCCCATTGAGATCCCTGGAAACACCTTTACTGAGAGCAGTGGATTTGAATTAAATCTCTGCACATCTGCATTTAAGTTGTAGGCTCCATCCTGTCGGCGTGTTATTCCAATATATTCCAAACAAAATCTGCAGTGGCAGTGAAAATGACCTCTAAATCCATTTTTCTCAAGAACATTTTTTGGCCTTCAGAAAGGGGGCTGTTGGATGCAGGCACAAATTCCCTGGAAGATCATTACAGTCTTCAAGGTCCCCAAACCACCTTTATTTCATAAAGCACTTCTCATATCCTCATATGAGTTTTACCTTGGGTTTTAGGGGTAGTTTTTGCATGTATTTGCTCTCAGGTTTATATGTGACCATGTGATTCTACCCTTTATAATTTTTTCCCTGTTTTCAGTTTGTTGTTTAAAAGTTGCACATCAGACACAAGAAGAAAACAGTCTCTTGTGTGAAATCTGTGCTGTACCACAATCCTTAGGAATTCCTGCATCCCTGTCATAGTACAGGTTGCAGCTCCCTCTGAGTTTCATCAGTAGATCCTCAAGTGAGATGGGATGATCAGTGTGCAGTAGTGAAATATTTGTATTGGGTAAAGAGGTGTTTCTTACTTTAGATTGCTACAGACTCTTCAAAAAATGATTGGAAAGATGCCATAAAATTGGTTCCCTCTGTCAGGATCTGAACTGATGTCCTAAAATCAGACAAGAGGAAGCAGAGAGAGAGATGTCAGTGTTATTGCTTCTGTATCATTGACATATCTGAAAATATTTCAGTCTTTGTGAGGGAAAAATGGATTAATGAAGTGGTTATTTTTACCACATACCGCCTGATCTTTTGTATTTTAGGACATTATTCAAAGCAGAACAAATGAGAGGAAACTTGAAGACCCAATATTTTAAAACCAGATTAGAAGAGCTGGATGATTCTATTTGTTCCATTTATAAAATTTTATTTATCGCGGGCTGGATGTGGTTTTCTTACCCTCTTATCAGTGCATTGACAGGTACCTGGAAATGCACTGGCAGAGTCCAGGGGTAAAGTTCTGTGCTGCAGAACCTCCAAGGCTCAGCAGAGAAATGTGTCTGCACAGCAGTAGCTGTTCGGCAGCAGCTCTAGGACGTCTTTGTGCATTCAGTGCCTGCTTCTTCCAGCCTGTGGAAAGGTTAATACATGTCAGATAAAGATTAATGGCCCAGTGAATTATGTCCTTTGTGAAACTTTTTAAGGAAGCTTAATAGGGAGATTAGTTTAACTTCACAGAGGTCCAGCAAGAAACATGAATCTCAGAGGTCTTGCTGCTCTGAGCAGCTGAGAAAGTATAACTATATGGGTAAAGTTCTGCTGTGCAGTGGAAGGTTTGCAGGCACTGCCTGACTAGACAAACACAGAAACCCATCCTGCTCAGCCTTGCAGTGAAAGGCTTGTGTTCTGCTCAGACCTGCAGCTCCTGAACCTCAATCTACAGTATCTGCCCTGAAAAGATTGATGGAAATCCTTGCCGTGCATTGGTATATTTGACTGATGACAAGAACACTCAGAGCGTGCTGGTTTTTTATTTCCACTGCACATCCTTTTTGTAGGTCTGTTGTACTTAGCCTTTTGTTTTTTTCTGCTAAGTAAACAGAAACAGGGGGCCTGTTCTCCTGGTGCAAATCTGTAAGTTGACTTGACCAAACCGAAGTTCTACTGCACTTCCTCTAATATTAGACATTGACTCTTCTGCTGCCTCCTCTTCCCTAGAACTGTGTTCTTTGTGTATAGTAATATTTTTCTAGATTAATCAAGCAGTTACACTTTGCTGTGGTGCTGTTTGAGAGAAGGCTTTTTGATGTCAATGAGTTGTCTGTATGAATTATTTAAGAGAATTTCACTTGTTTACTTTACCAGCTTGATTTGTAATGATGCTGCCTCTAACAGGGGTCTCACTGTTGCTACCTGAGCTGGTTTTGCTGTGCTTTAATCAATGTAAACTGAGCGGTAAAGGCAAAATGTCATATCTTATTTCAAATTAAGTCCTTAATACAATGTGAATATTCTAGTTATTAAGAACATCTGAACTCCCAGTTTTGTTTTTTCTTAAGTAATCAGACAAAACAGATTTGGCTTCTGCTTCTCTTTTTCTGAGAATAATATTTGCAAAGTAGTATAAATACTGCCTATGAGATGAATTTTCTCCTGTGAGAAAATGAAAGTCTCCCTTTTAAGAGGGGTATTGTCAAATTGAATTTATATTCTGCCTGTAAATATTTTAAATATGAAAAGCAACAGTTAGGAATGTTATTCCACCATGAATCTAGAGTAGGCTGCTCGTTCTTTTTGAGGCATCTTGAAAATGGTGGGTTTTGTTTTTTCCCAACTTTCTGTTCAGCTTGCTGTTTTCCCCCAGACATGAGGGTTCTTGTCATCAAAAGCCGAGAAATGTTTAATAAATAGAAAAGCACCATAGTGAAATCAGAAGACTGAGAGCATTTTCAAGTTAAGTATGAAATAAAAAGGAAACAAAATTCTTAAAAAGGTGAATATGAAGGAAATGAGGAACACAAAGACAAATATCCACAATGGAGTTGTGTCAAATTCTGCCGTGAGTTTATTGCAGCAAAGAAAAATTGAATGGCTGCCAAATATTCTCTTCTTCCTGCTAAAGGGAAATGACTGACAGTCAGCCTGCTGGAGGACCATGGTTTATGACTTAATCTTAGCTGAGACTAGGAATAGCTTGAATTTTTGCTATTGTATCATTGCATTGCCTGCCATATGCATTTTAAAGAGTTGGGGATCAGACTGAAGGAGGCTGTGTAATAAGTGGGACAGAATCTTTTAATTCAGTGGAAGTATTGTGTGCCTGTCCCTCTGACTCAACGTGGAATGGTGTTAAATTTAATTGAATCAACACTTACATGGAAATACATGCTTTGCATTATTCACCCAGACTGTACTAATAAGCATCTGCCAAGACATAGGAATTTTAATTTCAAAAGCCAAGCATATGGAACTCAGGGTATTGATATCCAGACATGTCTTAATGGCATTCAGTCTTGCCTGTCTATCCTAAATATGTTGCTGCTGTGCTTACTGCAGTATTTCATCCTCAAACCTATGTGCAGTTGCCACAGGACAGCTCCATGGCTCCTGCATTCATTGTGGGAAGAAAAAAGTAGAGCAGAGACAAAGAAGTACAGGAATAGAAGAGGCAGAGTGAATTGTCAGTGAGTGTGGTCTAATTTGTCTTCTTTCCTTTCAGTACCTCCTTTTTTAGATCACAATTTTGCTTGTAGATGATAATTTTTCTGTGAGAGGTTTGTCTCTAAAAACCATTAGCTCCCAGCTGTTATTTCGTATCCCTTTCCTGAGCAACACAGGAAAAAATAAATGAATTCCTTATGTTCGTGGAAGTTTATTCTGCCTGCATATGAATCCTTGAGACATTGTGGACCACCTGCCTTGAACGTAGCCTCTAGCCTAGCAGGACACTCGAGTGTGTGCTTAATTGCACGCAGCTAAGCTGTTCCTTAAGTCTTGAATTTATGGGCATGAAAGAACATGTTCTACCACTGGAGCAAAGGGACTGATCAGCTGTCACTAATTAGTCCATCTCTGAGAAAACAGACACTAAAAGTAGAAAACTTCATGGAGATTAAATCACTCTTTTATTACCCAGACATGTGAGGACAGAACTTGAAATATACTGGTATTTATGGCTATGACCAATAGTTTCCCTTACTGGGTTGCTTCTTGCTCAGTTGGGTACATTTATCCACATGGTTTCCAGAGAGTTGCTGGTGGGTAACTGGGAGGGAAGTGAAGTTCCTTGGTTGAGACTCTGAACCTGCTGCATTCGTGTTGCTGTTGTACATTGATTGCTAAGGACTGCTTAATTACTGGGACTATTTACTTAGAAACTGGAGTTCCCTGCCCTGGGACAGACACCACATTTCAAGGTTTTGGTTAGTAGTAAGTTTTGCCTAATTTCCCTGTGGGATTAAGTTCTCCTGTGCAGTTTACAAAGAGAAGAGGATTTCATGAGCAGTGTTTGAAACACTATCTTTAAGTATGTGGATAAAACACATTTGCATAATTTGAGGGGATTTACTATTGAATATCAGCTAATGGAGATTGTCTAAGATAGAGATATGAGGAAAGAATAATATGAAGCTGACTAAACATAAAATACCTGTAAGTAATATGTGAGAGTTCGAGGAGAACTTCAAATGGGGCTTCCAGGCTATTTTGCTTTTGGAAGTGGTTTTTCATCTGGGTAGGATAATTAAATACACACTGGAGGTTTTGCAAATAGTGTGTTGTGATCGTAAATCCACTGGTGCAAGACTCAGCTTAGCTCTGATGCTTGTGGGGTTTGAGATGTCTCTGTTAGAAAAAAGACATATCTGAGGAAACCCCATGTGCTTAAAGAGATGAAGGCAAGAGCTATCATGAGATGTGTTCTGAAAATGTCCTGTGATACAGATCTCACTCTCTGATCCATCATGCAAAGTCTTAAACATCATTTTGCTTCATAGTTCTCTAAACATTCACTTAAAAGCAAATCAAATGAAATGCTGAAAGGAGCTGATTGTGGCCAGATTATCATTTTTTTTCTGTTCCTTGATTGTGCTTCACATCAGGATGTTACATCTTTCAACAGTAATTTATCCCTTGTTTTTATACTTAGTGAGTTAGGATTATTCTGCCACAGCATGTAATGGAACAGGGTATTGCATAGAGAGATCAAATTGAAGACTGGCATTTTACCAAGACTAAAACTGCCCCCAGTAATGAAGCCCAACTAAAATGTGACTCAGCTTCTGACTGATTTACACCTGCAGCTCAATCCTGTTTAATTAGAAGTATTTGGCACTGCACCTGTGTGTGAATCACAGTTGCAGGTACCTGTTTGCCTGCAGAAGAGGAGACAAACTGGTGAAATTATGGCATTTTAGCTCTGGGCATGTACAGTGATGATACCTGGAGGATGCTTGAATTGCTTTTCCCCGTTCTCAAATCAAAATATTTTAAATTTACGAGCTTTGTGTGCTTCAAACTGGATTAAGATCCTGAATGGGTACTTGTACTTTAGATAATTTGATCAATACTTTGACTGTTTTGTGTACAGCAGGATATGTAGCCATGCCTTGTCTCCAGCTGTTAGTATGTCCCCCTTTGCACATATTCAGCTTGCACAAGCATAAAATCCAGATGATTTTCAGAAGATCAGATCAGACCATCAATGCTCCTATCTGGCCTTATAGTCCAAAATCTCTCCTTTTTGACTAGTATCTTGGGTCTGGCCTTTAGCTTTTCTGTCTCTGTTTTATCTCTTCCCAAATCTTAAACATCTTTTTATATGCAGACTCTTTTCAAGGTCTCTTACACAGAGTATTTTCAAGCTATGATGTTAGCAGTAAAGTGAAAAACAGCTCTACCATGGATGCTAGAATGAAAATGTTTAACTACCTGAATAGCTTTGGTCACAAAGTTAAATCTCTGTACATTTATAAATCCCTTAAAATCAAGGTTTTGCTGAGAATGTTTATGATGGAAAAAAAAAATTAGATAATTTGGCTACAAATAATAACTCAAAGTGAACTAAACCTTATTTTTTTTTTGTTTTAATTGCAGAGGTAAAACCCAATTTAGCAATCCACTGATCCTTGAGATTCCTTTATAATAATGTGGATTCACTGACCATCTCTGCCTGTTTCTAGCACAGAAACATGGCTTGATGTGATTGAAAGTCCGCAATATGATAATTTTGAACAGGTTTGGAAAACAAATGGGAAATGTATAAATATTGTGCAGGTTGAAACGTGTAACTGCAGAGGTTGTTTCTGTTGACTTCTGAGTGAGTGTCTCTCAGTGAGTGACTGACATGACAAACGCTGATTCCATGGTGACACTGTCTGGACACTTCTCAGTGCACTCAACAGGAATTTTTCATTTCATGCATCATTTAGAATTTGCTGCAATGATTATGAGAAGTATCTCTCTGTGTGCATATATAAATATATATATATATATTTTTTTTTTAAGAGGGAGAAAATGTGCCTCATCAGCCTTCTCTAAGCTGTGAGACTTTTCCTGTGTGTAAAATTTGGTGGCTAAATTGTATCAATGCAAGTTTCTACATGCACTAATCTCTGGAGGAGATGGGAAAGAAGACTAAAATAGTTGATGAAATTTAGGCATTTAATTATGGGCTATATTAGATCATTTCAGTAGCATCCCATCTGCTGCCCAACTGCATCCAGAACTAATTCAGACCTGAAAAGAGAGAGGCCTTGAGAAAATTGAGATCATGAGGACTGACACTGTTAACAAGGGTCTCCCTGTCTCTGGGTTTATTTGGTTCCAGTTCCAGAAAGACTAACCAGACAATCCTTTGCCATTAATGTTTCATAGAAGGTAGTGGTAGGCTCTTTCTGCTTATGCTGTAGTTTGTTTATTAAATCACTGAGGTTTCAAACTTGCTTTTTTGCTTCTTTTCTGTTCAAATCATATGAGAAACTCTCTTTGATCTGTCTTTTGTTGTGGCTGTTTCTATAATTCTTTAGACACGTTAGTACTTTGCAGAGGATTTTCTCTGTCATCATTATCTGTGCTTCTGGAAGGTAAATATGATAGATTTCTATACTTCTAGGTAGGTTTCTTCACTGGAATACAATTAATATGGGAAAAAATGACAAAATGACAAAAAATGGTGTTATATACTCATTTAGGCTCCCCAGAATGTTAACTGAAAGAGCACAGGATTTGTTTATTTGCATTTGTTCTTTCAAAATTTAACAAAATCCTAACGTTTTCATTGCAGGCTAAAATCCATCACAGTTTTTACCATGTATTAAAGTGAGACACTTTTATTAGAGAAAATAGTCCTTCATATGGCAAATTAAGAATTCTTAAGGTGCAAAACTAGTCCTTACAATGAAACCCAGTCATTTTTCAAGTTGGCAAATGCAAATCTATCTCAAAGACCAAGAAAAGATATTGATACAGGCAGGACTGATGGCATGAATGGTCCAATTAAACAGACCCACTGATGTCTTTTGACTTCACATTGCTCTTAAGGTTTGTTATGATACTCACAGGACCCATAAGGGGAGAATAAGGTCACATTAGCTTCTCTTCTCGGTATGTGAATGCTAAAGTTATCTGTTTACAAATTTCTTTTTGTTTTGTTTTTTTTTTTGAGGAAAACAACCTCAGCTGGTGCAGTAATTATTCCCTTATTCCATCCATTTAGTGATTTATACAAGATGAAGGGTCTTCTCAGAGCTGTGTGTGGCCATCTGCTTCATCCCCTGATCCTGCACTGTCAGAAGACTTTGAATCCACTATCTCTCCTTTTTTTTTTTTTTTTCCCTGTTTTTATTCAGCTGGTTTGAGCTGCCTGGTGCCTGGTTTGGGGCCTCTGGTGGTCTAGTGGTTAGGGTGCAGGACTCTCACCACTGCGACCCGGGTTCAATTCCCAGCCCCCCGGGCAGATGGAGCTCGTCAGCCCTGTAAGGCAATCCATCTAAGAGAAGGTCACTCTAAACAAACCTACGTCCTGAGACCCTCACTGCCACTGTCCAAGCTTGCTCGGCCCCGGCAGATGAACCTCAGGATTAAAGGGTGGGCTCAGTTCAGCGCACGCTGTGTCTCACCTAAAAAAAAAAAATCCACTGCGCAGGCTCGAAGGGTTAATGACCTTTCCCAAATCTTCGCTCGCGAAGACTGGCCATTATTGAGCTGCCTTGACCCTCGTGGCTGCCCACCTTTGATTGCTCTCTGGGAATGCAGCCTTCTGAACAACTTTGCTGTAATTTTCTACGTGAACTGCTCTTTCATGCTCAACGTTTCTTCTTACCTGGCTGGTATATTTGATGGCATATCAGTAAAACTGGATAGAATCTGTACTGGGCAGAGGTGACAGACATGAGAGGTGCCAAAATGCCTTGAAGATGTCTCATTCCTGTCTGATCTGCTTTAGGTCAATCCCTCTGACACTGAGAGAGTTGAAATATAGTCCCTGCCCAGGTCCCGGAAGGGGCACTGGGGCTACAGATTGCCGACATACAGGGGCATTATGTAATTTCTTTATTTCTTTACTGTTTCTTAATGTACTGCTCTAAGAGAAAGAAACCAAGGTGATGACTTTCACCCACACTTCCTGTGTTTGGCTACTTCTCTCTCTTTTTTATTTTTTCTCTCTTTCCCTCATACCAAAAAAAAAGAAAAAAAGAGAGGTTATTGAATATTCCAGTGTGGAAAGGACTGAAAAATCCCTTTTATTCTACATGGAAATAAAAAAAAAAATATTGACTGTATGCAGCAAAAGGCTTTGATTGGACAAATAGACAAAGAAAATTCCTCAGGCATCTGGAAAACCCACCTTGAAACAGGGAAATCCATAGAACACCATAACACACAGAATCACCTTCTCTTCATCAAACCCTTCCTACTAGTCAAAATATTAAGGGAGTACACAGCTTTTCTGTGGGCAAACAAGTTTCTTTTTGTCAGAAATTTATAACCCCATGTTTACTCATTCCAAAATATTCTATTTTAATTCTGTTTTAATAGGACAGAAAAATGTATAGACAGCACCTTCTAGTCACCTATGCTTCATTATGGCTTTTGTTGACTGATAAAAATAACTTGTTCAATACATTTTGCTCTCTAGAGAAAGTGTACTGTAATCAATATTTCAGATGTTTCAAACTTAGAAGAGCTATGGTTCTTGTTTAGAAAACACGAGGCAGCATTGGAGAAATTAAATTAAATTGCTCAGCGATTTGGGTTTTTTTTATAATGGCAGCAGAACAACTCAGGCTTTAAAAGGTTCTATAAAGAGTGCTATGTTTTTCCAGCACAATTATAATTAAAGTTGATGGATTGCTAGGGAGGCAAAGAATAGCGAATTTTCTGCATAATTTTTAGAGTTTGGATAGAAACTGAAAAACACTAAAACACCTACAGATGGACAAAACAGGCCAGGCAGGAGAAAAACAACTCTTAACTTTTTCCACTGAGTAAATCCTTCTTGACCTTTGGAGAGAGAAAAAAAAAATATAAATAATCCTCTAAGAATTTTTGATGTTACCCTTCTCTGCACTTCAGATTGAGACGTTCATTTACTTTAGCACACCCCTGGTCTTTGGGGTTCTCCCTTCCTTGGGTGGGCTGTGTTTGAAGTTCTGCCTGTGCCATCACTTCTGGCTGGCAAGGGAAACCACTGAGTTGTTGTCACAGCAGTGCTGCAGAAATGTGGCTTTGGAGAACTGGCAGTGTGACATCACTGATGCTCATTGCTGGGTTTTTACTGGAGATTTCCCTGGTCAGGAGTAGTTCTCAAGTGCAGTCCCTCTGCTGTTGTTTCACAGCTATAAGGGAAATTAATGGAGTTGAAAGAATATGTTCCAAAATGTTGCCTAAATATAAAGGTCAGTTTTTATGGGTGCCCCAGGTTTGCTCAAAGTCTACAGATTTGGGTCCATTCCAGAGGACTCTCAAACTTTCTCAGAAAATAGATATTCAGTCCTCTGAACCTGCACAAGGCAGGGAGAACTACTGCATATATACATACATACATACGTGTTTTCTGCATGAGATTTGGTTTGGTAGTGGATTTGGCTGGAACAGAATGATTTCTGACTGTGTATTTTAGCTGTGTACATTTTAAAGTGTTTTGCTCTAATTTCTGATGAGTCCTCAAGAGCAAATAGACTGACATCTGTCATATTTGGCACATCCTGGAAGTTCTTCATTTCTCCAGGTGATTTTCAGGTTGTTCTGAAACCTGTTCGTGGCCAGGGTTATTCCTGAAGAAGGGGGGGGAAACACCTTTTTCTCTTTATAAAAAGTGTCTTTTTTTTCTTCCCCTTTTTTTTTTTTCAGTAGTAAAAATGGCATTGTCCAAGGTTTAGATTCATAGGAAGAGGCATATGTGTGAGCTTGTATGTAGTACTAGCTAGAGTCTGAAGAGGGATATAAATCAAATATGTATAAACCTGCAGCATTTTAGTTTTCGTGAATTATTACATACCATTGTGTTTAGTTTTGTTAAGAATATTGCAGAAGAGAGAATCACAGAACTGCTTGACTAAAAGTACCTAAAAAAGGAAGTATTGCAATGAATTGAGGTAGAAACAACTCATGGACATTTATTTTTTTTCTTCTTAGCTGGTAGTAACTTAAGCCAGATATTGCTGACTATGTAGAACTCCCTGGTGTGCTCCCCCTTCTCTCTGCAATGATGGACAAGTCAGTTCTGACTTCACAAGTATGTAGATACATGTATTGATTGTCAAATTCCACAATTAAACCTGCCGAGAATGTGAAGAGCTAGAGTGGAAGATTTTATTCAGTACCTAGTGTTGGTACTATTGCTGTGTTTTAGAATGTGTTTTACTTCCTGTGAGATGAGAGTGCTCTTCCGTGTTGAAAAATTCATAAATCACATTATGTGCATATGAGACAACTTTTAATAGCATTAACATCAGTGCAATTCATCATCTCCAAGTTCCATACGTGCCAATTCATCAAAACAACAATCTTGTCAGGTCCTGTTGTAATAAATAATTATTTTTGCATCCAGCCCTTCTGAAGGGCTTGTGAGGTTACTTGCTGATTCATTAGTGCTAATGTTGAGTTAAACCTTTTGTGATCTTCAACAGAATTGTAGTTCATCTGAGTGATTTCTTTTTTTTTTTTTTACTTTCATAGGAGCAAAATTTACCCATTTTTTTATTTCATTATTGACAAAATGAAAAGGAATTACTTGTAGGAATATCTTGTGAACAGCTTGTATGGATAAATGTCACAGTATTCATCTGCAAATGCCTGTGTTTGATAATAATTTTTGGAAGCGTGTTATAGCTCATAATTTTACTTAAACTCCTAGGTCAGCAGCATAGGATTTAGGAGCTGGAGGTTCAAGTCTTACTCTCACTTTGAGGCAGAGACTTAAAATGCTGGATAATATAATTATCATAGAACAGTTTGTGTTGGAAGGGACCTCAAAGACCATTTAGTTCCACCCCCTGTTCGAATGGGGGTTTATTTATAATGTTGACACACCTGGGGGTGGTTTGGGAAAGATAAGTAAATAAATAAACAATCCTATGAAAGAGGCTTAGATACTCAACTCCTAGTGAATTGGAATTAAATGGGCAAGCTAAGTATTTACTACTAGTTGGTACTTCAATAAATTGAAGCATGGATTTATGTAAAGTACTTGAGAGTACTCATCAAACTGCAAGTGGTACCTTCAAATCCTGAAAAGCTATGTGAGAGTGAACCATGTCCATGTAACATATAGAACTCCTCAAACAACAGATTTTTTTTTTTGTTGTTGTTAATAGGTATTCCTAAAAAGTAGTTATAATAATCTGAGTGTTTAAAACAAATGGAAAAACTGGCTTTACGCTTTGGAACAAAATAAAAATGATATTCTTAATATTTTAAAGCTTATTTCTTCTACAAGAAAAATTAAAAAAAAAATCAGAGAGAAAAGTCATATTCATTTCAAATGGCAAATATTTTGCTTTTGAAGTATTCAAAAATGTTTTTGCGGCTCCTCTTATTTCTGAACTCAGCTGTGTGGATTTGGCTGGAATGCAGGGAAGATGTGAGTGCTGCCAAATTTGTGTTTCCCTCAGTCAAAAACCAGGGAACCCCCGCTCAGCACTCGTGCACTGGATCAGAGTTCGGATCAGTCCTTCACAAACGCACCGCGTGAATCGAGCTGCTTTCTGCCAGTGGTTTCGAGACCGTCAGTGCACAATTAGCAATTAACTCCTCTGGCACTGAACAGCCATTAAGCAGCTTTTATTTGTTCTGAGAGATGTGCTGTTCTCTGCAGGGACTGGTGCTGCTCCCCACCAGCCACACAGCCCTTGTTCCCCTGCCCCGTTCCTCTGGTTGTCGGTGACCCCGCAGTCAGGGGAGGAAAATCAGATATTCTGCAGTAATTGAGGAAACACTGCAGTGTGCACCGTGGCACACAGGCAATCAGAACCGTCTCCATCAAATTGCAGGTGACATTTTCATTAGCTCAACAGCTTCTGGGCTTTGATTAGGAAATGACTGCTGGGAAAAATAATAATAAAAAAAAAAGGTCGTGTCATCTCGTGGTTCTCTTGCAGATGTGGCCCTTTTTAATGTGCTGTTCTTCAGCCTGCCTTAGTGGTCACATGGCAGCTAACAAAAAAATCTTGTAATTTAGGACATTATTTGGGTAAGTGGTGAGACACTTTTACTTGTACCCGGGGAAGATTTTAATGTGGAGTTGTCTGTAGACTAAACGTTCATGAATATGGACTTTTATGGAATTATATAAAGTACCTATAAAATAGACATTTTGTAAAGTATTTATATGGAAAAAACCCTAAAATTTTGTATTTATAACTCCTACCTCAATTTCATTGAACTTACTGATCCAATTGCATGTAAGGTATAGCAAATATTGAATATAAAAACAATATAAACACAAATAATTTGAGGCAGGTACAAACGGATTTTTTCTGTAGCCTCGTGTGCATTTGTTAAAATCAGACATGGAAATTACATATCACACTGATCAGTAATGTGAAAGTGTGATATTTATTTTTCATTAATTATATCTCTATATAGCTGGAAGCTTCTTCTGCTTCTTCCTTGTCCAAATTGTGATTTAGGATTTGCCATGAGTGGCTCACACATAAAGCAGTTGTTATGAAGTTCTGCACACAAAAATATCCTTTGTTGCCCCTTCCAGTTAAGAAATATTCAATCTCAAAACCCTCTGCAACTTCTAATTATTCAGCACATCTCTGTGAAGGGGTTTAGTCCCGATCCCACTTTACAGACAAGGCGAGAGATCCCACTGAGATCTTGACACTGAGATGCTCAGCAGCAATTCAAGTCAGATTGCAGGTGATTCTTCTCATCACAGGGGGGACAGTTACTGTCCTGCCTCCCAAAGCCAGAAATTATATCAGGACAGGGCTCCTGCAAATGCTGATTCTCTTCTCCAGCTCCTTGGTTGTTCTGGCACACACTCCTAGAAGCTGCTCTAATTTGAATAAATAATTAAATATTAATTAGAGCAGAGGCAGGCAGCCACAGACAAACAGTTTGGTTTGAATAAATCAACATTTACTTGTTAAGAAAATGTGTTCTAAGTAGGAAGCTTTCTGTTGTATTAAAAAGCAGTCTGATTACCTAAATATATTAATACCTATGTGAAATCTCTAAAAAAGACCACAAATAAATCAAGTGAGGAAAGTAGCATTTGCAGTTAATTTTTGATCAGCTGTAAAAGCGTCTGTAACTTCAGTTTCAGGATTCTGCATTCCTAATGTAAATCTACAAATCAAAGGGAAGACAGTTTAAGAAGCAATAGAATACATGCCAACCTGCTGAAAAGGGAAACAGATGAGAAGGAATGTCCCAAAGTAGCTACTGGAAGAATTATTTGTGATCTTTCTGTTACCCTTGAATGATCTTTAAGCAAGTTGTGTTGACTGCTTTTGATAATGGGCAGCTTGAAGAACGAGTAAGTGAGAAAACAGACTTCTAGAAAAAAAGATAGTAGAAAGCACTTCTTTAACAGAAATTGTCATTTCTTTATTAATAAGACTTCTTTAATAAGACTAATCCAGTTTGATGTCCTTTGCTTGGATTTTTGCTTTATTATTTTCTGGTTGTGTCCCAGCAAAATGTGAGCTATTCTACAGTTTGACTTCAGTTTTGTCTTGGAAAGGAAATCTGCTCCGTTTCTGAGAGCTGACTTCCCTCTGAGCAGGTGCCTGGAGCTCACAGAATGCCATGGCTGAGCAGTAATAGAGGAATCATTGGTGATATTCTGCTATCTAATCCTTGTAAAACATCTATTAATCATTTTCATGGGAAAAAGTCATTCTGATTAATTTCCCATTTTGCAAACAGTTTTAGAACTGTCACCCTTTTTTGTTTTGACATCTTCAAAATTGAAGAGTTCTAGGGTTTCATTTGAAACAGGTTTTCATTTAGAAAGCCAAGGGAACTCTTACTTAAAAATAAAAAGGTATATCATTAAATGGAACACAAAATATTGAAATAAAAAAAATCCACACATGGTAGCATAGGTTTGCTTTTGTCCTAGTTTCAGTGCATGAAATATTTTTAACAATTTACATTTTCTTTCTACTCTGAGATGGGGGGGCTGGAAGGGAAACTTTGAAACTTTTATCTCCTAAGTCAAATAAGCTGAAAAACTGTTTCAGAAGAACTAAGACTTCTTAATTTGCTGATTAATTCAGCAGTGGGAACAGCCCAGGGTTCATCTCCTGTGACTTTGTACTGAATTGTCCATTTGAAGTACTTACGGAGTGTTTTGGGATGCTAAGCACTGATTTGCAACTTGGTGAAGTGTTTGAGGTTACATAGGGCCGGTCCAGACTCTTCTTATCCTCCTCCCTGCCCAGACATAGTCCTGGGGATGGAGGCAGCACTTTCCAGCCAAGCCTGTGTGGTACAGAACTGTCAAGGATGTTACAGCAGGGCAGGAGTTGAACATGTGGGAATGAAGAGCCTGGACCACTTAACTGTCACTAAGATTTCTAAGCTGATCTGCAGCACCAGTGAAAGACTAGAGCTGTTTTGCTGCTTATTAATCCTGTGTACTTATAAGCTTACTTATACTTCTATGCATATAAAGTGTTTCTCCAAAATACTGGATGTGCTTAAAGCAGATGAGTCGCTCAGACCTTTTATAACACGATGCTGGAGCGATGCTTCATTTAAATGCTAAGCTAACTGTAGCTGGAAATAATTCTCCATGTGGCTGGCTCAATAATTCCAAGTTGTTTTAGACCCCATTCAAAAAGAAAAAGGAGATTATTGGGTACTGAGATTGCAGAAATCTCCGAAAAGATTCCAGTGTAAGAAAGTGTAACTTATCACAAAGGCTGCATATTTCTCCTCCCTGAATGCAAACACACATCCACATTCTTCTGCGTCTCATTGCTGTATAACTTTTAAAATCCCAGATAATGTGCTGTTTATTTTCCAACATGACGTTAAGCATTTCCATTAGAGCTGGGCAAGCTGGAAAAACAGCCATCAATTGTAATGAAATGAATTGGAAAACGCTGTGCATTAACTTAACACTAAACTTTAAGAGTCCTGAATATTTACCTGGCTGATACCAAGAAGACACACATTTGGAGTAGTTTATGAAAGCAAGTAGTGTGGTTGTTTTTAAAGTCCTTCCTGGAGATTATGAGATTGTTACTGGCTTTGCATTAGGTTCATTTTGCAAACTTTGTTTTATTTTTTTCTCATACCTACTGTCTCTTTCACATGGACAGCAATTCTTTTTACTCCCCACTTCCCCTTAGAAAACAAAACCAAACAAAACCCACCAATTTCAAAGTGTTTATTTCTGGCCAAATCCATGTTTGTCTCAGGATGTGGCAAAACTTTTTCAGTCTTACTGTACAATTTCTGTGAAGGACTCAGCATCTCAACTCTGATTCGACTTACAGTCCTGTCTGAATGACTTTGATGAATGAATCTGGCTCCTTCAGCTTTAGAGTACAGTAGATTTGGGGCTCAGTCTCTGGGTGACATATTTTATCCTGGTATTCCAAAATAACCTGGAGCACACAGACCTAACCTGGAAAGTAGCTTGGAGCCAGTCCAGAGTTGAACAGTGAAATCTGGGCCTGTTCTTTCTGAGGGTTGGTTTATCTGTGAGCTGTTTATTCCAATTTTCATTGTCCATGGATATGATAACTGCTAAATTGTGGGATTTATCCCAGAAAACGTTCTTTTTTTTGGCTTTTCCTCTACTTGTGCAAGAAGATATCATAATTCCATTGATTTAATGCACCAAGTGTTCAGCTCACTCCCCAGAGCACAGTATAATAATCCACCAAGACAAACAGGGATATTCACCTCTGGGATATTCACCTCCATCATTTATCCTATGGTGCCAGTCTCTCTGCAATGATATAATCATTTAATAGCTGATGTCTTCAAGCAGGTAGGCTTTTAACAGTCCATGGGTTGCTGGCATGAATTTGGCATTTTTATCTCACTTATAGTTTCATCCTCCATGATTGGTCTTATCAACCCCTTGTCCTGTGGAGAGAAGAGAAATCTCTCCATATGAAGCTTTGATGGTCTTATTTGTCCAAATTTGCACTTCTGTCAGGCTCTTGGCTGCAGCTCTGTATTTCATATGTGAGGCTGTTATGATCCATTTAAATGCCTATGGGGATCTCAACAAGCTTTTTGAAAAGATTAATGACTTAGCTGTGGTTTTTATGATAGTGTTTCTAGAGAAATGCCTGCATACCTAATAAGGTTATTTCTACAAGCCAAAATTTGCATTGCTCACCATAAAAGACAGATAGATAAAATTTAGCTATAAAACATCTGAAGGTTTGCTGGCCATTTTTGTCCTTTGGAGATCAGTTTTGTACAAGAAAAGGGAAACAAAGAAGGCAAAAAGAGAAATAAGACATGCATCAGCTTTAAAAAGGCAGCAGAGGAAGAAGACAGATGTGAGGAATTCTGTATTTTCGAACCTTGTACCGTATGGATATACCTTTCTTACACTGCCATTGCCTTCAGTCTTTATGTTTTTATTTGGACATGACTCTAAATAGAAGTAATTTAAATCAGTGTTTGAACTTGCATAACATTTATTCAAGATTTATGTGGGTGGTTATAAAAAGATTAACTGAATCATTAGCTAAATTGCGTTTCCTAAGGAAACCACCAAACAGCAGGCTGGAAGGAGAGAGGTTATTTGTGCTTTTCTTAAACCATTGGCCTAGTAGAGTACAACTTTTAAAGTGCATTTGAAACTTCTGTGTTAGACCTTCTAATGAGTGTTAGTTAAACATCCATCAGATACCAGCAGTCACGCACACGCCACAGTTTGTTTTGGCTAAAATTTGACTAATACCTGTTTTGATTTTCAAAATGTGAAGTGTTTGCCTAGCGTAAATCTTCTTCATTTAGTGTGAAATGACCTAGTGCCTTCATTTTAGAGTGGTGTTTTGTTAATAAGATCAGTCCTTACTTTCTCTAAATTTCTGTCTTTTTTGTGTTACATATTATTAGAGCCAATCATTCAAATGAGAGTTTTCCTTTTCAAATTGTGGTAAGATGAATAGGTAGGTTTTTATTAGCACTTCTTTTAACACATTCAGCAGGTGTATTCCTGTAGGACTAGCAGACAAAGCTGAAATTAGAAAACTGAAAATTTAACATAAAAGGAAACTCAGAAGGGAAAATAATAATTTTAGACACTGGCATCATGTACTGCTGTTCCCTTAACTATATAAAAATGCTAGTAAAATCTCTCCTCCTTAAAGGAATGTGTTAGAAAAAGTGCTTTCTTTTATGAGTAGATGAGAAGAAGCTATGCTGCTTATTCAGATATAAAACAGAGCAGAACAGATGCACGATTCTTTGGCATGTATCGATTTTTTTCTAAACAGACAAACATTTATATAATATATAGTCACTTTTATTATAATCTTCTTGTTGTTCATAAGAAAAATGGAGAAATTATAACATTAGCTATTGAAAATGTCTTCCAATATTTGCAGAGTAAATCTGTCTGGAACATAACACGTTGTCTGACTCTAGATGCTATACATCTGTTGTTTGATTTGCTGTTAAAAACACTAGATGATACAGAGAAGAAAAATATGGTTATGGACTTTCTGATGATGTTGCAAGCCACTTTTCAAAGATGCTGATTATTCCTGGGTTAAGGCTTTGTCAGAGGGTGAGCAGGCAGACTACCAGGAAGACAGGTCTGCCTGGAGCAGTCAGGAGCTGGGGAGTCCTTTTTAACTCTCCAACCTGCTCCAGTTAAAGGGCAGAAAACATCTGCACAGCCATGCAGGTAGCCCAGGGCACTGTTCTGCAGGGCCAGAGTGTTATTTGGTGTGGAGATCACACCAGGAACCCCTCAGAGCCCTTGCTCAGTGTCACACGTGATCACGTTTGAGTCGCACAAGGACGTTGCAAACCTGGACACCACCGTGAGACCCAGAAAGGGGCTTTAATCCTATCAAGGGTTCTCCAGCTCGTTTCCCACTGTGATGTGTCAGTCAGCACTATGTGCTGGGAATTCACTGGCAGTTGTCTCACTATGAATGTGGAATTCTGCTGAGTTCTGTGCAAAGCAGAGGTCCTTTGGCATGGCTGCTTCTGTCTTTGTGGCAAGGCAGTTGATGCTTGTACGTAGATTTTTAAAGGCAGGTGTTGTTTTATTTTAGCCTTATAGAGTTCATTTTATGATGGTCAGAGTTGCCTTTTTTATATACATGGCTGTACACACATAATTTTCTAATTAGGGTTCTCAGCATAGATTTTAATCTGAGTGCTGAACTGAATAAAATAAAAAAAATTATTATTCATCAACATAATGCCAAATTCACAGCTGCTTATGTGAGTTTCACGTTAGGTTACATTTCCAGTTATTCCTCATTTGCAATTTTGTAAAGAGAATTTCTTTCCTTAAACACTATGTAAATTTACAAAAGCAAAAGGAGGAGTACACATATTCACCTCTCGAAGTCTGGGGAGTAAGTTAACAGTATTTTGTGTCGAATCTTTTGCATTATTTACTGGGGTTTTTTTGTTTGTTTTTTGTTTTGTTTTGTTTTTTTTTTTTTCTCCTGGGGAGAGAAGGAGAAAAACAAAGAAAATAATAAAATTGTTTTCCTAATTCCTAAATTCCTAACACCTTAAGGTTAGTTGTGTGTTCCTCCTTCGGGGTTACCATGGTGATAAGAGTCCTGTTAAGGCCCAGCTAGGCAGGTACTGCGTTAAGCTAAAATCATTTATTCTTCTTTTCACCTGCAAAATGCATGGCCAGGAGATGAATGGCGTCATTTAGGGCACTCACTCCTCTGACAGGCTGCTGCAAGCTCAAGACTTCACATTCAGACATGGGTAGAAGTCTTGCAGGCCTAAATTTTACTGCAAAAGGAGGCTGGCTTTCAAAATATATCTAAAATTACAAATACATCACTGGGATGGATAATAAAACTCAGGAACAGCAACAGTAAAAGCCCCAGCCCTACCCTGTCTGCTCAAAAAGAGATGGAGGGGGGAGAATGTGCAGGCAGAGGAAGCTGAATGATTTCTTTTTTTAGTGATTCTGGAACTGTTAGTTACTTCAATGCCTCATTAGCTCTGTGAGCAGGGCTCTCCCAGCTGCACAGGCTGCTAATGCAAACTTGGATTCTGATTGAGTTGCCCTGTTGTGTTGTTGGGCTCAGGTGTCTCTCCTCGACTTTCTCTGATCCATTTACTATTCTGAGCAAAGCTACTGATCTGCCAAAGAGGAACCACAACCCCAGGCTCCTGTAAAGATCAGAAGACTTCAAATTACTTCTCCACCCTGTGCTTCAAGGCAGTCATTTGCCCCTGCATCAGGCAGGTGCTTTTCTGTCCTGGTCTCAAAGACCTTCAGAAGATACTTGCAGCTCCAGATTCAACTTGCTCTTCCTGTTTGGACTTTCTCTTTGAATGTAACTCTTAAATTACCTTAACATGTACATATATCATTCATACCAATCTTCATTTAGTATCATATTAGTGTGTATAATGTGGTTCTTTCATCAGCCCTGGCCCCCCAAAAAATACAGTTATTACTTACCTTAATTTCACTCTCAAATAAATTGAGGTTTGTAGATTCATATAGGCTGGGGTTCTAAAAAAACAACTGTTTGGTGGTATTCTCCTCTTAAACAGAAGTGGAAAAATATTATTTTTTGGTCTCCTTCCTAGCTTTGTTTATTTATGGCATATGCAGCTAATGTGTATTTCTAATGCCTCTTATGCAGTAAGTAGATTACCTAATACAGCTATTTAATTTCCAATATCTCACATTTTCTTAGGGTCATCAACATATTTTTACATTAATTATTTAACTTCCATTTCCAATCTTTTCAGTCAGGCACACTTCCACACTTCTGCCTACTCAGGGCACAATTAGTCACTGCATTATTATAGAATTAAACCAGTTTAAGTGAATAAAAAGTAATTTGCACATTTTGAACGCGGCTACATTTTGTTCTGAATATTTTTAGCCTGAAGATTGGCTTTCAATTTCACATTAGGACTTTTTCATGCTTCAAAACGGGATAGCTGAGACTTATGCAGTTGTTTTCTTATTTAAGATCCTGAATTGCTTTTAAATACTGTGCTTGCACTTGATTATTGATCCTGTTCTCATCCACCAATAAGAAAAAGAGAATAGAGCAAATAAAACAATTCTGAAGTAATGTCAATTAGTATACACAAATGCAGTCTATTTACTGCCCTTGTACACTTTGGAAGCACAAAATGCATTGCTAATGCTCTGTTCTACAAATGCTGCTTCATGCCTGCTCTGTGTCACAATGGGTGGCCCCACAGCCACCACTTTCCCAAATAATATTTATTCTCAAATCATGTCTGGTTCAATAATTGGTTGCACTGATAATTTTGGAAAGAATTGTATGTCAGAGGTCAAGAGGATGAAAGGCTTAAGCTCCGTGTTTGAGACACAGTTAAGGTTTTGTTCTGTGTTCTTGTGTCCCACTTCTGTAATGCTGATCATAACAGAGGGTAGATTTGTAAACAGCAGAATATCTGCCTTGTTGCACCTTGAAAATGAAAAATAAAATATGGCCATGCTTTTTTCGAAGCATTTTTCAGACTAGGAGACAGTAGAGGCACATTAAAGAAAATCAACAACCAAGAGAAATATCTGAAGCTTGGGGAAACAGCCTCATAAGGAAACAGGTCAACTCTCCTTTTCAGCTTTTAATGGGATTGTCAAATTAAAGGGGACTTATTTCATGACCTTTGTTCCTCTTTCTTATTTGTATTTCTTTTTGCTCTTTTGCAAAGCAATCTTTGAGAAAGGGGATACCTTTCTCCTTCTAAATTAACCATTAGGATGAAAAATGTTAATAAACAAGCTACAAATATTACAGGCTTTCCAATGTGCTTCTTAGAAAGGTGTATTTTATTATAAATCTTTCCCTAAATGTAAGAAGGCTCAAAAAGCAGTATGAAAATTACCTTAAAGACACATGAAGTGAAGGTTTTCCTTTTTTACTCCCAGATGATTGAGTCTTGCTTTGAGTAATGTCGCATAGAAATAATTCCATCATTGACCAAAGTGTAAGTATATTTATGCTTAAAATATCAATAACAATATCAGACTTTCACAAGCACATACAGAATTCTCTTAATTGGTCCCTTTGGACAAATGGAAGATGGCTCTGACTTCCCTTCCTGTTGCAGAATCTGCTTGCCTCTTTTGAAATTTAAGACTCTTCGGTACTAACTAGCAAAAACTTGACCTTGCAAAACTTTACTAACACAAAGTCTCAATCATTAAAGCAGAGCTGTTTGTGTTTATAATTATACCTCATATGAGTTGAAATATGCAAGACTGACCTTTAAAACGTGCTCTCTGGGTTATCATAACTTAAGAAGAGTATTTTTTCCCTTTAATTTAGGTGGTAAATCTAGCGAGTAATTTACAGTTTGAATGAATTGCTTTTCCTTTTCTGAAAAACAAAACTTAATAATTAGCTTAATGTGAAAATATATTATTCTGAGTGTAAAGTATTGCGTTTTCTCATGAAAAAATGTAGTAAGGCAGTTTAGTGCAGTAAGAACACTCCCTGTGCATCAGCAGCACCCACATTATAACCCAGCAGACTGAAACAGCTCCATCCATTGACTCAATGGGCTGTGAAATTCATTCTCTGCAGAAGCATTGACACACTAGACCTCAGTCTAGTGGACCCTCAGTGGATTGAAGCTCCCATGATGAGTTACAAAGTGAATGATACTCTAATAAGACCTTTTTTAAGCCCTGACATGACAGATTTAGAGTACCAAAAAAATTGAATGAAGTCTCATTTTTCAGAGTTCTTCAGTTTAATGTATATTTGATAGTTAAAGTAGTTATATTTAGGGGTCATTTCAATGCTGTCCAAGCTTTATATGAAATTTTCCAAAGTGATTTTTTTTTTTTTTTGTTACTCCTCAAGCTAGATCTAATTTTCAGTAGACATTCAGGGGAATGGTATTCCTACCCATTGCCAATGGCTAGAGCAGATTTTACATCCTCCACCCTTCTGTCAGTAGTTGCTGTCTCTCTGCAGGGCTGGTGTACAGCACAGAATGGATTGAACGGGTCCTATTCACACTTCAGCGTGTGGTCGTCTCAATTAAAACTGCCAGATGAGGTGGCTTGAATGGCTGACCTTGAACTGTGCAGGATTAGGGAACCATGTGTGTCCCACCCTTTTGTCTGAGCCCTGTCAGTGACAGACCTCAGCCTCTGTACAGGACTTCATGTGCCCTGGAAGTAAAAAGTCAAATGCGTGCTGAGTCTTGAAAATATTAACCTTATGTTTATTCTTGCTTTTAACTGAATCAAGTGTTTGGAGATTTAGTTGTATCTCTGCTTCCTTTCTCTCCTTCTCTTCCCTGGCTGCTGTGCTCACCTGGCTTAGAAATGTGTATGCAAATAATGCAGCAAATTGGGCTTGATGCACAGGACATTTTCCTGGGGGTCCCAAGCATTTCTTAACCACAGCATTGCTTCATGAAGGCAGGTGAATCTTTCTTGCTGGAGGGATTAATCCTTGCCCTCTCCCTGCACAGTTCCAGTCACTCTGTGTCATTCTCACTCACTACCATGGACTTAGACAGCTGTAACAGCACCTAACTGCAAGGAATATGTGGGAGCTGGGAATAGCCTGCTGCTCCTGGATAATCTGTGCAGGAAAGCTGAGTCAGGCACTCCAGAGGCTCTACATGTTACGTGTTTTAAGGGTCTCTGGTTGACTTAGAATTTTTTCCAGGATCATGAGCTATGAAGGTCTTGCCAAAGGCTTTTATTGATATACATTTCCCTCAGCTCTGGCTATCTTTGTTATTCCTTGTTGTTGCTTCACTCCTATTTGAAAGAGTTTGGAGATTTACCACTAGAAAGCTTTCCGGTTCCTTCTGCCCTCCTGATAGGGTGGATGGTATCTGCTGCAATATAAAATTCATCCAAAGAATTTCATTTGAAAGCCAAGAGGTCCCTGAAGACAAAATCTTTCAAAAACCAGATTTTCACATTTCAGCCTCAGAACTGTATGTTACAGACTGGTAGTTTAGAAAAGATGGTGAATTTAATTTGGATGAGGCAGTCGCTGCTGCTCTGAGATTCTTACTAGGCATTAAAAAAAACATGTAAAGCTGCCAGCATATGGAAGAGCAGAGGTTCACTCGGGTTTGCTTCCTAACACCTTCAGTCAATTGCTTTCCTCTGGGTTTCATTACAATGGGACTGTCTATTAGGATCAAGCTCACAAAGCCACTTGACCAGTTCTTATGATCCCTGAAAGGAGCTGCTGCGGCAGAGAACCCTCTCTGAGGCCTGTTTCTGCTGCTCTGAATTTTGATGTCAGGCATAACCTGTGAAGCCAGACTTGTATCAAGTCTCTCTGTGCACCTGAGACAGTACCAAGGCTCCTTGATGGGCTTGTGCTGGCCCAGCTCGTGGGTGAGCCTGTTCCCACCCACTGTGGCCAAGGGGCAGGAGTGATCCAGAGCTGTGGAGCTTATATGACACCTGAAAACATGCCATAGTAAAAATCCACCTCTACACAGTCTCCTCCCTTGCTTTATACATTTAAAAGGAACAATATGTATTTTTCAACAACCATATGGCTCTCAAAGGCAAAACCTTTTTAATCCAGACATGACCATGATATGAAATACTGCAGGAAGCTGGCCATCAGAGATAATCAAGCTGCATGTTTCAGTGCTAGTGGATACAGCAGGAAGGTGGCCATTTGTACACTTGCCTGCTGCTAACCTTCCACCCTGGGGGATAATCATTTATAATGAAGTCAATGAAAAAAGGAGATCTCACCAGTACCTTGTCAATAAACAAGTCAGAGAACTTTTCAAAAGGATGCCATGGTTAGGGTGATTTTGCTGTGAGCCAAGTTTATCTATATATAGTTAAAAAATTTTTAAAAACTTCATGAGACAGACCAGATAAGTATCTCTGGAGAGAGATGAGTCCCGATTGCTAATTTCTCCACAGTGTCTCCATACTCATGGAGGCTACAGCTTTATAAAATGAAAAGTAGCAGATAAAGAGGCAGCTTGCAGTGGAGATTGAAGATTACTTTATTAATTTGAAATGTACAATGTCTTAAATTTTATCTGCCGTAAATTGAATGAATTGAACCATGGTGCATTGAAGCTTTCAATTAAACTTTGCCACAGTGTTCTTACTCAGTTGTTTTTCCCACTACCAGGTAGAATGACCCCCTTTTATAATACAGCTATAAATGTTGGACCCCATTTGCCACGTTATAATGTGATGATAATATAATGCATATTCTGCAAAATATCTGTAATTAAGTATTTGTGTGAGGCTTGATAATGGCTCCTCTGGTGTTATACAGCTTTAAATCTATCTTTACATGGAAGTTATTTCTTAGCATTCATATTATCCTAACAGTAATTTGTATTTAATATCACACTATGTCTATTTTGATTATATTTTATAATAAGGTGCAGCAGGCTTAGTTATCAGATGATTCTTAATTTGCATAATGAGCTAATTGAATCTTCTGAACTTGGAAGCAATAATCCCAGAACCTTGTTTTTGAAAATGCATAGTCCCAAGTACCAGGAAACATATAAAGGGAAATATTTCCTGGAATGTAGAGTAATTCAAGGCAGAATTTATCAGTCACCTTGTTCAGTAGGTTCATATGTTAGTTGTGAATGAAACAAAATATTTGATAGATGGCATACAGTGGTGAGAAATTCTAGAATATCCATTTTCAGTTCATCAAAGTTGCCCTTTCCTCAACTCTTGCTTTAACCAGTGTCCCTAATTCCATATCTGTGTTCATTAAATTTTATATATATATATTTATAGACACATAGGCACATCTATATGCAGGTATTAGTACATATGTTTGTATATTGATTTCTATATTTATATGCACATTACATACATTGTATGTATACATTAAATTTCTCAAAGTATATAATTATCAACTTCTAAAATTCTTAGAGTGATTTGTTTGTTCTATAATAGCTGGATTTTAGACCCTGAGAATTTTCCACCTCTCTCCCTGAAGTCTGGGCAATAGTTTCATCAGCTCACTTGTTAATTAGAGGTGCCATCCTCTTCCTGAAGTAATTTATATAGGCTGGCAGTCACTCTAATACGCAGTATATCCTCACAGCTGCTGGATCTAAATCCCCTGCAAATAACAATGGTGACAAGAAGTAAACCTAATGCACTTCTATCATTTACTACAAAATATAGTTAACATAAGAAAAATATTCATTTTAAATGAAAATTGGAATATAAATATTGTATGTCCAGATTTCACTGTTAAGTGATGACTCTACCTCAAGGCAAGGTGTTGGAAGAATCTAACGCAATGTGGAGTGCTCCCTGTTTTTTATTTAGGTTTGATTTTTCATTTTCTTTTGGCATTATTGTTATCTTTTTAGGAGCATAAAATGTATTATATAAAATATAAACTTATTTCTGTTATAAAATACATTTATATGTATATTTATACATACAAGTTTAGGCTTCTTTGACACCCTTACTATTGAGTGGAGGGCACTTCAGTCCTTTATCACTTTGAATTTTGCCCCATGTGATCATTACTGATCTTTCAAGTGCAGTTTCAGGCCAGTGTGACAACATAAACCCCATAATTTTAAGGCCCACATAGACAAACATACCTCAATCCTGATGTTTAAAATGCTTTAAAGAAGTGCTGCCTCTACAGTGGCTTCTGCAAATTTCTGTTTTACCTGACTGATTGAAGTCTACTTCTAAACAACAATTATTAACAAAATGTGACAATACAGTTTCTCTACTACATGCAATCTTACAGCTGCTCATATTTAAATTGTGTTGAGGATCATCTGCCTTGATGTTTACAGGAAGCAGCATTCCTGTGAATATTCCTCTCACTAATCTCAGGGACCCAGATCAGTGATTCCTACAGAACAAAATCACTGCAAGTTTAGGGAGGAATCAGACTTCACTGCCGTTCCCCTGTATTGCTGTCTCAAGGTGTCCTTGTCAGGCTCAGAACATTTAATAGGATGGGCAAAGGGTTTGTTGCCCTGACTCAACCTCCCCAGACCCCTTTAAGTTTCCACTGAGATATTGTCTCTCTTCCTCTGTTGAGCCTCAAAGTCACTGATCTAACCTGATGGAACCAAACTTCTGCTAAGAGATGGAAAAGTACAGCTAGGAAACATTCCTGTCCCAAAATCAAATCCCTGACTGTGCAAGGTGAATTCAAAAGATATGATCTCGTGGTCAGGGCACTGCTTTGGGATTTGGAAAACTGAGTTTTGTTGGTCAGCTCTGGGCTCCTTTGGAAATGATTTTGGGTCAGATCCTTAAATGTGTGTGAGTCTATTCTGCTAACACTGCAGAGTTTATGCATTCAAGATGCAGATTCTTGGGTTCATTTAGAGTTTTTATTTTGTTTGGTTGTTGTGTTGTTGTTTAGTAAATCAGAATAATAGGGGGCTACTCTGCTAGAAATAATCTGCTGCTACCCTTGGAGGGGTATTGCAACCACAAGTACGTTTAAATAGGAAAGATCAGCAGAGAAAATCCATCAGACTGGGGAGGGTGCACATGCAAATAGCTGTTAGATGATGTGGCATTTAGTGGCTGAAAGCACAACAAACCTTTCATAGCCAAATTTGATATGTTTTCTTTGCTTTAAATATGCATAAGACAAAAAAAAAATTGTTTGAATTGCGACTCCTTTTCAGAATACGTTTGAAGCAGCAGACCCCTAAAGAGAGTGCTGTGTGTTGGTAACTATGTGCATTTTACAAAGTTACAGTTTTGCAAGAAAAGGGACCAGATAGACAGTTTAAAACTGCCAAAATGTCCTTCAGATATATGTCTGATGTTGTTTTCTGGAAATTGGCTGTAATCAGAAATGGGTTTGCCGTTTTTGAAGGTTTTGGGGTTCTATCAGATCAACTGACCAATCTTACTCAATGTTCAGAACATCTTGTACAAGTGTGTAAATTAGGCACCATGACCAGCTTTCTCTGTTGAATGACAGGAAGCAAAACCATCTGTAATTATTTTGAATAGCTCAGTTTCTTCACTCTCTTTAATTTAGAAGGCAGTGTGAAGTTGATGTGAAAGTTTAAAGACCTCCAACTGGGTACAGGATGGCCTTGACATTTTTTTAAGAGGTCTCTGAGACAGTGGATTCCTCCCAAAACAACACAGTGCTAGAAGAGGTTTCTAAAGTTTAAGTAAACATCTAACCTGAAGAGTTTATTACCCAAACTGAAGTTAAAAACTTCTCTGTATTCATTAGTGTTTTGTAGCTGTTAGTGCTTAGTCATCCAATGTTCAAATTAAGGATTTTATGTCACAGCAGAAGCTTGCAGTCTGGGAACACGGTCCTGAGGAAGCAGAGCATGACTAAAGCTCTGGCAGACAGATTATTGGCTGGTGGCTGCAGGAGGAAGTCTCTAAACTAAAAACCCTCAATAAATACAGACAGCCTGGACACGGCTGGGACCGCGAGACTGAAAGCTTCTCAACCCCAGTTGGTGGCAGGAATTGGAGCCTAAGAGCTGAATGTTTCTTTGCTCAGACTGCGGATTTTTGATCCTGAGACATAGCAGCTGAAATAAATCCTAGAATACACAATCAGCTCATGATTGCATGCCTGCTGGATACCTGAATCACATCTGTAGGAATCAGCCGATGGTGATGGATGGTTCTGTGCCCCCTCTGTGGGATCTAAAGCACAGTGCCCTCAAATGACCTGCTTGAATCCCTTCCAAATCAGGGAGTAGAGTATTGGCCACGTCAGCATTTGCCTGCTGACCTGTAGTGACTTTTGAAGTGATGCTGAAAGTAGTTCTGCCTCACTCACAAAAGAAATGGAGACCTGGAGGAATTCTTTCATGTCTGATGTCTTGACTTACTGAGGAGGCATTTGGGAGAGCAGTCAGTGAAGTGCAGACATTTTTGGCCAAGCTAGTGCTGTGGAAACTGGAGATTTCTGATATACCATGTAAAAGCACATTTTAGTAGTTTGTACAGATAAGCTGTTCCATTTATTACTGTAGTGGTAGACAGGCAGCGAAGTACAACAACTGCTACATTTTAGGGCCAAACTCTGGATAGTTTGCTTGTCCTTCTGGCAGTTTTGATACACTCCAATAAGAGTTTTTTACTGTAGCTGACATGGGGGGGGAGCACATGGTAAAAGTTCTCCTTAGGTTTTGAGATACAACCAAGTTACACTGATCAAAAAAACTGCAGTGAATAAGCTGTCTTAATTAACCATAAGCTTCCTACCATCCTGCAGGAATTACAGCAACTGTCCTTTAGCCTCACCTTTCTCTACAAAAATTAAGCCACTTCTCCTTCCCTTGCATTCCATGTGCTCTGGGAAGGTGGATCATGGACAGTGTTGGCCCCAGTAAATTGATTCTCTGATCTACAGCAAGTGCCTACTTACTTTGTAAGACGTTCACTGTTAGTGCCCACACAAACCAGAAAGTAAAATATATTTCAGCTTCATACCCATAAAATGTTGCTGGTGACCTACTAGTCTCACATGCAAGAAATCAATGCTGGGTTCATTTATTTGGAAATGCTTGTGTTTTGCCATTTCCTGAAGTCACTGTGAAAGTTTTATGTCAAGAGAAGGTGGTGCTCTGCTTGTAATTGAATTCCTGGTGAATTATTTAATTCAAAAAATCTTAGGGTTAAGCAGCCCATAAACTACAAGTACATTTTTCCAACTGATCCTTCAACATAGAATAGATCATGTCTGTAGACTGCAGCACTTTCACGCTGCAATACAAATCTAAGTAATGGCACAGCCACTTGGACAAATGCATCTTTCCAGACATGCTGAAGAGCTAATGCATAGGGAATTGAACAACAAATTTAGACAGAAAGCAATCTTTCACATCATTAGTAATAGATACTTTCTATGTTTTGTGATTTTAGTCAAATTGTGAGTCTGCATAATTAGGAAGAGGTTTGCAAAGATATGAAATAACCAGAATAAATTAGGTGAAGAAACAAAAATGGAAAAGCAACAGTCTTGATTTAAATAATAACTTTGCTCATAGCTTGGGTAATTTACTGAGGTAAATTATGTGATAAACATATTATACTGATTTCTTATGTAGTAGAAATTTTTCTTCTGGGATTTGCTAAATGTTTGTGTATTCCTGTCCTGCAGCAAACAGGAATATTTAAGAATATGGTGCAGCACTGACATCTTTCCAGTTACTCCCATTTATCATTTATATTGCAGCAACATCTATTGCCTGCCCACTGATACGGATGCAGGGAAAATTTCAAGTCCAGGCCTTAACTAAAATATAGAATCTGAAAAGAATCTCTTAATTTTATGAAAATTGAAATTTTTTGTGGCAAATGAGATTTTGCAACCATTTTTTTTTTTTTTTTTTTTTGTTTATCACCAGCCTTCTTTCTTTGGAAAACTAAACATATTGTTTTCAACTTGCAAGAAAGGTGTAGACAGCCCCTGTTGTGACAGATTGCCTCCAAAAAGTAGTTCTTGGGCTGGCTCAACATCTTTGATAATCAGTAGCAGTCTCAGTTTACTCCATGGGGAGATCAGTTTGGTTGAGTTTGAATGTTTGTTCAATTATTTTTTCATTGTTTGTTTCTGGGCTTGGACTGTGCAGATTTATCCGTGTGTCCCTGAGTCAGTCATTCCTGCTGCCCAGGCTATGTAAAAATAGCCTGGTAAAGGTTGTTTTGCTGCATTAGAGAAAATTCTCTGTGGCAAAGGAGCTTGTTTTCCTGTGAGGAGTCACAGAGATGAACAGACCCAGAGTGAACCTGGAGAAGCTTAATATAAAGAAAAAAGGAATGGTCCTTGATTGGTTTTGGCATCCTTACTTTGTGTTCTTGGCAGCCTTCTTTGGTGGGCTTTTATTCCAACATTCTTACATTTTAGTCATTTCTAATTGGCTTTTTTTTTTTGACAATTTTTTTCCATGCAGTGTTTTTGCCATCTTCAGAGTGCAGATGATAATAGTTTAGGAGACAGTGCTGAAGGGCCTTGAGAAGCAGCATTCTGGGGCCACTGCTGCACTCCTGAGTGCTCTAGGACTGGCCACCATTCTGCAACTCAGCCTTTTGGAGAGAGGAAGTTGTGATGCAAATAAGTGATGCTGGATTCTTTGCTTATGAGGAAAAATAATGTGACCTGATCCGGGACAAACTGTCTGAGTCTTCAGGCTGAGCCTGTAGAAAGGGTGCACTGAAACCTGGGAGGGTCCCCAGCTCTGTTAAGTGCTTTGGGAAGGCTCTGGTCTGTGGGAAGTAAAACACTCTCTGCTGGGCTCAAAAAGTCTCATCTCTCATCTGTGTCTCAGAAGAGCGTTTTCCTCTCTACCCTCCACCAGTCACAGTGTCCTGTCTGAGAGGATGCCTGAAATGCTTGGAAAAATGCTCTGGAGTCTCTGAAACGATCCCACTCTGGGTACTAACACTTCTGGCTTGAAGTTTCTCAAGTCACATGAGAAATTTTGTCCTTGTAAATGCATCTGCTTTAGGTCTGTCCTCTCATTCCACTGCTACCAGAGGAGCTGCACTGATGTGCTCTCATGCATGGTATCTGTTTGGCCGGGAGGCTCCCTGGGATTGTGTGCAACTTCTGTGGCAGTCAGGGTTTTTTACTGCAGAGCTCGGTCTGTCATACTGATAATAGCTTTTATAATTTGTGCTGCAGCAGTGCCCAGAGGGTCATAATCTGACTGGGGACACTCTGTGCCAGGCGGTGCTTAGACATGGTGTAGCTACATTTACAATTAAATTAAGCTGGCTAAAAAAAGGGAACCTCTCTTGCATGCACAGCAGGAGAGAAGGGAACTCCAAAGCTCATCCTTCTTACCCATCAGCCCAGTTTTCAGTATGGATACAGCAGCGATTACAAGGGAGGTGGGACTTGGAACATTGTGATTTGAATGTGTAGTTAAAGCAGCACAGATGTGAAATGCTTTAGGATCCCACCCTGAGGGTCTGATTTTAAATATAAGCCTGCACAGAAGGAGGTGGCCCAGTGTATAGGAAGTCCATACAGTCCAATGCTTAAGCACCCTTTCAGTAAAGGAATCCATCTGCACCATCTGGGTGGGGTCTCTCTGCACCATCCCCTGCCACAGACGTGCCTGTAGCTGTCAGTCCCCACCCTGTGCAGGGACTGTGACCAGTGGTAACTTCAGTGGACTGAAGGGACAGTCGATGTCCAAGCTGCATTTCCACTGGAAGCACTGGGACAGCAGAATGCAGCCCGGGTTTCCAAATCTTAATTATGTGCCCAGTGAACTAGAACAACAGAATAGAGGCTAAAGAGGATGGAGGTTTATTTTCTTTTCTGTTTTGTTTTTAGGCAGTAGCTGTTTAAATGGCTGAGAGGAGCTATAATTCTGTAAGTGCATGTGATAACTAAATGACAACATGAGGCTTCCTTCTGCTGCAGAACAGTTGTCTGCAAAAATTCACCCACATTTTCTTTGCTAGAGTAATTTAACATTCTTCATAAGCTCAGTAAAAGAAAGAATTTAAGGACTTTTATGTTTCAAAGGCATGTTGTGTGTCGTGGTGGGAATCAGGTAGGAATTACTATTGTTTAATGAATACTTGACGGGTTCTGTAAAGTAATTATATAGAGTAATTAAATTATTTGAAATTCAGTTTCTAACTTTGTTTCCTGAATAGACTTAATTTGATCTTTGGGTAGGGAATAAGTTTTTTTCAGTTAAGCCCTGTGTAGGCAGAATAGAGCATGTCATTTGCACATAGGTGGCTTGGGACTTCATGGGAAAGAAAACCAAAGAGCTTCCTTGTTTTGATCTGTTCTCTGTTTGACAGCTTGGGTTCAGCATGGGGAAGTCACATAATTGCTATCAACTACTCACTGAATTAGCTAATTTAAAATATTTTCCAATAGATTTATTCTACAGCTATTTACAGCAGACTTGTAAGTGAAATAACACTTGTGCTCAGGTTCTCAACAGGAGTTTTCATTTACCACAGTAATGCATGGAAATCCTCCCACAGAAAATACAGCACATAGAAGGATTCAGACATAAATCAAGTATTTGTAGAGGCTGATCAATTAGCTCTTACTGAGGCAAACTGACATGAAACTTGGTGAGCACTCAGTTATTAATGTAGCTTTGGACATTTCTGGCCCTTTTCTCTGCCCTCTTTTTGGAAGAATTGAAGCTGAGACATCAAGAATTCAAAGATTTCCAATCTTTTTGTTCATTCTTCTGGGAAAATAAGTAAATTATTTCTTGGATTTATTATTATTATATTGGATTTAGTCCAAGTTTGTTTCTGTTGGCTAGTGGGCTTTCCCAAGGACATCAGTTTTTTTCTTGCAGTAACTTCATTACAGATCCTTAGAAGACCCTGTTCAGCCACAGACCACAGCCCAGGACTCAGCAGGTCAGACAGACCACTGGACCTCTGCACTGGTTCTGTGACTGTCTTAAATGGTTATAAAAATTAATCAGCTCTGTATTTACCATCTTTTAAGGTAAAAGAGAACTCTACTCAGGAAACCCCGAACAGAACCATAAAAATTACATACTTGAAGGTCCCTAGCCACTGAATTAGAGCAAAGCCTCAGTTTTGGAGATGGAATTAAAAATATGTTCCAGTGTTTTAAATGTTCCTTCTTTTCCTGCATGGGAGTAAGATTCAGCTCTGAGTCTTCAGTGTGCAAAGCATCTGAACCTGAAGTCTTGGTTTAGGTCCATCCTCTTACGATGCTTAGCAGTAAATAAAAAGGTTTTCATGACTTATTAAAAGAAGTAGGAAGGCTGAGCCATTAGTTAAACAATCAAGGTCTGAGTATATCACAAAATGTCAGAGAAAGAACTGTACTTTTGAAGGGGGGGAACCAGCAGCAGAGTGAGGAGTTGACCAGCTATTTACTGCAAAGCCTGCACCTTCACTTCCAGAAAAAGGAATGCTTTAAAAACGTACTTCAGTATGAACAACCCAGCTGTTTCATGGAAAATTAAACAGTCAAGCTTTGAGGGAAGATGGTTTCTTTCTTTTTTTCTCTTTTTCTTTTTTTTCTGTAAGAGTTTCAAGTAGGCAGCCCAAATGAATATGTTCTCTGATTCGAGTTTTAAAAATGAGACTGTGTTCAAGATGGACCGTAAGAGAATGCAACCTGCCAGCTTAATTAAGTTTCTGGAATGCTTCTGGGCAAAATTAATATATGTGGATGAAAGCCAAAATCAGCCTGACTGAACAGATTTTAGCTAGCACACCACAACTCTGATAACACAGGGACCTTACAGTATACAACCTAGCAATATTAATTACAGTGGTTAGCGAACTGTCTATCCTTTTTGTGGGTACCAGTCTGCATTTATTGTTGTTGTTATCAGAACAATTTTAGAGTTACATTAAAAATTAGAAATTGATTTGTCATCATTTTCTGCTTCAGACTCTTATTAAAGAGCAGTTGATGAAAACAGAAAGCTACATTTACTCAAATAGTGTGTGCGAACTAGTCCATAATAAGTTTAAGGCCTCTGATATTAATGTCCTTTATGAACATGGACTCCTAACTTGGCCTTTATCTCTTCCTAGAAAAGGGTCTCTGAATTAAATGCTTTCTTAGTCTTGTGAGCAAACCTTGCTCCAGAACATTTGGAGTCTCTGGCAGTGCTCTGCGTGGGCTGAATTCACTTGCCACGGAGAGAACACAGAGTTTCCTGCGCTTTGATTCCCTAATTCTTCATGTCCATGCTTTGCCATGGTGATAGCTCTACTGCAGCAAATCATAGCTAGTCCTGTGTGCTGCAGTGCTTTATTTTGCAGCATTAAAATGGAGGTGAGGTGGCAAAGATTTAGCTCAGTTTTAGCTCAGCAAAATCAGAGAGCTCATCCCGACGTCTTTACTGAAGCACAGCTCCCATTGCCTGCAGAGGGCAGTTCAATCAGGAAGGAAGGCCAGGATCAGACCACATGTATCTCTGTTGCATATTTCCAACATGTTGTTGGTCAGCTCTGGTGAGTAACCACGGGAAATTCTCATTGAAAATACAGGATTGCACTGCATTATGTGCACATGGTGGTAATTACAGAGAACATAATTAATTGATGTCAGTGCAGAACAGAGACATTCTGATGTTTGAACTACCTCCTGGAAGGAAGGTAAACGTTGCCAATCTCTCTCCTGTGCTAGGAAATCTTTCCTCTTCTGTGAAGAGGGCTTTCACAAAAGCTCTGCTCCTCAGTGTACAGTGAACTAGAGACGTTCTGAATTAGTGTCTTACAGGGACTGCTTCACCAAATCTGTCCTGGAAGGGTGAAGAGGTCTTTGAGTGACACCCCTGTGGCATTTCTCCAGAGTATTTTCGATGATGAAGGTTGCTTATCAAAGAAAATTTCACTTAGAAGACATCTTGGAACCAGAAATTATATTTTCTTCTGCTTTTCCTTTGAGTTATGGTTACCAGAAAGAACTTGGTATTTATCAAGTTGAAAACAATAGTGGATTCACCCAATTCTCTTCTGTCATCAGTAGGCTGTAAGCTTTAAAAGATAACCACTGACTAATGTCCTGCTCCTGATAATTCTGTCCTGTCACCCAGCAGTGGTAAAGGCTTGTCCAACTGAACCAGGTAGCTTCAAAAGCAGTAGAAAACAGGAATCTGTTTTCTTATCTGTTATAGTGCTTGCATGGACTTTCTCACATCTTTGTAATAATGGACTCTTAAGCACTCCCCATCTGACAAATGAACACAGTAGAATCACAGAAATTTCCTTTCCTTACAACATTATGCTGAAAGTATGAGTCCAATTGACCACTATGACAGTTCAGCAGATTTAGTGATGCCAAATTGTTCTCTAACTGACAGAGAGAAATTTTGCTCAGATTTATAGCTGAACACTAAAAAGACTTCAAATAGGTTTTGAAGCAACAAAGATATATTTTCCTTTCAAAGGCCTGTATCACCTTCTGGAGTACCAAGGTAATACTTGCACATCATGACAGATCCCTCTCACTTTTTCTGGGCATTAATGTGTCAATTTTTATGAATAATCCAGGAAGGATATCTGTTTCCAAAGAAGCCTATAACAAAACTCTTACTGATTTCTAAGGGAAAGTCTGCTCCCTAGGCTCAGTCCAACCAAGCTATGGCAGTATGTTGCCTACAGAAATTACCAATACTTGTACAAATATATGAACACAAATACAAAACCCACGACATTATATAATAACGTTCAAAATGAGAGTCTGGTATTTTTATCTCATAATTTCTAATCACATTTCATTAAGATTAATGGCACCGTATTTCCCTTGTGCTCGTGTCACAGTTGGTTTTAAATCACGTCTGTTATGTAGCCTGACAATTTGTCATGCAATTATCTTTCAGGAATTAGTATAACTGAGCAATAAACTCTCAGCAAAACAGGCGCTGGTCTATGTAGAATTAAATGTAAAAATATGGTCTAAATCTAGTTGTTTAGATGCTCTGCTTAGGATTTGAGATTCTTTTAAAACTAGAAAGAATTTTGAACTTGAGCTTTACTCAGCATGCTGTACTTTTAAGGTTCTTTTTGATTAGTGAAGGTTATATGTGGAGTTTCATAAAAACATGTAACCTCAAGACATAAGAGCAAACTAATTTAGACAAAATGGAACAACTTATCCCTGGGGTGACTGCATGGATGTTGGTGGCAGAAAGCTAAGCACTGATTTGGACCATCATATTTTGTATTGTTTACTTAGAAGTGATTTCCAGTTGGAGCTGGCTTAGTCCAGGTTGGCAGTGTGGAATTGCATTTGGGAGAACTGCTGTCTGCAGATTTTGAGGGACATGGTCTGTAATTCAACTCCAGTAATATTCAGGATTACAGCCTTTGCATGGGAGATTTTACTAACTGGTTGAGACAGCTCCACTGTTCTTAATCCTTGTGAGTATAAATGGATATAACTATTGGGGAATACATTTTGCAGGGAGAAATAAGCTTTAGGCACAACAGTCACAGTTATAAAATATTAGCTGTCTTCATAAGCAAAATGTTCATAATTTTTACATACACTATTTGTGTGCTCCAGCAGCCTTTGAAGTCAGTTTTGCCTTTGATTTAAATGAGAACTCTATGGGACATTGACAATTTTAGTCATCACTTTTTCACATTTCCACTGCTTCATGCTAACAACTCTGAGCTTCCAACACTCCTATCAGTGGCTTTGAGCAAGCCATGCAACTTTCCTGCATCTGTCCATCTCCTGGAAACAACCTCCCTGTTCAGAAACTTGTATTTAGGTGTGTGCATGTCTTTAATGGTCCAGGTCTGAGAGTTCTGAATTTTGGACAAAGTTTAGATTCACCGCCAAATTTTCAGCCCCGGCAGACTGAAATGCTGAAATTCAGAAAAGCCAGACATTGTTCTAAATGCAGTTCTGAGGTGATAATAGAGCTCACATTGTTTCTCTGCAAAGCACTGATGTTTCTACTCAATCAGAAAAGATTACCTATCACCTGATGTTTGTAAAGTTCTTTGAAGGTGAAATGTGCTATGCAAATGATACATTATCATTATTTATAATAATACCACAATATGCCTCAAGAAATAATCATGGAACTTAATAAGAAATTAATTTTCTCTAGTTTTTCTTTTTTTTTTTTTTTTAAATATCCCATAAAAGTTAATAGAAAATCAGTCCTGCTCTTGGAGTCTAGTAATGGTTCAAAAGACCTATAGGAAGGACATGTTTCTCCCTTTAGAGAATCTTACACGAAACTTCCTATGGAATCTTAAAAGTTTAATTTCTATTAAAGCCTGCAGGATTTAGGATTTCTTTTGTGTGGTTTTTGTTTATTTATTTTATTTTTTCAGTACATAAAATGAGAGTTTTTAATCCAAGAATCTGTTTTTCATGTGCTTTGTCAAATTGCCAATCCAAAAACCAAAGTCGTCTAATACTCCACAGAAGAAAGAGCAGCATTTGCAATCAGATTTCTAAAGACAAAAAAGGAATTTCGTTTTACCTGTGATTTCTAGCACATCAAGAGCTGTTACAATGTGTTTAAAATGCATTTACATGGTGTTAGTTTTCATAAATTCTTTGTAGAACCTTTGATGCCAGTGTTGCTAAGTGGCATTTTACTAGTCAGCGTTAGTCTCACCCATTTTCACAAAGCATAAAAGCAAATGTATCAATTTTATTTTATTTTTAGGCTGTGATCTCTTTTCCTCTGTCTTCTCTTTTTGTATCTGTCTCTTTCAATTCCTTGCCTATTTTTCTTTACTTCTCCTACTTCTTCATATGAAAATATTTTATTAACAAACCACAATATTACGGAAACATTTTATTGCGTCTGGAAAAAAATATTCAAGGAAGTAAAATATCATATGGAAGTTACTGAAAGGAGGAAAAAAGCCCACTGTCTGTTTCAGCAAAGTTGACTTGTTGATTTGCTCTGACAGCCCTTGCTTCTTTAACCAAAACAATCCCAAATTACATTTGAAATTCAAGGAGCTGGATGAGTAGAGTTAAGAAGAATTACTTTACATTTCTTATGAAGTTAAGAGGGACTGTTAAGCAGTACTTCATTAATTTCAGTTCTTTGTGAAAAGTCATCAGCATTGAGACTACTGGCACAGCAAAGAATTTGAGAAGTACAAATATTCAGACTACTCTGTGGAGAGTTTATGTACTTATGCTCTGTTTGGTTTTATGGATGTGGTGGGGAGTCTATCGACACTTCTTTTGCCCAGCTTCAAGTAATTGAACTTTACCCCCACTACCTCCCCAGAGCTGTGGTGCAACAATCATTTCCCAAAGGCCTGAGATGCAAGAAAAGGAAAACCAAAAACAATCAAAGCAGCTTTCATTTAGATAAGAGCAAGCTTTTAGAAATAAGGAATGTATTGTGGAACTTACAGATTAACTAATCCCAGGATTTGCCAGTCAGTACAAAGAACCTTGTCTCAAAAAGGGAGGAATGAGCCTGCCATGCTGCATTTCAAAAGGCACTTTGGCAGTAACGAGGTCTGAAGGGATGTGGTGGAAGCAGAGATCTGACCGGGCTGGGGAAAAGTGTGGGTTGTGCTCGGTTTCTCATACAAGGCAAACTCTGCTTGTGGTAGAGTGAGGCAGCACGAGCACACCTTCTTCCACTAGGAAGCAAAAAGAATGTCTACATCCTCCTCTGGGTCCTGAATGGTGCTTGGGACAGGAAAGTGGAATGCGGGGAGGGGTTGGACCCGTTGGTTGGTTGATTGGTTGGAACGTGCCCTTGGCCCTCAGGAAAGGCTGACAGGTAGAGATCAGAAAGGGGCCAGATGTGGTGCCAGGAAGATTTGGCAGGAGCCTCGCGCCACAGAGCTGGGCACACAGGAGCAGCTTGTGGGAAGCACCACAGGCTTTGCCTCCTCTCCCTGTGAGGAGCAGCACGGAGGAAAGGGGCAGCTTTCCTCTGACTGCTGAGTAAAGCCAGAATATAAAATACCTTTATTAAGAAAAACAATAGTGCTAAGCCTAAATGCAACACAGTTGAGAAGGATTTGGGATTCTTTATATCCCTGTTCTCTAAAATGGGATCAGTTTTCCCATTGGGACATGCTGACCAAGGAGCTTGGGCCACAAAAGGGAAGGATCAAGGAGCTTAATGGTATTGCAGAGTCAAGTACTTGACTTTCAGCAATAATGCCTATATATGTCCATTTTGCCAATTAAACCAACGATTCTGTGGGATGTGCCAACAAAAAATGTTTCCTTAATTTTTCTCAAAAAATTCATTTTTTGGCCAGTCAAAACTGTTGTGTTCCCTCATCTTTCCCCACCTCAAGCTACTGGGCAGCTAAAATTCCTTCACAGATTTTAAATTCAAGGAAATAAATTATTTTTTTTAGAGAAACAGCTTTTTGACCTCTGTGCCTTGTTTATTCTTTTTATTTAGATTGAAAGTTGTTATTTTGCTCACAGCATATTCCTACAATTCCTTCAGTCTTATTTAATCTCTCGTGTGTGTAGTTTCTAAAGTGTCTCAGATGCAAATAATGTAACAAGTGCAAGACAAAACTTGACTTGTACTATTGTTGAAAGGGCTCATCAGTCAAGAATTCTTGTGCCTTTCTCTGAAAAAGCTGCACTACAACAACAATTTTGTAATTTTCAACGGGGAGAGATTTTTCTCTCCAGAAGCAGCTGGAAAACCAGATGGAACGTCTGTGGGGTTTTTTTTTCCCTTCTTGCTTTAACTAAGCTCTCTGCCATTAGGGTTGGTTCCTTTTCTCAGGAAATAGATGTGGCTGTTATATTCTCAGCGTGAGGTTTGAACATTTCCTCCTCTTTTAGCAATTCCTGTTGTGTTGCAGAGCTGCCAGGTCAATGCTGAGTTTGTTCACTTTTGGAATAAGTATGTACAGCATTCCATGAGGTAGCCAGGTGGTCACAAAGGGTGTGTGTAGGAAACAAATGGGGGTCAAATTCTGACTGAAGACTACTCTCTCCAAATTTACCTTTTTTTTTTTTTTTAGAATGAGCTCCCAATAAAGCACCACCTCACAAACATTTGCCTGAAATAATCTGATTTCTCTCTTCTGACTGTTTTGTAGTTTAGAAGATGTAATCACACTAGTTCCATTTGGTTCCTTCAACTCCTTAACAAAACAGAGGGAATTCGACTCAAGAGTGTGCTCTCCTTCAAATAGTTTCCAGAGGACATTTTCCAGCTTCAGAATTAGCACATCATTCTGAATCTGAGCTACAATTTAAAGTTTATTTTTCTTTTTGATGGTACCAGTTGAATCCTAAGCCTTTCATCTTTCCCCCTTTGATATGTCAGTGACAATTTGGGAAATAAGTGTGTATATGTTTACCCTTCCTGACAAAGCTAAATAGTACCAAAGTCTGCAATAACTGAGTATTTGTGTCTTATTTTATAGCTTCAGGTGTTTCTGGCTCTGATATTTCTAACTTAGATTTTCCGAACCACTGTTTTCAGTTTTAACAAGCTACACATATAAATGTACTATTTTCTGAGATGTCTGAGTACCTCCACTGTCCTCCAGCCAACTGTATAGTCAAACAGTGCCAATCTTCCTTTAGAATTTTAAAATTTGATAGAAGTCTAGAAAATGAGATAAAGTTACTGCTTAAATAATTGTAACTCTATTCTTCTATTGATACAATTCCGCAAGAGACTGTTTATTTTAGAGGGCAAGTGACATTTCTGGTAGTCTTTTTAGTTTAAGACGTTTTCCCTGTGGAGCTCTTTATCCTACAACTTGTGAGTACATGATTTAGCTGATTTTAGTTCAGCTAATATAATTTGTTCTTCATAGTGGAGGGATAGGTCCTATAATTTTGAAGAAATAATATGAAAGAGCATCCTCACTTCACATCTTGCAGTGCTATTCAGCAGGGATTCTTTCAGAAGGTTTTCAGTCTTCTTTGCCTGAGGTATCAATCATAAAAGTAAATTAATAAACTAATATTTATTGTATCTCAATAATTATAAGGGTTTTACTTATTATAACCATACAAATTCTCATGCACCTTTGCAAGCACTGGTGCAACCTTCTCTGGCCTTTTAATTGCTACCATGTAAAGTCATATGTCAACTCTTATAAATTATTGCAAGACCTCTTCTTTTACTAATCTGGTCTTTTCTGACATCATATTGACAGTGATGCAAAAAAGCTGCCTGTGCAGGTGTGAGTTCAGCTGTGGTTGTCAGCAGATGGAGCAGGTCTGGTCAGGTTGTTGGCCGAATTCTGTCTCCACGTAAAGAGATTTGTAAAATCCCCCCACTCCTTTTTGTGGAACAGTTTCTCATTCCATCAAAAAGGCGCCGTTTCTGAGTGATTAACCAAGTGAACAGACACAGGCCAGCATGGCTATGCCAGGTGTTTTGCAAAAGGAGTGATAAGTGCTTGTGATAAGCACCACTCTGTTTGTGGAGATCCCACATTTTTGTGGGACGGTGTCACAGGTGAGACAAAACATTTGGAAGGTCTCCGGTGTGCTGCTTTTCCACACAGAAACTGGTGTGAGGGGCAGCATGTTTTAGAGCAGGGTGTGGGGCTGTCCTGTAGCTCCTAAACCTCACAGCTGGTTCTTGTCAGACCCTACCCTCAGGGGAACATCGCTCTTGGCCTTTAACTCCTCAGGAGAAAACTACACAGGAACTCATTTCAGCACCATCAAGGGCACCACCCTATTCAGAGTCAGAGTGTGATGCTTTTTCTTGACTCTTACAGAACTGAATCAAAAATTCCTTGTCCACTGCTGGTCAGATCCTACAGCCTTGCCCACTGAAGTGGGTACCCTCTCCCCTTTCACCGAGGCCGGTGTTTTAGCTGCCTGGAAATATGCCAGGCTGTGTTGGTTTATTTTTATTTTTTTTTTATTTTGCTGTGGAAGGTGCAGCTGGCAGGATATTTATTTACCTCGACTGATTTAAGAGGGTGCAATATAGGACTTAGGGCTTTCAGTTTTGCTGTTTCAAAGGCAGAGAGTGAAACAGCAGCGATGCTGTTCTGCCTAGTCAAGGCAACTTACCAAATCCCATCTGAAGATAAAGGGATCGCTGACACGTCTGAGCAGAACAATATGCCTTGGCATTGCTCCTTGACCCTTGTTTAAGAGCCAGATGGTAAATGTTCCCTTGCCAGGGTTCTATGTAGGAAACAGGCAAGTTATTTTGCTAGGGAAATGGCAGGCATGTCAGAATCAATAGCCTTGGCAAGCTCACAGTGTGTGCCTCCTCCTGACAGAGCGAGGGGAGCCGAGGATAGCGGTGAGCTGGAACAAGGCAGTCACAGCGAGAGGTGATTTTGTTCTGCAAGCAGGGCAATTTCTTAACGACACATTACACGCTTCTGCCTTCTGTTTAGTGCTTAGAAGGAACTGCTAGAAAGTGGATTACAGTCCTGTGGATTGCTCACCTTCAGATGTCTACCGAGTGTCCACAGGCTCACATGGCAAGCTCAGTTCAGCCACGGGGATGCAGTACAGCCCATCACAGTGTGTTCCTGCTGCTGCTGCCTTCAAAACTGCTGGTTGTTTCCAATATTTATGGAGGTGTAATGGTCAGGGCTATGGAGAGGGATCCAGCCATACCTGCCTGAACTTGATGATTTTGACACATGGTCAGTGCCTCTGCTGCGTGTCAGGAAGAAAGTGCTATGGGTGGCTTGGCTTTTAGGAACTTCCCTCTTGTGTTGTACAAAAGGAAACACAGGAGAGGAGGAATAAAGCAAAGTGTGAGGCAGACTTGACATTTATTATGCCCAGAGGACACCACTGCATCGGGAATTTTCAGTGCATTCTCCGCTAATATAAACACACGATAGATTTATGTTGGCTCCAATTTGAAATTCGACCAACTTCTTTAAAACAAATTGCAGAGTCTCATAAAGCAAAAGAATAATGGATGGAAATGGTTTACACGCTTGAAGAGAAATTGGAGAGTACTTAAATGTGATAAAGCATTGTGAAATGATTTACAGGATTGTTTTGGGGTGGAAACATTTTAAATCACTTGAATTCTTATAGGATAATTAAACAGCTTACAGGACATGGTCTTTTCAAAGTAACTGGTGTGACTGCAATCCTCTATTACTGGGTTTAAAAATATATTTAAATTCGATTCTTGGCCATGAAGAACAATTTTAACAGCCTATTTAAAAAGAGAAGTAAATGAGGAGATATACTAGGTGCCAGGCTCTCAGCCATGCTAGCCAGGGTTAGAAGTAAAACAGTCTTGCAAACAAGAGTGTGGAATTAATTTTATAAGATTTACCAACTCATGAAACTAGACAGAGGGATTTAATTAAAGTCAGAGGAGATGAGAGGTAGGCAGATTAATCTTGGAGGCTGGATTAGTTGATGAATGTAGCCCTTTTGTCTGTCCTTAGTTGATATTAATTTCTGGTGCTGTACTCATTTTTTATAGGGTTGCACCATGTATATTGAAGAAATCCTACTGCTTGTGCTGGTTAAACACCTCTTCATTTCACCTACTTTGTTTTTTGATGTATTCTGTTAATGATTTATGATCATCATCCAAGTCACAAGATAACTTCAGCAATCTCACAAGGTAGCCTTACTAATCCTTTACCTTAGATGACTCTGTTTTCAAAAGAAAGCCTTTTTAAAGTTGCTCACCAAATGGAGAATACCAGGCATCAAATGTAAAATAATAAAATACTAAAACAAACAAGCAAACAAGCAACCAATAAACCCCAAAAACCCCAACCATATAAAAAAATCAAATAAGAAACCAATCAATCACATAAGTACTTAAAAAAAAATTCAGTCATCTCAATGTTAGGGGCACAATAACTAAAAAGCTAAAAAACCATGCTGGATTTAAACAGTTGTTTGGAATCTAACCAAATCCTCAGGAATCCAGAAACAAGTCTTGAAAAAAAGCCCTCCGTGTGTTAAATGTGTTAATATTTCCCATGTAGTCAAATGTCATCATATGCCCTTGTCTATGCCATTTTCAGACTAAGGTCAAAATCAGTCTTTATTTCTTTCAGAAGTGGTTATATTTACCCTTCACAGAACTCGTCATCCTTGTGACGAGAAATTATTTTAATGAGTGGCCAGCAACAGAAACACTGTCTCAATGAAACTTCTTTTATAGTGGCATGAACGTGATTCAAACCTGTTTGTTAGGTAGGAAGCACGCTTGTTCTAAAGATCTCTAGTGAATGTATGTTTTAAAAAGAAGTTTTTTTATAAGACCAAAAAGCTTTTTTAATTGACAGCTCAAAACCTTCAGTCAATAAAAACACCGCTCACATGCCCCCTCCTTAATTTTTGCCCCTTTAAGTATTGTGTTCTCCTTGAAAACCATGACTCTTTTTTCATGTTTTTAGGTTAAAGAATAGTCTTTTTCTTCTATTGTTCAAAACAGTGTTTCGTTAAAAGTTCCAGTTCTGGAATTTTCCCACTTCCCTTACTTTTTCAAAACAAACATATAAACCAGATGTTTTCACATCAATATCTACAAATCCCCTGTATTTTAAAGGTTTGGTGTGATTATCAGAGAGGATTAGTGTTTTTGCCTTACCAAGGCTTTGGAAGGCTAAGTTTGAATATTCTGTTTTAATTGGTCCCAGTTTGACATCCTGAACAGTGAGGCATGTTCTCATCAAAACGGACCTCCTTCATTTTTTATGAGAGCTAATCTGACCCACTGTGTTGATTCTAGCAACGTTTTTTCAAGGAGAAATGTTACCTTTTGCATGTTTATATAAATGGTAAGCACAAAGGTGTTATTCTATTGCATGTTGCAAAAAACCCATGTAGCTGGAGTAGGTGCTTTTATTTTGCAGACTTCTCATCCATGCTTAAATGTACTTCAGCTTTGGAACAGGACGTGGACAACTGTAAAAATATTATTAAATGAGAGAATTCTATCAGAATGCTTTAAAGCAATGAGTCTTTCCCTCAGTGTTGTGTAGTAACCCCTACTTCTTTATTTTTGCTTGTTTTATGTAAATGCCCACAGAGGACACCATATAACAAGTATGTTGGCAGAGGTGGGAATTAATAACTACCTAAAGTCCAGAAGCTGTCAGAAAAACAGTAAGAGACAAAGAACTGGGGACAATTCCAATCATAAGTTATCTGCTGCCTAAAGAACCAGAAATGCCATATGCTAGAGCCATGATTATATCACAAACAGATCTTTTAGACTAACTAGCAATTCATATTAATTATTAATTATGCTGTCCTTGTCAGGGTCCTTTAAAAAATCTTTCTGAATATGCTCTGTTCTTTTATATACAATAATAATTTTGTACTTTTTATTAGTACTTTCATTGCTTGCTAAGGACTTAAGATCTAAGAATTTTTTTAATGGGATATTTCCAGATGGTGCTCTAAATTTGTGCTTTTTTATGTTCCATGTTGTTACAGTTAAGCAGAAGGCAANTGAGACTGGCATGTTAATTTTTTGGTATTGCTATTTATATTTCAAAAATAGTTAGACATAAGCTTTTGCTAACATATGTGTGTGTATATGTACACTAATTACAATAATTTCTCGAGGTCAAGTAGAGCTCATGTCCATCTGGAATTGTATTTCCCAGCCTTCTACCATCTCTGGCTTTACCAGAGGGGTGAACTAAAAGTAAGAAGGAGGTTGGGCTTCTGTTAAAACTCGCCAGTTTTGGCATATAATTACATCCACTGGAGTATATTAGGGGTTGACCTTTCCTAATATTTTTAAATTTATTGTTGGTGGCACAGCACAGTCAAGAATGTCAGAATTTGTCAGACTCCATTTCCAAACTTCTCAGTGACTGGCAGCAGTGTAATGTAAGAAGTAGGAATAGGAATATTCCTCTCTTCCTGTCATTTGTTCCTTTCTATTTTCTGCCTTCTCTTCATTGCCTTTATGCTTATCAATGCTCAGTGAAGGTTTTAAAGCATAAACATGTTGATTTCAGTGGAATATTGATAAAGCATTAGGGTAAGTAATGAATTCCACATGGCACCTCCCACTCTGGCATCACAGTGCAGTCGGAATGAACAGATTTTTCAGCTGGGACAGAGGTTGTAACCTTAGAGATTCTCTGCTTCAGCAGTTGCCAAAACTCCTGCCGTTTTCCCAAATGATGTGTTTTCAGTGGGTATGTGAAGCACTACTTAGCAAGACAGCCCACAGCCTCTGACTTCCATTTCATGCTCCGCTGTTTCCCCACTGTGTGCACACTTAAAGTGCAGCGAGCGGCGCTTGTTACGACTCAGATGGTGATTTAGTATAAGAGTATCTGTTAAGGAAGATTCCATTTGAACTCTCTGTGCTCTTCAGTAAGAACATTACACGTGCCAGTTGATTGCCAGTGATGAGAGATGCTCTACGCTTGCATTTATTTTATTTTGTTTTCTTTTTTGCTGCTGCTGAAAGGAGTTTAACCAGCAGGACTGTGGTATTTGGGTCTAAAGTTCCTCTGCAACTGGGCAGTTGTTGTACGTGTGACCCTTTTCTTTGTTTCTTATTTGCTTTCAAATTTCAGAGCAGTCTGAGCTGCAGCTTTTGGGCAATTCCATGAGCTGTGTGAAGGCTGTGCCCTTCTGTGTGTGCTTAATGGGCAAGTATGTATGACAGGCAAGACCCCTGGGCAAGAGGCCAAAGGATTTTGTTAGTGAACATTATGGGGCTGGGAAAAATTAACTTTTTTACCCCCCAGAAACCTACCTTTTACTATATGTGTTAGATAGAAGCAGCAACCTTCAAAGCAAAAGAGAGGTTAAGGACAGTACTTTGAAGGCTTGACTGGATTTGTGTTTCTGGACTCAGGTAACTATCCAGGCAAATAGTTTGCAATTTTAAACTTGCAAATTTTTCAAACTGTACTGCCTTGGATGTGAAACCAGTTCTCTTGTCTGCCTTTAAGTCTCTTTGCTCCTTTTTCTGGCACCAGAAATTATGCTTAATTGCCAGTGATGAAGTATGGCTGGCATCATTTTGCTTTTCATAAATGGATGATTCTGGTTCATTTTATTCTGAGAATTGCCCTTGCTCAGCCCTTGTGTTTAAGCTTGGAGAATGAGATGATAAAAACTGATATTAAACATCTTCTAAAGTCCTTAAGACTGAAATGTGAGAGGCTGTGATGTGGAGACTGTGGTGTAAATGAATATACTTGTAGAGACTTCACCTCAACCTTGTAAATATGTACTTGGAGAAAATTTACTGCTTTACTAGTAAGAAACTGCACTAGCAGAAATCTATATTCAGAAGAGGAAGTAGCAAAAATACTGCAAAAATCTTAAGGCTAATGCTCAAGAGCTACTGTCACTGCCCAGAACTATATATTAAACTTGAATATAAGACATAGAAAGAAATAAATAATCTTCTACCTTGTATCTTTGTATTTTCTGGGTCTGAAGCAGTGAGTGTCAGCTTGAATAGATCTGTTAAAGAGCAGGAAGGAAAAGAGAGTGGTATTCCTGCAGGGAATAAAAATTATAATGAAAATTATACTCTTTTAACTGGTGTATTTAGCTGCAACATTTCTCTTATGCTGTAACTGTGCAACAACCTTGTCTTGTCTTGGGACAAGACAATCTCTTGTCTTGGGACTTATTCTGAATCTGTCTTTAGAGACTAGACTTTGGGGGCTATAAACCACTAACTTTTCAGTGAATTTGACCCTCTGCACTCAGCAGAAAAACCATCAGTGGTCAAGGCTGAGCATAGAAATATTAATGAATATTGCAGTTAATATTAGAAAGCATTTCCTTGTATATTAATCCATCCCTATAGTCCAGGATGTTTTGGGAAACAAGGACAGGAACTTCCCAGGGTGCAAGACAGGTAGCAGAATATTTTCAAGTTATTAGTGTACTACACTAATTAGTATTTAGTAAGCTAATAAGTATTACTAGTGTATATATATATATATATACTAATAAGTATTTGGTACACTAATAGTGTACACTATTCACTTTCCTACTTCAGGACCTCACTTGCTATGGCAACAAATGGAAATGAAGCAAAAAGAGGGATGTGGGCAATTAATTACAGATATTTATTTACCCTGGGTTTTGTCAATGTGCCATTTGAATGTTATATGTATACTAATCACCTTTTAGTGTGTATCCTTTCTCTCTGCACGAGTCTGTCTATCTATCTGTCTATCTTCAAGGTGTGATTTTGAAAACATTTAACCTCTTTGGTGTATTTAGGAGCACAGAGGAAATGTGTGGTTGCAATCTCATATGATGTGATAACTGTGATGAAATAATTCCTCAAATATCTGTAATTCTAAATGTGAAATTGAGGCTCACTTACACCTAACACAGCAGTCTTTTATTGCATAAAGCTGTTAAAAATTACACCATCTAAACCCATGCTAGTAGGAACTAATACTGGTCATAATAAAGGCAGTAGTTCTAATTCTAGGCAGGTATTTCACAGGATTGTTTAAATATTCATTATGCATATGCCTAAAATGTCAGTACATAGTCTTAAAAGTTCACTACTTGGGCTTTCAAGGTCCTAATTAAAACAACCATATGCAGTAGCTGATATCTTCTCTTTCTATATTTAACATATTCCTACACTATAACTGCAGTAAATTGTACCAGGCTTTAAGAAAGGTGAATGACTTTTGTTGTTACTTGACAGCATTTTGTAAAACCTGCATTACTGCTGGGTGAGGAATATGTAGCAGTGCCAACTTGCTTTGGGCACGTTATCCATTTTCTTCAGTAATTTGTTTCTTATTGTCATTAGCCTTTAAGGCCACCTTAGCTTGGAAAAGCAGCACTACACTTAACATTTACTTGGAAAAAAAAACCCACAAAAGAAGGAAGAGGAAAAAATGTTTTCTTGATCTGAACTGTGTGTTCTCTCTACATTGATGCAGCAGGAGATAGAGATGGTAAAAACAGAATGTGCACATATAAAGCATCTCATCCCTGCTAAGGCAAAGTCTGGGGCTTTGTAGCATCACAGAGGACCGTCACCATCCTGACAGCAATTTGAAGATTTTCCTTTGGGATGACTGCCTTTAAAAATAAACTCAAAGCATTGTAAACGTCAAAAAGAGCCTCAGAGACCAAGTCTATGACTGAGTAAGTCCCATTTGGCAGTCACAAAAAACAGACAGTGCTGAACAGTTTGTGACCTCTATAGACACAGAAGCTGACATACACTTCTACCATAACATGACCTAGCTGTCAGTGGGGTGCTGATCAGCAGTTGCCCAGTTTGATTCCATACCCAGTAATTCAGGAGAAGAAGGATTGGGTTTGAATCTTACATGTGAGGTCAAGATCATAGAGTTTCCATTTTTAACTATGGAAAAATCCATCATACCTCAGTTCAGTCAAGGAAAACCAAACATGAGTAATGAGGAGATATAATTGAGAAGCCAGCAAAAGTCATCATAAATTCTGCACCCATCCCTATTCCCAGAAGTCACCTTAGTCATGTAGGGAAATTGTGCCTTTGAGAAGGTGAATCAGTGTCTGTATCAGTGCTGTCACTTATCCAGCCAGGGAGATGGGTACTAGGCATGAGAGAAGTGGGTAATAAAGGTATTAGTCATCAATATAAAGATTTGTGTAATTACATGTGTTAGGAAGCCATTTTGGTTAAAATAATATTGTTATTTGTCAACAGTTGTTTAGTTGCTGATGGAAGTCCTCCTGTAAGGGTGCAATCCCCCGTGCTGCCCCAGGAGTTTGCTGTCAGAGCACGCTGTGGATGCTGGTTTTTTGAGCAAGCTGAGTCCCACAGTAAATGGGCTGAATCAGCCCTGCTGTGATGGGATGTGATCAGCAGGGCTTGAGTGCCTCTTCCTGGGTGAGACTGAAAGAGGAAAGAAACCCTGTTTTTCCCCTGCATCCTGAGGGTGGCAGGTGGAGGATGGCAGTGTCTGAGTGACAGATAAACATAAACCTGATTCTTCACCTGTCTTCTCTCCAAGCAACAGGACTGCTTGACACTTGGTGATGGCTGATTTATTAACTGGGTTTGACCTGCGTTTATTGAGTTAGCACAAGCAAAATAACATCTGCCAGCTTCTGCCACTGTCAATGAAAGTTAATGTTTTAATGTGGGTGCCTTAGCCATAAACACCCTAAATCTTTCAATTTCAAGGCTTGCCCATGCCTGCAAATTACTCTGTGCCTTATTATACACGGATTGCTTTGCCTAATGTTTATTTAAATATATTTATTTATAAATGTGGTATCTAGTTCTATATATAACGGCTTTAAAAAAATTTTAGAAAATATAAAATATATGCAGCCTAGTGCAGAATCACAAAGCTGTTGATAGCAAGCAGTACAAATATTTACAATCCAAATGAGCAGGAAAAACATGTGCTGTTATGCTAACTTACCATTGGAAGCATGTCATGCACGGCTGAACAACAGAGTATTAAAAGCTGAGAAAATGCTAAATGGTGCTGATAAAAAAATAGGTCCCTAAAGGCCAAAGACTCAAACAGATTTATTCCATGAAAAAATGCAATCTGTCTTCAGACCCTTGTACAACAGGAGGTTTAATCTGTTAATCAGTAAGACTTAAATAATTATTTTTGTTTATAACAGCCCCCAAAATGTTTAGGCTGTGTTCAGCCATATGGAAGCGTGGTGTTTAAAGACATCAGTCACTTCATAGATTCCACATGGGGAAAGGATAGATCAAAGAAAAGCAGATAAACACAGGAACATGTGAGAAGAGTGTTAGTGTGCATCCCATGTTAAGCTAAATCAGTAAGAGCTGGTTCTAGGAAAGGTATTGGATTGTGAGACAACAGATCTGAGTTTCATTCCCCTCTCTCCTATCAGCAGGAGTAGCAGGGACCATTACCTGTTTCATAGGTTAAAAATATATTAATATACTAAGTAAGAGATTTTTTGACCTCTTAAGTAAGGGATGGGATTGTTTGTTCTTTCCCTCAATAACATTAAAAATTTCCTTTTCTAGAACCATGAAACAAGACTGAAATAAAGGAAGTATTGTATTATAATATATTATAATGTAGGAAAATTTAAAACATCTTTTTGGTTTGGCAGAATTTACTGGAGATACTACAAAATGAAAAGCATCTACCTCAAGACCAATATAATTTCTGAGCTCTAGATAGGATTTTTTTTTTGTGATTTTGATTGAAAAGAGAACTTGTCAAAAGTAATTCCATACTTAGGTATTGAAAAATCAAATTTACCTCTCACTCTCTCCTAGATAACCGATGATTAATATGTGGTTGCACAGTACTGAGTGCTCAACTTCCATGTTACAGTGCCATCACTTTTCCTCTGTTGCCAAATACCAAGAAGCTGCAGCTCCCTGAATGCACCTGAGGCTTTCTGGCATCCAATGTCTTGTTTTTCATGTGATAAATCTACCATTTTTACATAAAGACTTAGTGAGGTGGCTGTATCTCATTTCAAGCGTTTCAATGTTTTATTTAAACTCAGGTGTACAAGGTAAAGGGGAAAAGCACAAGGATGGTGGGAGTTGAAGTGCAGCGTAGTCAGAATGAGAAACAGTGAGGAAAACAGAGCTCAGAAAGGTTAAGGTAAAGGTCAGTAACACATTGCATACAGTCTTTCTGTCTACTATAATATTTTCTTAAACTAGAAAAAGCTACGAGCATGCTTAAAGCTTCGGAAAATGCAGAGTTCAAATCACAAGAGGTGAGCATTATCATGAACTGGCATTTTGTAATAAAAAGTAAGGTGATTTTTTCCCCCCCTCTTTATTGTTTTTTTTAATAAACAGCATGTCAACCCCATGAAAGCTCACCTGCTATGACACTAGCAAGTCACCCCACTAGTACTGCAGATGCCACAGAGAAAAATCAGAACTGGCCAAGGTCTCTAAAACCACTTCTGCTTCTCTGAGTCTCAGTGCCGAATCAGTGACCAAGAGTTCACACAAAGGCTAGTCAACCCTGGCTTTTCAGAATGTCTCCTTACAGAAAAAGATGTGTTTTTACTTTTGTTTGAATATTTTAATGCTAATTTGGCTTCCCCCCCCCACACTGTTGCACAAATAAGTGCTTCCTGTTTGCGTGGCTTAACAGATTTAATTCATGATGGCTCACTGAGATGATTTAATTAGAAAGTATGTCGTGGATTCCAGGTAGTGTCAATGAACTCCAAACTTATTACTGTTGTGCTTAGGACTGCTAACATGTTATGTTGTAATTAGCAATGAACTGTCTTCTGCAGAGTCTCTACTTGTGATGTGCTTGACTTTGCATGAAAAAATCTGAAATTAGTTGTACTGCAGGATAAGTAATTTTAAGTTCCATCCCCTGAACAGGGTAGATATGTTGTGTTATCAAGTTGTCAGAACTGCTCAATGGTTTCATTTATTTTCTTTGTGGTATCTGATAGTCATGCCTGCCTTTGCTATTATGACTTTCTGCATAGCTCTTTTAATGTATTTATAGAGAGCTCATTGACAGCAAGAAAAATTAATCCTGGAGCCAGTGGAATACATAAGGCCCACATGCAAAATGGTGTTTCATTGCATTCAAACAAAGTTTGGGAGATGTTTGACCAAAGCAGACTGTGAGGGGAGGGTAGTGATGGGAGGAGACGTTATAATTCCCCAGGATAATTGAATGGGAGAATGCAAATGTTCCTGGTAAAAATAATTAACCTTAGTGCTACAATAAGGTTTCACATAAACTTTGTGATACAACTGCGCTCGTAGGAGGAATTTGGATGTATTTATGGCATTATGCATGTGAAGCCTGTTTGGTTAAGATTGAAATGTGTATGTGAGAACCTGTAAATTTGAGTCCTGTGTGACTGGAGGGAGAGGAGAACAGTGTCAGGAAAGAACAATATAAAGAGAAAGCAAAATAGATAAATACCGAAATGAATAATGTAGTACCTTGAAGAAGCTGAGGATATGAGAAAAATATCTGAAATGTCTCTCACAGGTGAATGGTGCTGTTGTATCTCTTTCAAGGCAGACAGGGAAAAACAGGTTTTGAAATTAAAGCGAAGACATTCAGCAAACATTTGTTGGAATGTTAAAATATTTGTATAAAACTGGCTTTGGGATAATTAAAAAGGTCTTTTCAACACACTCTTAAATAAAACTCTCCGTGACCCTTTTGAATGAATGGGGAAACAGTCAGAGTAAGGAAGAAACCTGCCCTTAAAAATGTAAGAGAAAGAGAGCACAGGTAGCACTGCTTGCCTTGGGCTCTACCTTTGAGGGTGTACATCCCTGATTATTAGGGATCCTAAAATTCTAGTTGTATTTTTACACAGGCAGGTTTCTTTTTCTTTCTTCTGGGGCATGCAGTGATGACTTCTGTTGGCAGCACGCTAGAATAATTGGATTAAGAAGGTGAACCACTGCAGTTCCATTGAATAATATTTCCAAAGCCTGCCCAAGGTATTGCTCCGTCTTGTTCCACCTGGCATTTTGAAATATGTTTCATTTAATGTGTTTAGTATAGATTTACAAACATAAAGCTAAAAGCAGAAGTGAGACTAAATGGGTCTGTATTCACACCTCTTTCTGCCACGTAGGCTGTGCCCTTGGGCTCGGAGCTGATTTCAGTGTGGAGAATTTGAACCGTGCATGTGCTGTGTATGTGACAGTGTGCTGAGGAACCCAAACGTTGCTTGAAAATGTGACAAATCAAAGCAATCTGGAAATTACCTAAGAAGATCAAGTTAACACTGATATCACTGGTTATTTTAAATTTATTGCTTATCTACATATTTATTTTCAAAGGCAACATAACTCGCTGTGTTCAAATCAGTTTGCCTCAAAGCCTCCATTCAGGAATAACAGATTTTTAAATAAAGAAGGTTTTAGAATGATATAATGATTTCATGGCTCTCCCACTTGGTTTATTTGCTCGAAAAAAATATTAAAAAAAATTTGTTTCTGAGCTCCAAGAGTTTAAACTGCACTCCACAGCCTAGTACTACTACTACTCCACACTCCCTTTAGGACTAAATTACAACTGCATATATATGTAATAAAATTATTTATCGGTGTTTGCATAGCACTTCTCATTCAGAAGGATCCAGAAGTACTCAATAACCTTGAAAAATTTGAATACAAACTACACCAAGGCATACTTTCCCCCATCATTGAAATGCAGGCAGGATGTTGGACTTGACAGAACAATCTTCTGCTCTGATACGTTGCATCCTGCATTCCTGTGTTATTGTAGGCTGCTCTGGGGAGGATCTGCATAGAATGGGAAATGAAGCATTGTAGTTTGTATGTAATTTTTTATTTGGGGTTGTTAAATATAAATACTGCAAAGCCATTTGTGTCATAAGCTTTCTACGCTATAATCATATCCTCTACTTGACTGGAATATTAAATGTTTGGCTGGAAGTATTTATAGGTCATTTGGAGTTGCTGGACAGTTACAGAACTGACCTTCATCTGCTTAATTCCCTCCTTCAGCCCCAAGCAAACACCTGTGGAGATTAATGAGAACTGTCTGTCACCGTTCTCTGAAGTTCTAAAGGGTTGTTTTATAGAGTGAAATTGTTTTATAAGTGGCATTAGTGGCTTTAGATGAAACATCTTCTCGTTTTAGTGACTGCTAGAATTAGGAGTTTGGTGTGAACTTGAAGTGTTCTTATTAATATACATTTCAGTGGACCCATGGGCTCCAGTGAGGGAGTGAATGTCTCAGTGAATTCCTGAACAGATTCAGTTTGGGAGAAGATAACAATCCAAATAGGATAGACACTTAAGTAAATAAGTCAGCATTTAGATTGGTTGCATACAGATAATTTTTTTGAACTTGTGAATGGGTTATTTTTGTGTATTACTTCCTTCTCCTATGTTTCCATAATCTCTGTGCCATTGCAGAGTTAACTTTTCCTGTGCTTACTCCAAGGAAATGTAATGCAGAAGTAATGACAGACATCAGTGACTGACAATGTCAACTCCTTCTTTCAGATATCAATCATGTATTCCAAGTACCTCAGAGACAGCTTGGGGTGAGTAGTAGTACTTCATTATTTTCTTCACTTTCTGTGGAGTTTCCTCAGGTTAAAAAAGTCAAGGCAGAAATACCAGAGTACAAATGGACATTTGCACCCTTCCTGAGGGCTTGACCTGCCTCCTGGGCAGTCACCTCTCTGTGGTGAGCTGAGCCCTAAGGGTTTATTTTATACATGACAATACACCAGTACATAAAAATGAATGGAAACTCTGGGCTCTGAGGCACTCTGCATTTACCTGGGGGCTGCTAGACCACAGGAGCAGTGTTCCATTGCAATTGCTCCCTGTGGGAGTTTTTTCAGAAAGGGGCTGTGTGCTTGGAATTCTCAGCATGTCTGGGTTTGACCAAACTGTCTGGGGCTTCCTTCAGCCGAGGGTACTTCAGAATTCGGTTTTATGTGCCTTCAGCTTCTCTAATGGTGGTAGAAATGCCTTTGGACTTAGGAAGTGGTATGGGACCCCCAGTTTTTGGTTCAGTACTTTGCTTTGCTGAATCACCCTGTCTGACCCTGGGCAAGTCCTCTAAACCTCTCTGGCTTGGATTTATCCCACCTAACTTCTGATATTTAATGAGACACGAAGAAGTCACGCTGTTGCCTAAGGCTTCCTGACTAGTTAATGGGCAAACGTGTGGCATTTCTACATAGCAGCACAGAGCTCTTCTCCTGGAACATACAAAAAGCTTCAAGCTTCTGTATTCTCAGCTAAGGTAATTCAATTAGTTTGACTGTATTTAGGTGGAATGAAACCACTGAATTTCTTGCCTTTGTTATTATCTATGAAATGAAGAGTGCTTGCTTTTTCTCTTCCCTTTTTCATCCTAGTTATTCTTTCAGGCAAGTGTTGTCTGCAACAATACAAGTCTGTTCAAAAGTAGCCTTGATTTCCATCCTCTAAATTCAGTAGTAGGGCCCTTTCATTGCTGTAATAATACAAATAATAACAGAAGCTCTCCCTGTTTCTGCTTTGCATAAATCAGATTTCGTGTTCTCTGCCAAACTATGGGGCCATCTAGTTTGCATTAGCACAGGGGCAGCTGTTAATTATGATTTTGGAATTACATGTAGAACCTTATTTCCAGATTAAAGTTAATGTATACCCCTGGCAAGACTTGGAGTGATAGGAATCTGTCCAAGAGAATGATTGGCATGTGCACCACACGAAAGTGGTGCTGTTCTATGGGTGTTTGTTCCTTCCTTGTTAAGCAGCCTTCAATCACCATTCAAACTAAGCCTCTATTGCTGCTGCAGATTAATTCTCTTTACTGGGTGCTGGACGTTGAGCACTTTCAGAAGTTCCTGAGAACATATTGCCTGTCACTCTACATACACTTTGCTGTCGTGGAAATACATCAAGGGGAAGCAGGTTACCTGTAGAGCTCATAAGTGCATGCACACCCCCTGCACCCCCCCATCATTCTAGCTGGGGTTACTTACTAGTGCTTTGTTTTTCAGGGGTCTGATTCTGAAATTTGCTGATTTATTTCTTCGTTAACTCAATTTTCTTTGATATCTCTGTATCAATTTAAGTATGAGAGTCTCTGCAACATGCTCATATTCCCATCATGCCTAAGAGCTCAACAAAACAATAGGAATTTACAGCACTCTGGTTGACACAACAAATGATTTCCTTTTCAAACGTCACCTTCCCTCAACAAAATGATCCAAACTATGAGATTCTAAATGTTTTGTAATTGCTGCCTGGTGCTGATCTTTTCTCCCAGCTTTTGCAGTGTGAGAGTAATCCCATTGCCCTCTGAGGATGCAGAAATGACCACTGTACCTGCAGTGTTTGTCTTCAGACCAGGCTGACTTCTAGACAGTGTTGTCAGAAATAAATGATGTGGTGACATTTTTGTAGACTGAGCCAAAAAGATTCTCTTATTTTAAGACAAAGGAGAATGACAGCAACTGCTCTCAGAAGGAAAGCTTAATCAAAGCTTAATTCCCTCTTATAATTAAGTCTTCAAAATTGATACATGACACATTGAAGCATGGTATTTTTAATTTAATTAATTTTCTAATGACTAAAAGAGTAGCTCTGATTAAAAAAGTACAATATGCCAAGGAAAACTTCCAGAACTGTACCAAGAATTCTCTGCTTGTGAAGCTGCAAGAGCCATGTAGGCCCTGGAAGTTACAGCAGCAATACAATAGGAACAAAATAGGACCTTCTGAATGCCAGGCTGGTTCCTCTCTCTGCATTTCCTTGGGAGTTGGGGCATAGGGCTGAAGGTTACATTGGGAAAGACAGAATGACACCTTGGGTTACTGCATAATATTGTATTATCCCTGTCTGAAAAGAGGTTGACACTACTGTTGTACTGGATATCATCCTTGCATAAGGGAGAGTGGACCTCAGTGAAATAGTTCCCAAGGATGAATTTTGCCTGTATTTTTCCACTGGCCTAGTAAAACTAAGCACACATTTTACTCCTATGGTTCTGATGCTTGCTGCCCTTATCCTTACTGTTAGTTCAAACAATAAATCGAGTACCAAGTTAAAAAAATCAAAGGTACAAATTATGTGATACAAATCATATGTTCACATGCGCTGTCTTATTGTTATCAGTTCTCCCTCTGTCATCAATATCAAATAAATTATTTCATCAGAAAATCCAAGAGAATAACCAACAGCTATTAAAAGTGAACTCCTTTCTCCTAGATTCTGGCAAATTTCAGCCTAAATTGTCTTTCTTTTTAGAATGCTTGCAAGATGTGGCGTTCCCTTGAATCATAAGGTAGGTTTTTTTATATTATTTAGATGTAGAGATTTTGATTCACGTATCGATGTAATATTTATATTTGTTTTCATAATGCATTCCAGGAAAGGAATGTGCTGTGCCTAGAGCTCAGTAAGAATAATCACTCTTTGATGAACAGACATTAAGTGCATATTCTCACCAGAATTGCCTCAGGAATGTCTTCGGTGTACCCTGCACACTGATTTGAAGTTTCTGCTTTAGAACTTGGACTGTACAGGTGGGTGACACTGTTGAAAGGAACTAGAATGCTTTCCCAAAGTTTCTCTAGAGTGATTCATGCAGTTAGAGGTATAGTTTGTTCTTACATAAGATAATTGAGAGCATTTGGGTCACAATTTATTGGAAAGGACTGAAGAATTAGAAATCCAGCATAAGGCATTGGTTGGTTGTTCCCGACGAGCCCACACATCTTTGTACACTTGTCTCACTTTTTTTGATGCCTGTACTTTCATTTCTTCAGTTACAGACAATTGAGCATCTCTGGCTTTTATCAGCTCCTTTCAGAAGAGATAATTTGTGTTTTGGTGCTGCACCCTCTGAACAACAGCAGATTCTGTTAAATTGCTGGAAAAAAGTCTTTTGACTGAGTGATATTTTCCAGTTCTAGTAGTCCCTTTTGATTTAAGCTGTCCTTCATATTTTCTGGATGGGTGTGATATGATAGCTTTTGAATGAATAAATCTATGTGTATTTGTGTTCTTGGAAGCACTAGAGCCAGTTTCAGCTGCCAATCAGAGGAGAGCAGACTGGTTTTACAGAAAGGAATAAAAATACTTTGTCTTCAGTCATATTTGCACGTGACTGTGGTCAGATTGAAGAATGTCACCCGTATCCCTCCCGGCCAAATGGTGGTTGTGTGGTTGCAAAGTGCACTGCTGTGTGCATCTGACCTGATTCCTTGTTAAGAGCATTAGCTGAATTTTTTAAAGCTAAATGCTAGCTTGGAATCCTTGTCCTTGGTTTTGTTCACTTGAATCATGAGTAGCTCATAAGGTGTGTTGAGGTTACTGAGAAAAGCAACAAGAGCAAGGTTTAGGTTCTGAATCCCTAGTGCTAATCCTGATTTGTATTTTAAGACCTGTGGCATCAGAAACAAGTGCCATCATATTTACTTTCTTTTTTGCACACCTGAGCCTGAGATTCTTTACTCAGAGTGAACTTGGCAGGTAAACATGTGGTGGCTATTTTTTGTTCCTGATTTTTTTGATAATTGTCAACATTGTAGAAATTTAAAATATCGAATAGACGTTGCCCCAGTCCATCTCACCTGACTGGGGTCTCTTCAAAGGGATCTCTTTTATTTTTCCATCCTAAAGTAGTTCTGACTCCTGCTGACAGGATGCATTGACTTTCCTCCAGCACAGTAGCTCTGGGCCAGATCAGTTCATGGCTGCACAGAACATGCTCTCTTGCTGACTGGCTGGAAATGTTCCATGTAGCAGAAAACAAATCCAGCCTGGATCTAATATCCACACTACCAGCACAGTGCAGCATTAAAGTGTTGTTTAATAGTTCTGAGCTCATAATAAAGATGTGGCATAAATGCAAAATGAATTCAAGTGCCAGTGCATCTCAGTAATAGTAGTTTCATTATGTGACACGTGTATCCTTCATAATTTTGCTCAGACCTGCACAAAAGAGGTCTTTTGCAGAGGTCCAGAGGAATTATCTCCAAGGGGCTTTAATTTGCAAGCAGTTTGAAAGGCACAAAGAAAGAAAAACTTTTCTAAATATACTTCTTTAAATAATGGAAAAAAAAGATGCTCAAACAATTAATAGAGGTTAAAATCAGGTACATCAACGTGAAAGTAAAGCCCCACCAAAGAGAAGATAAAATATTAGCTATTTGCTGGGATTTGCTATGACCAAATGTATTTGGACAACAAAGATCATGAATGGCTTCTGGCATTTATAGAAATTACAATGAATGAATCAGCTGCTAATCCAGAGCTTGAGGCACTCTGGTTGTACAGATGACATTTTGAATAACTGACAGTCATTTTTAAACCACACAGACTGCAGTAAATTTCCTATGGAACCATTTCCCAAATATTTTGCTCACCTTGCAATAATCCACTGTCATTTTGAATGCATCTACATTTCTCCAAGTCCCACACAACCAAAACATTGGTAAAACACTTTTAAATTATTTCTAAGCATTTCTGATGACTGTGAGAGTGTGAAATAAAAGCTTCTGAAACTGTATTTATGCACTCCACTGAATTCTAATAATGCTGGGCAGCTCTGCCTTTATAATATGTAACTGCAGCTATTTGAAATGCTATTGCACTTCAACATGTAGAAGGTCAAGGGAGGAGAAGATGAAATAATTTCATAACAGAAATATCAATTGAAATAATAGACTTTTTTAGGAAATTTGTATAAGTACCAGTTTAACAGTAGCTGCCCTTTCAGTTCATCTCAGTTATGACCTGCTAAATAAAATGCAATACATAGCTGATCTGAATAGTCTAGAGTTTATTTAATAACTTCCAGTGGTAATTGGAGATTTTTTTCTTTTAAAGAGGAACCTACATGGATAGAGATAAAATCCTATGGGAAAGAAGTTTGTTTCAGTATTTTTTCTTCTTAATTTCTGTTAGGTAGAGAAGAACTTAAACAATGGAACATCTGTTCTTTTTGACTGATTCTTCCTTATGAAAGGATGCAAGATAACTGCTGGGGTCTAATTGTTAGCCCTTGTTACAAATAAAAACCATACAGGAGCTTGCTGTAACATGTGTATAAATATGCCATCATTCATGCACAAATTCCTTTTAATATCAGCCTGACCCCAAAGTCAATGAGAGCCTTTCTGGCATCAGTAAATAGTAGGTTAACTTAAGTGTTTTAGGACCAGGACTTTGAATAGTTATTTACATTAAAAAGCTTGCCATATTTGAATCAATGGCAAGCTGTTCTTTAATTTAAATAGAAAAGGGGCTTTCTGTGTGCCCTTTATATTTTGCAGAGAGGACTGAGGATTGTGTCTTTGGTTTCAGGAGCAAAAGGCTTAGAAGTTAAAAATGCAGGTTTGCTTGCAAGCCATTTCCACTTAGATTGAATTCAAACAAAACCAGAGAAAATTGTGATGTGGTTCATTATTAATAATATTCCATAGTGATAATATCCCTTTCATATATATCTTTATTAATATTTTTGAATTATATTGTTTTTCAGTAAATCCACCTTTTTAATTTTTTGAATCGTGGTTAGAAATAAAAGAATAAAAAGATCTGCTTGAAATTGTTAAGGTTATATAACAGTTCCTGATCCTTGGAACTTCTGAAACAGTTCAGTGAGAAAGCCTTGAAGTAGGCTTGAAATATGTTTTAATTTAAAAGTCTGTAAGTCAAAAGGAGGTCAGTTGTGTGCTTACTGAACAGCATTTCTATGGATAAAAGACTAAGCAATTAAGGAAAAGGCATACTCTTCTTTGTAAATACTGAATTCTTTCATATTCCTAAATTACTCTGTCTGTCTCAGTTTTTTATATCTGAAAGAATGCATTTGTTTACATTGACAAAATAAATGTAACACAATCAGATTATAAAAATGACATGAAATATGAACCATATATAAATTCTAAGTAGTGTTACTTGAAGGATACATATATTTTTTCTAGTTTGAGACTGAACACATTTTGCTTGCTTATCAGTTTTGTTTTGTACAAATGCAGCTTTATGCTGTACTCCCACCGTGGACTGCAGAGCAGACTTTGCTTCTGCACTTTCAGTGCTGAAAAAGGCTCCTTCTCCATCTATAAAAAAGCTGCTATCCCAGTGATTGCCAGGCTTTTGTGGTTCTAACTTGGCTAAATACTACATCAAACAGCAGAGCATATAAACGATTGCAAAGCACTCTCCGTGAATTCTTTTTCAGCTGGCTGGGCAGGGATTTCTCATTTCATACATCATTCAAAACTTGCTGTAGTGATTCCACAAAGTCACCCAGGAGGCTTAAAACAGTTAATGGAAAAGAAAAACTTCCTTTTGGGTTGGCATACTTTTTTTTTTCCCCTCTTCTTTCAACCCTGCAGTTTGCTCTGCTCTGTACCTTCCTCGGTTGGCAACACTGGTAGAGCTTCAAGAGCGTGTTTATGGAAGTCTATTTGCTGGAAATCTTCCAGGATCCTTAGTAGCAAGTGGTTACAGAAAGAGTGGCAGCATCTGGGAGTAGCTTTTTCTCTGTAAAGGGAATAGAGGCCGAACTGGATTTAGGTGGCTGGTTTGGACAAATAACTCCAAGTCTGTCTCCAGGTCCTGGGGCACCCAAACTTTCCATCATAGAATGAGGGGCTGCCTCCACACAGGGGTTTGACTTTAGAGATGGCAAACAACAAGAGTTCAGTCACACAGTGTATTCTTCCTCATATAAAACACTGAATTCACTGGAAATTAAAGACATTTTACAGAGAGTACAACATTAAACCCCATAACTCTCCCCTGCATTCTGATGTGTCCCTCTCGTTCTGAGCCATAGTGCTTTCTGTTTCAGCTTTGCTAAGAATTTCATTTATTTAGCAGTTTATGTACTGTATTTTAATTTTGCTCATGTAAATAAGTTATGAACAAGCAGCTGGATATCTTTCTACAGAAAAGATATGCAGCATTAAGAATGTCAGGGGACATAATAGATTTCTTAAGGCCCAGATCTGTGAAAATATTGTGTACAGTAGAGAGCAGGATTTTGCTGGATGTAAAGAAATATTAAATTCTTTAAAGTTGGAATTTAAAAGTTAGTGATTCAGAATTTGACCTAAATCGTGCCAGCATAAAAGTAGAATGATTTCATTGAAGTTAATGGGATTTTCTGGAATTAAACTACTGTAAATGAATTCAGTATTTCTAGGTAAGCTGTTAACTTGGAGCCATTTTCTTCTTAAAAGGAAAAAAAAAATAAGTCTGAGGCTTGATTCTGCATGGCAGTGCTACCTTTTTGCTTTCCAAAGCCCAGTGTAAAGTGGCACTAAGTTTGCAATCTCAGTTCAGCCAAGGGACTCTACAGCAATGCTCTCATTTGTTATTAGCCTGGCACACCCATGGTCAGATGGATCCCCCTTCAGTTGAGTCATTACCAGACTTTAGGAGGTCCCTTGTAGCTACTGATAACAGTTGAACTGTTGAATGAATCTCCTTTATGTCAGAGGATCATTCCTAGATGTTCCTGCCAACCTGTGATGTCTCTGTACCCTTATGGGTTGGGCAGTAGTGCAGTCATTACACTGTGGTTCCAGAAGTGTCTATTTTACATTCCCTCTCTCTCAAGATATTCCACAAGATCATCTCCCTGTGGATAATAAATGCCTGATGTTACAGATTGCTGTAAGGGCTCACATGTTGCTGAAAAACATGAACCATCTTTAGCATCCTCTGATTGTGTGTTTATAATTGGTAAAAATCCAGAGCAATCCAACATTTCATGACCTGTTATCAGCTATTAATCCTTTACTAAACCTCCAAATGACATGTTCTGTGAATATGAAATGCTGCCATATTACAACTTATTGTGTACAATCAAAGCAGAAGAATTTTTTTCCCCTTTTAATCTGACATTTTGTGGTTGCTTTTAGTCTTAGTCTTATCTATCTGGAGAATCTTGGGTTCCACCTTGCAGTGCTTCAAATCAAATGGTTTAATTTAGTTGATAAGTAACATCATTGAGATTCTCTCCTAGATTCCATTCATAAATGTTCATGTCCAATGTGCTTTATTTTCTTTTCCTTTATCTTGTTGGAGTTTCAAGAAGTGCATCACCTTGATGTTTAACACTATAAAGTTATTGCCTCGTTGTGCTCAGCTGACTGATATTCATTTGTATACAATATATATACTTTACTATCAAAGTTACCTATTCTACAACACAACAGTCATCTTTGTGGCTCTTTTGTTCTGTAATTTGTTTTATGTATGTATCTGCACATCTCTTTAAAAAAAAAAATGTAATTAGTTCACACCATTTACAGATGCACATTGTTAAATTCTGTCTTGGTGTACAGATTTGTTAAGATCATCTGTGTGGAACACAGTGAAAGCCAAGCATAGGGTGCTCAGTTTGTGTGCTGCAGAAATTTGATAGAATTAAAAAAAAAAAAAAATTGTCATAGAATTTATGAATTTATTTTGGCAACTTATTTTATAGCAGTTAATTATTCATATAAATGAGGCAGAATTATTGTGAAAAATCCAATAAAAAAGTTCAATTAAAAGCCTAAATTATAAGTTTAATCAGAATCTTCAACGGCACAAAACCTGATTTGCATATAATCTCGTTGAAAAATGCTTTCTGTAAGATGAATATTGCACTTTTGTGCAGTCTCAGCTCTATTAGTTATTTCTGCTGCATAAATGATCATATATCATTTTATTGATGGCAATTTTCTCTGCAGCTGCAATTCCTTTAAAAAAGAAATCATTAGCTCTCCACCTTCGTACGGGGGATGCAGCAGGTTCCTCTTTTTTTGTATATGAGCCGTATCTGAATCAACACAAATTAGAAAATCCAGAGAGTGTTCCAGAGGAAAGCTGTCCCTATCCATCCATTTCCTGTTTAGTTATCCTGGATTGTTTGCCTGCCATCATAAAAATCACATTACTGCAGTAATAGCAAGTTTCAGAAAAGCTTTCTCATTATGACTAAAAGCACATAAAGCTCAGAGCACCCACAGTAATGCAGAACGCTGGGGGAGGTCGGGGTGTTCAGGGTAACAAGTGAGACCTGGCAGGAAAATTGATGACTAGGGAGGAAAACTGCAGTAGGAAACTCCACCTCCCTTGCTGCCTCCTTGTTTGCTTAGAAAAGAGGTAAGAGGTCACACAGGAGAGAATTCAAGCCCAAAATGGTGGAATGGCACTGGCTAAACTCTGCAAGTAAAGCTGCTTTTAGCACAACAGGATATTCAGAATGATGAGTGAATACAACCTACTCCTCTGATGGGATATGTTCTGCAGATTCACATGCTCTGATTTAAATGTGGTTTGTTTTTTTTTACCCTTTTTTATCTTTCTTCCCATGCAGTATCTTCAAGCTTAATGTTTGGTTCTCAGTTGTGTAAGTGTTAAGTTTCTTGGGAGTGAGAACACTGAGTTGATGGAGACCTTGATACACAAGTTGCTGTACATGACTCTTTAGTCAGAGTTGTGATAGAAAAGTGTTCTATTTAAGAAAAGCATTTGACTAGTAATGATTTCTGAACAAAATAAGCATAAAGCAATAACTGAAAAGTACATCTCTATATTGGTACTAATGTGAGATTACTTACTTCAGGATGAATAATTGCTCTACAGTGATTGTGGTTTTGTGTAGCAAAGCTCCCTGCATTCATTCTCCAAGGGGAAGTCACCAAGGAACAATGATCTCTACAGCCTCCATTTTTTGTACAGCCCTATGCTCCATCATTCACATAATTCCACAATTCCCATAGATAAGTTGCTGAGGAGGTGAGAGAATATCACTCTCATCTCTTTTCATGTGGCAGCAATGCAGAAGGTTTGGTTGATCAAAGTCTGTAATGAGGGCTATAAGAGAGCACAGATATTTGGATCAAAGGGTAATCTCTCTCTTTTATGTAACTGCAGAGCCTCACATATCACTAGATTATTCTCTGCTCTTGCTGTAAATAATTCTCCCCCTCAGAGCTAAGCACTTTGCAACCATTGCCTCTAAATTATGTGATGATCTACACCACCTCCACCTCTGAGCAGTCCCCTGACCTGAGGTTGCTTATTTTCACTCAGCTCCAGCTGCAGATTTATGACCACAGGATTACATTTTCTCTCAAGGGGACACTTTTCATATCAAACAGAATTTGTTTTTAATGCAACATTTCATCATCACCTATTTTTATTATTATACCTTGGAAAGTGTGGTGGCCAACTGAAAATATTAACTTATCTTGATTTATTCAATAAATAGCTTAGAGCTATAGCAAGGGTGGAAGCAGGTGTAGTTTCCTTTGAAGGGATTTCAAATAGAACCTTCATGTCCATGTTATGTGTATGCTCAGGTGTCTCTTTAGATGACCTCTGACATGGAAGGTGGAGAATGGAGACTCAACCTCAAAATCTTTCTTTACAACTGTGTCCATAAAAACACCTGAATGCTATGATATAGAATCTACAGACATCCAAGGATGGCTGGAAACCCCTCAACACCTTAATATCTAAAGAAATGCTCAAGGTGTACACTAATTAACCTGTGACCCTGACTTTGAGCCCTCGGTAGCTGTGGAGTCTGAAATTAGCACAGTACTATAGATTTGCATCATTGTGATGTTACCCCACCAAGAAAAAGGTCTAGAAAGATGGATGTAGCAAAGGAATCTGGGAAAGGAGGATCCATGAAGGTCCATGGAGTGGTTTCAGAAAATCTAGAAATCTGTTTTAACCTACCCAAATGGCAGCATTACACTCCTCTGGGAAAAGGATGAAGTCCATGAGGAAAAATCAAGCACAAGCCAGCTATTGTTGTATGGCCAGTGGCATGCAACAGAAACAACCTTGTCAGTCCCAAACCCCAGACTTAACAGGGCTGTTGGACTGTCACGCCTGTTGAAGGCTCAGCAATGCAGCAACAGTGAATAAGGTATTTTTCACAGCTAAGCTTTCACTTAGCTCATTCCATAGCAGCAGGTACCAGAGAGAAGAAGAGCTCTGATTATATCACATGCCTGGGAGAAATGTGGCTTTTTCCAAAGTAGCAGTGTATGAAAAGTCTTGAAGAGCAATAGCACATGCACAGTATCCTATTCAAGATTAACAAGTTCTGCTTGATTTATATATACCTTCTGAAAGAGCTGAAGTGCCAAGTTACATAATGTAAACTTCTTGCTTGCCAAACACGATTTATAAAAGAAGAAATAATAGAAAAATAGCAGTGGTATCTTTTTTTTTAGCTGCAAAGCTCAAAAAAATGCAAAAATTTTTTTTAAAGCATTATTTTCCCATCTCTCTCATATGTGTAACAGCTTATTCTTTTACGTGTCATATTGTCTAAAAGAGATGCCAGAAGGGGGTTTCCTACTGCTTTTCACCAGATATTCCTGGTTCCCTTCAGCTCCCCATCTCTGTTTGGAGGCAAGATTCAATATAAAGTTTCATTTACAATATACCATTTGCTGCCATTAATGTTTTTTTCTCACAGTATGTTACTTTTTTTTTTTCCCCTCTGGATTTAACTCCAGCAATCTGTTATCATTCTGTTACTGCTGCCTCTTATACCTTTCAGTTTGACACCTCATGTAGCAGCATCACCCTCCTTTTTTTGTAGGAGGGGGATACGGATTGGGCTGGTTGTCATTTTACCTGGCTTATTCCCAGCCTTGGAAGACTGTAAGTTATGTGAACTTTGCTGCATGTATAAATCACTCACTGGTAGCCAGAGAAAACACCTGAACACAGCCTGTCCCCAGTCCAGAGAGCTCTGTGTCCTGCAGTGCTGGGGACTGGCAGCTGATCTGTGTGTGTGTCCTTGTCCTCAGGTGCTGAGCAGTGTTGGGAGCTGCCACAGAGACATCATCAGTGGTAACCACACAGAGCTCTGCATGTAACACCCCAGAGATGGCAGTTCTATAATGTGCCTTTCCACGGTGAGCGTTGGAGGTGAGAAGGAACACAGTGGCACCAAGTGCTGTGCCTGCCTTTGCTTTGGTTACATCCTCTTTTAGCAGCACTAACCACGTGTGGCATCACTTACACTGCACACTCTGCCTCTGCCCTGCCCTGGGCACAACGTCCTCTCTCATCAGGTACATCCTGAGAGTCACCTGCTGCAGTAGATTTTTTTAGTATATTGATAAAAAAACAGGTTGGAAATTAAGTCCAGTGAGCTGAATCATAGAGTCATAGAATCATAGAATCATAGAATCAGCTGGGTTGGAAGGGACCTCTGAGATCATCAAGTCCAACCCTTGATCCACTGCCGCTGTGGTTCCCAGCCCGTGGCACTGATGCCACATCCAGTCTGTCCTTAAACACCTCCAGGGATGGAGAATCCACCATTTCCCTGGGCAGCCCATTCCAATGGCTGAGCACCCTCTCTGTAAAGAAATTCTTTCTAATATCTAACCTAAACCTCCCCTGGCACAACTTGAGACCAAACCCTCTTGTCTTGCTGAGAGTTGCCTGGTAAAAGAGACCAACCCCCACCTGGCTGTCAGGAGAAAATAAAGGCTGGAGCTGCGAAACATTCTCAAGATATTGTAAGTCAAGACTCTATGCATCTGAAAGTTTTTCCTAATCACTTCACTCAGCCATGGTAAAACATTACATGCTTAGAGTAACTCTTTGGATTAGGGATGGCCAGTAAATTTCTTTCTCGCTTTCTTTTTAATGAAAATATGGGTTTTGAACCTTTTCTTCAAATTTATAATGTTATAAAAAGCAGAAGCCAGAAACAAGGTTAAACTGTAGTTTGAAATTCTTGTCCAACTTTTGAAAATTAAATTCCTGGTTTTGACAGGAAATCTGAAAAACAAAATGTAATTCAAAAATTCAGTGATACTGGAATAATTTTGAAAATAACTTGGGTCAGATAACTGACATTTTTGGGACAGCTTCTTTTTCCTTTGAATTCCATCTTATTTGAAGGCACTTAGTATCTTCTCTTTCTTTTCTGTATTTTTCTCTTTTAGTCCAATTCAGTGAGCTTGATATTCCAAATTTGTAGTTTTAAAGTGGTTTCTGTAGTAACAGCTGCTGTTGCATGGTGTACTTCGTTGTACGCTTTACTTCTGTCAGTGCACGATGAAGAACTGTAAAGCTAAACCCTGAAAAATGATACATTAAAACCCAAAAGCTCTAGTAAGACAGATCAGAAGCACAGCTTTTGAAGTTAAGTAAAGCTGACAACATTCATTTACCCAGTTCAAATGGCAAATGAAAAACATCTACGGTGAAGCAAAAGGAAGAGACCCATCTTTCATATATAATTGAAATACCTGAAGGTGCAATGCTCAAACAAGAGGAAATAAAACAAAATGCCAAATGTAAGGGAGATTACTGGTGACTTTGCACCACCAGATGAAGAACTAATATGAACAGGAGGGAAAAATAACTCATGAACAAATTTAATTCAATATTCCCACATGTATAAATGATGCTGAATTTTGTCGATTAAGGTGGTGATGTCATATTTATTTTTTGCTTTCTTTTGTTTGATATATTGTTGATTGTGACTTTGTGTCACAGTGTATGTCTGTTAAACCCTGACCTAGCAGAGTATTCTAGGCATACATGCAATGGCAGACACAGACTTCAGAGTTTACTGAGGAACTTATGCAGTGCCATAAGTGACTGCAAAGCAAAGCACTGTGTTCATTTTCATTTCTGGGTTCATTTACTCCTGCACCCTCAGTATTTCCATGCCTGTCCAAACTTCGTTAACACAGGAATGAGCCTGTGAGGCTTCCTCTCCCACGAAGGACCACCAGCCACCAAGGTCTGCAGTTTCAAATAAAATACTCCATAGTTTTCACCTCCTCATTTTCCAGTGGTTGGTTTTGAACCTGCCATGTTTGGTAGGACAGCAACACAGAGCTGTTCTTCTGGGGAGAACTTAGACTAGACCCAAACAATCCAGAACAGTGGAGGAGAGCAGAAAGGTGCATGTGAGCCTCCCACAGTGTTTTCCAAATGCTGTGCTGGTGTTGTTGGGGTGGAGCCCTCTGTGCTGAGCACTGGGGATGGCAGGATCTGCATAAACACGGCTCTGCACCATGAAGGGCTCTCTGTGCAATTGAGAACATTGCACAGGCTGCTTTGTGAGAGTCTCTCCACATGTCTGGAACTGGGAATTTAAACACAAAAGCCAGTTCCTGTTGTCACTCCACATTGCATATCCTGTGATTTTTTTCATGGAAATATAAAAAGAACTGTTGAATGTCTGCCCAATGAGTGCTTTTCTGGGACTGCTTGTGCTATTACTATTGCCCAGTGGATGATGCCACCTGATTCAAAGCATCTGAAAGGTTTAAATGATACAGAAACTGCAAGAGCAAAATGTTACACAAGATAGGCTCTCTAACTGAAGTGGTAAATGTAATGTTTTAATATTTTTAATATTAACAAATAGTGAAAAGGGAAAATCCATTTACTCTGGATACAAATCACTCCAGAACACGTAAAAACTACTGTACCCATGAGCCATATGAGCTGTCAAAACAGGAGACAGGTCAGCTGCTTCTTGGGATGAGAGTCTTGTACCCTGTCACTTGAAAGGAAAGGAGACTTTCACCATATTCAGAATACATCCACACATGGTAGTCTGGCTGGTGGAGGACACAGATGTGTGGAAGGTCTGCCTTAACTTCTCTATTCTTGTCAGCACAGGATAAGTTGGACAATTTTAAAAGTCTGTCTTTCTTAGTTTAGTGAAATTTTATGTCATATGAGTTACTCCTGAAGACATGACTTGAGCCTAGGTATGCTTAAATTCCTTACAACCAAACTGATTTTATCTGTCAGTCAGGAATACTTTATAATTGGTAGATGGTTCATATTTTTTAGCAAATATCAAGTAGAATCTGAACTTTTTCCCTTCAGAGATTAGTCCAATATGTCTTTGATATTTCTGATTGTGAAACTTTCTGTTGTTAATTAGCATGCAAATTCACACTTCAGCACTCTGTAGCCTGCCACTGAATTTTAATGGAGTCCAACTAACAGTTCATAATAAAGCACTGAGAGAATCAAGGTACACAAGTATGGAGGAAAAGTTTTCACATGCTTTTGCAGGTGCCTGGATATTACTTAGCCTGTATCCTGCTGTGAATTGCACATGGGTGGTGTGGTTGGTTTTACTGTTCTTTGTTCCCTAGACTGAGAGGAGATACATATAATTTAATAGTACAGCAAATAGAGTATATCATGACAGTCACCAGCTGCAGACTCTCCCCCATAAAAACACTGTGCCCATCAGTCTGGATGTTGATGTTGCAACTAGCAGGACCAGACACTGCTGGCCTGCCTTTGCTGCTTGTTCAAGATTAGATTATTCCAAATGCTTGAGAAGCATCATGACTCACGTGTATGTTGTCTGTCAGAAATATTCAGTAATTTCCACCCTGATGAGAAGGGCAGAGGTTACTCCTTGCAGAGGAGATTCTGAGTAATGTATGAATATGCCAAGAAAACATGTAGGAATATATTTTATATGTTTTGGTTTAATTTTCATAATCTAAACCAGATTTCAGACACCAAAGAATATGTACATTGAAGGGTCCAGTTCAAAAGCAAAAAGTGCTCCATGCTCATGTATATTAATTTCTGAAGATTTGGTTTGTAGGGACTGCAAAAGTTGCCTGGTGAAGTTCAGGCAAGATAACACTGAGCTTGGTTGAAAAGCTGCTGGAAGCATCTTCAGAGGAACTAATGGTAAAGGAGAAGCTGTACAAGGTGAATTTCAGTTGTTTGTGAATAAACTCAAGGTCAGCTCTTAGAAAACTGACAATAAGTGAGGCCCAACCTCATTTATCATGAACTATGAAGATACATTTTGTTACAATTGTCAGTAACAAGAAGTGAAGCGAAATGAGGTTTGTTTTACCAAGCGTTTACTTTCTGTAAGATCCGTGCCTTAACTGAGAGCATCCTGCTAATGTTCAGGAATTTTCTCTCTTTCTGAGAAGAGCAAGTTTTCAGCCTCCTTCCTCTGGGTTTTCTAGATTTTACAATGAATTGAATTCAGATTCTTAAGGGTAAAGTCATTGTGAATTTATTATTCTACTGTCAACTGCTGTCTTTCATAAATTATGATAGTTTTAAATTTTATGCAGTGAACTTGACTGCATTAGAAAGTAGGTATTTGAACAGTCAGGATTTAAGTTTTCAAACACCGTCTTGTAAGAATTTAACAGTTTTCTCTTAAAAGAAAGTCAAAGTTCTTGCACAGTCCTTATGATCCTCCAAAAGACATTCAAACCCAGTATGTTTTGAAGATTTCTAGTAAAAATGTTGGCTGTATATTTGCAGTGTTTTGTACAAGGGGATTATGGCTGGAGCCACCCCATCTTTTTTTTCCCTAAAGATATAAAGAGAGAATGTTCATGTTTTCCAGATACTATTTTCCTATTTTCCTTCCTGCCTGTCTCTTTCTATATATGTATATTTTAAGAGCATATTTTCAACGTGGGAGAACGAGGGGGGAGGAAGGAAGAATTGTCTGGAAGCTATTCTCTCCTTTTTAGAATTAAGTGTTATGACCACAGCAAAGAAAATAAGGAGGAAACAATTACTAGTGTTTGCTTCTCTTCTGAGTTAAACCAGATGTGTTTAAACAAGCCCAGTGCAGGGGGAATAATCAAGCTTGATCTGCAAAAGATAAACCAGCTTGAGTACGAGGAGGCTGTAGAGCCGTTTTAGCATCCCCCACCTGTCCTGATTTCCAGGTCTCTCACCAGAGCTAATGAGCTGAGACACAGCACTGTGCTAACAGGGAGGCATTGCCTCCAATACCCAGCCAAACTTATTTACCTTTACCCTGAGCATCTCTATATAACATCTCTGTAAGCATCTATACAAGCACCTGTGTAACAACACTGCTGTGTTGCACAGGCATAGGGTGAAGCAGATATTATGTACTTCTAATGAACTAGCAGAGACAAGAGTGAAACTTCCCCTGTGTCTGCACCTGTGCGAAAAATTTTGCTTTTTAAAATGCTGAACAGCTCTTTGAGAGCTCAGGAGTTATTTGAAAACAATTCAGTTTGAAGAAGAAGCAAGCAGACAAAAAGGCTTTTTTTTTTTGTTGACAAAATCTGTTAAAAAAGCCGTGGTATCTTTTGAAAGAAGATGAAAAAAGGACTCACTGATTTGTTTTGGTCAGAAGCCTATATAATTAAACTACTCTCAAGGTCGAACGGACGTGTGAGCAGAAAATATACTCCTGAAACATAATAAAAATTCTGATGCTACCATCTCCTGCAGCATTTACTGTCTCCCCTTAACAGGAAGTCATGATTTAAATGTCCATTAAAAAAAGCGTAAATTTATCTCAATTTATCTCAAAAGTTTCTGTGTAACTAGGTACTACTCTGCAGGGTAGTTGAAGAAATGACTACCTTTTCAGGAAACTTACAGTGCTATAGAACATATTTTACCAATTGGAAGAATTTTTTTTTATTTTTTTTTTTTTAATTTTATTTTATTTTTTTATTTCCTTTCAGGAACAAGTAGGTATAAATGGGATTACTTTTGCAGGAGTAACCAGCTAAATTGGATTAACCAGATGAACTGATAAAAGGCAGTCCCAGCCTTTTCATAATGCCTAGGGATCTCTTCCTGACATCTCTATCTCTGTTAACATCTTTCTCCTCCCCATTGTTTGAAAACTGATGGGGAAGTGCTTCTCAAATTGTGAAGTCACGGCACATTGTAATTTGGGTGGTATATGATCAAAAACCTTGATAACTCCATGATATGGGGAAAGGTAAAGGTCTGATTCCCTTGGTCCTCGATGTCTCTCTCCCTCATGGGTGTGTCCTCAGAGAATGTGAACCAGCTCTTCCTGTTCACCCCTTGCTGTCCACCCTCCCTTCCCTACCATAACAGGACTTGTTTCTCGCCTCTGACGGGTCCTGGAGCCTTACCATTCCCTCTGTTTAAGGGCTGGCAGAGTGCCTTTTCAGGTTTTTTTTCATTCCTGTTTAATGAAACTCATGACAGTTCAGTGAGACTGAAGGAGAGAAGGAGTTACAGTTGTCTCTTGGAGTTTTACATTTCTGGCACTGGTAGGAAAGTCTTAAACCATTTGATGATACCACTCACAGCGTGCCAAGTGCCTTGGGAATATGCACAGATCACAGACCACAGATATATTCTGCTTACAATGAGAAGCACCATTAAGTCAGTGGGCTGCTTTATTAGGCACTAAAGTTTTAACACTCTACTTGTTAAGGCTACCAGTGACATCCCCAGTGTGCTCAGTGGTGCACATCTCTCTGCAGTGACTTTAGGTGTGGTTCCTGGGAAAGGCATGGAAAACAACCCTGTTCTGGGCACATTTAATTGTATCTATAGCATTGTAACTTGAAAGACAGGAAAGACCTGGGGAATGATAGCTGGGACTACACAGAAGTATAGTTTTAAATTTTTGAGACTTCCTGCTTCCATTTGAAATGCTATGCAAAACCCAAAGGCACTACTTACAGAATAAGATATTAGCCCCTTTTGTTCATTCTTTGTTGTCTCAAAAGCATTTCTGTTATCCATTCACCTATGTGTTCACCCTCTATTTCACAATTTTTCTGCGAGGATGGGGCTTTTCACAAGGAGATCTTTTTCAGGGAGCAAGACAGTTCACTCACACAGCACAAGGTGAAAACTGATTTTCACGTTTTCATATTCAACTCATGCTTGGACTGAATTAAAAATGCAGAAGGACAGTGAATACATTTTAATGTTTGTTTCCATTCATGGTAGTCTAATGGGAGAGATGAAAGTGTTTGAGGTGTGAAATCCATAGCAGGGTATTGTGCTAAGTACACGGAGCTCTTGTGACCATCTCAGCCCCATGTTTAGACTGCTGGTGGTTTGGGGACTGCAATTTTTATCTCTGCTCTGTGACAGAGTCATTATGTTGTTATTTTACTTTAAATAGTGTTCAGAATTTACATTAAATAAAAGCCTGGTGCACATTGTGAGCTACCTCACCATCTTTGTTCATCTTTGAGTCCTCGGTTTACAGTATGGGACGTTGGATGTTGCCTGCAGCTTATATATCACTTGTCTTTTTTTAAGTTGAACTCTTTAGAAGCACAAAGCTCTTTTAGCAGAGCTTCAGTGAAAGCTGTTTAGCCAGGGGGGTTCTTTCACTGCCACATATTACATCCTTCAATAGGAACAGAGCACTGTCATTTTGATTTGTCCTATGTACATGTGGTGTATCTCCTGTAACAGTGTAGGATTGCCTCTTCAGTCTCTTGCCACTAGATGCTGGTCTGGACCAAAACACAGTTCTACACACATGCTGTGCAAGAAAAGACTGGGTAATAAGTAGTTTGGGAAGTGACACAAGATCTCTGGGTTGGTTTTCAACAGATTAATTACCTTCCAGTCTACATGGTCCAGTTTTTATTTAGTTATTGAAAGCCTCCATTTGTTCTCCTTTCCACGTTCTCTTCCCTTTGTTCTTCATACTTTTCTCATCCTCTTGTTTCACTATTCTCTTCCTTTGGCATCACCTCTCACTCTGAGGTGTGCACATATTCCCAATCCCCCCTTGCCTCACTATGCTTTGAAGTCAGCAATCGTTTCCTCCCAAGGCTGGGGCATGGGGGAGAAGCACATTTGGCTTTGACACCAACTAGTAAGATGTGGGTTGAGAAGTCAAATGTATGACAGATTTGGACAAGACTGGAGAGCTACTGGATTCTTTCCTTACACATTTGATCAATTGAGTAGGAATTACTGGTTTAGAGGAACCTTCTAACCTGCCTCTCCCTTAAAATGCCACATTTGAAAGTGTTTCATAAAAAGCAAGCTACAAAGTTAGAAACTGGGAGATTCATGTCATTATGCTTAAGTTGCCTTTAAGTTGGGTATTTAGTCTCTGCCAGCTGTCTTCAGCCACCTGTTTTTCTGTTTTTCCAAACCTTAGGTTGGTTCACAGAGAAATGATATGAGCTGTTCCTGCAACCTGGTTTTGATGGGAACAAAGTTGGAGTCAAACATATCTTGTGGGATTATTTCCCACTCCAAGACAGAAGATAGTATTTTCCTCCCTAGCTTACTGACTCAAATCCAGTTTGATATCTGCTTCTGTGCTTTGCATTGTTTACACTATTTGCTGGCAGGTAATGGGATTATTTAGATAAAACAAGCAAATGTGTTTTATGCAAGTTTCCTGCCAGTATGGCCATGTATATATGACAGGTACTAGACACATGATTTTCTTTGGTTGAGATGAAAGGAAAAGCTGTACAAATATTTTCTCTTACCAAGCAAAAAATGCAAAGCAAAATATTGTGTTACAGTATTTTAGAAACATGTAGGAAATGTACTCTCAGAATGTTGTGGGTTTGGCAATTTTTACTTTTGCTGAAACACCACAGGACTCAGAGGAATGAAAATCCAGACTAATTTCCATTTGCTCCTGCATGTTTTAATAGACCAAATATTCACTGGAAGGTCAAGTATGGGAGGGAACAAGTATATACCCAGAAATTTAAAAAGAGGGAGAGATCCAGTGGGCAATTTAAGAGCCATTGTTTGAGAAAACAGTGAAAAGTCTATCAGAGGCTGAGAAGATATTTTTGTCTTTATTTGCCAGTAAGTTTGTTTCATCCATTGCTTTATTAAGATGGAAAAAATGGAAGAAAGAAACTAGATAGGAAGTATTGTGAGGGATATACTGTGAGATTTCTGAGAGGAAAGAGATGCAAATATAATGATGATTTGATTTACATAAGCACTTGCTGCTCAAGAAATATGTGGCTCTGAAAAATCTGTGATTGGTACAATGAGAAGGGAAAGCTGGAAGATTCATTATGCAGGTTTTTTTTATGTTCGATTTTTAATTTTAAAAGAAACATTTCAGGAAAATGAATGATTCCATTAAAGAGGGATAAAGTAGGGGAAAAGAACATGCCTTTGCAGTATCTACTGTAGCTGAATTGCTGTAAGGGGAAGTTCAGGCGGTGTTTCAGCAAGACCTGAAGACACTGTGACAGCACTGGTGGCAATGACACAGGAGAGAAGCAGGTGTGACTGATCAAAGAGGTTTTGTCTAATTCTGATATCAGTCACATCAGTGTATGACAGAAACTGCTCCATCAGCTTAAAACTGGTGTAGGATTTCAGTCTTTTGACTCCTGTTGGAAAAGAAATGTCCTGACTATTTCCAAGCCTGGAAGTAAATTTAAATATTTAAATATTATTCTAGTTTTACTGATGCTAGTTTATGATATGTGCTAAGGCTACAGATGGGGCAGGAAGGATTTGTGCAGAGCTGGAGCTGCTGTTCTGTGACATTCTTGGGACCGCATGGGTAGCTGCTAGGACACTTGGATATGAATGCCAGCAAAAGAGGGAATTATCCCAGACAAATCTGTAGGTTACAGGACAACAGTTCATCTGGAAATTGGAGACATTAATGTTCTCTAATGCCATCATTATTACAGTGCTATCCCAGGTAATTTTTGTTGGAGGAAGTAGTAGCAATTCTTATTCTTAGGCTGCCTGCCACTTCTTATTATAGAGGGTTCTTGTAACCTTTATCTTAATGTTTTCAGCACCTCATCTGCTTGCAAAAGACTTTTGAAATTCATTGAAGTGGAAGCCTTCAGGGTAATAAATGTTCACAACTAGAATCACCTGGGAATGTTCTGTAAAAGATTTAGAGGTTTTTTGTTTGAAAATTGCTGAATCCCCTAAACTGAATCTTTCCTGATCCCAGACTTTGGACAGATGCAGAATGGAGGATCTGGTGAAAATGAGAGATAGAAAAAAGACATTCACAAAATGGCCATTATCAGCAATGAAAAGGAGACAGAAAACCATCTACCTGAGAACAGCCAGGCACCTGGCACTTGAAACACTTGGCATTTGTCATATGGGAGTCTGAGATTTTAATTACTGCTCTAGACTAATAGCCTGAACCTGTACTTTTAATGTGTTAGATGAATGCCATGGTGTCTGAGCTCTGGGGTTTGCAGTTATTCTCTCTCTCCTTCATTAGAAATGAGAATTCTCTCTTTGACATACATGAATATGCTCACAGTGTGGAAACTCCTGGGCAGCTGCAGGTCACTTTGTAGGTACAAAACCATTGGCAGGTATGAAAAAGGAAGTCAGGTCTCACCAAGGTCTGTAGAAAAGTTTGGCCTCACCAAAAAAATATAGTGAGTTACATAGACCTGAACTGTGTCATCTCAGCCAAAACAAAACGCAGTGTGATTGTAAAGCTGCAGTTACTGCAGCACTAGAAGAGACACGATTTGTAATGCATGTGGCATCCTCATCCCAGACTGGGTGGTCTATTTTCAGCATAGACAGAATAGCTCTTTCTTTGACAAGATGTTTCCAAAACAACTTCATCTGAAAGATGAAGCTATTCTGTAATTCAAATCAGCAGTGGGGAAAAGTCTGTCAGTTCAATAAAAGGTGCTACTTCTAAATTCCAGATTACAGGGCTTTTAAGGTAACCGAGTCTATTCCTTATCGATTACAAAGTTTCCTCCTCTACAAATATTTGGATAGTTACACTTTAGTAGTGTATCTCCAATAAGAAATGAAATGGACATTTCTCCAACTGCTCTTTTGCAGCAGGTAAAATCATTAATCACCTGCAGCACTGTCACACTGCAGCATGCCTGGGGATAATAAACACCCGTAAGAAAACAGCAGTAACAGGCCATTCTCTTCAGAGCTGTGTGGTTCCATGTAATGATAGTCAATAGGGGGTGTTTTACCCTGCTGAATGTCTTTCCTATTTGAGGAGTGAATTTAATGGTAAAGGAAGGCGTTCAGATGATGCCTCTATAAACTCACCTGCTCTGTTATTTCACTGGAGTCATACAACAAGTATTTTTGTTACTTCTGGTCTCCTGGACTGACTTTATAAGTAGATTTTTGGTGCAGCTGCCACATCTTGTCTGTCATCAGAAAGAGACAAAGGAATATTACCAAGAGGAGAGGAGACTCTTGTCTGCAGGGCAGAGACTGCAATCTTTCAAATTACTCAACAAGCAGAAGGGAAGCTGAAAGCAAACTAGCTGTGATTTTTTGTTTCTATCACTTACTTTATCTTGGGGGTCACAGGTTCAGGTTAGTACTCCAGAGTGATATTGATGCTTCCAAGTAATTTTCCCATGTAGTGTTTCAATTCTTCCTCTGTAAAATGGAAGAAAGAGCACTTCCTTACTCTACAAAGACTGAAAAATAACTCCAGTGAAACACTGGAGTAATTTGAGACTGAAGAGCAGCATATTTCTTCCATTATGGAAACTATTTTCCCCAAATTTATTCCATTTAATACCATGCTTTGTTTATTAGCTTTTATTATTTTCAGTGCAGTTCACACAAAATTATATGTAAGGCTCCCTTAAATACTTTCTCAATCCCATCCTGCGTCCTCTGAATGGTACTCAGTGAAAAGAAGGTCTGAAAGCAAAATAAGTGAGGAAAATCCTGTCAAAATGTGACTGAAACCATTTGCAAACAGACTAATATTTACAGTGTAATGCTGATGGCTGCAGGGCGAAACAAACAGATGATCATAGCAGTTAAAAAATTGCTGATTATCAATAGAGTGTGTGCATGTCACTGGTATTTATACCTGTATTTAGCTCAGCTTGTATGGGAAGAAAAATTCTTGAGACAAATGTTAACATGTTTTTCTTCACAGGAGGGCGTCTGAAGGCATGGCCAATTACACCAGTAACACCTTGAATTGCAATAAATTCCTTTACTAACTTGTTTTCCCTTGTCTGTGTCCTCCAACTGATGCTTTTTTTTTTTTTTTGAAACGACAAAGCTACGAGGGAAAGTCTTCACACATAAACACTCTTTGTACCGACTGCTAAGTGACTTTCTCATTATCCTTTCAGTAAAGCTCTCTCTTGCCATTGTCATTTAAATGGTTCACTGCAAACACGTTTTAATGTTTCAAATAATTTTCTTCCCTTCTTTGTTCCTATTAGAGGGCAGTTTTCCCTCTTTTCAGAAAATAATAATGGTGCTGCTTTGTTGACGCATCAAGTTGTCTTTAAAGGCCAGAGTTCTGGTGAAGGTTAGTGGATTCTTTTTGCAGTAAGTGTAGCTGAAAGAATTAAAAAAAAAAAATAAAATCCATAAGGACAAAATATTAAAATATAGAAATGAAATCATAAACTTTTCATGTTGCAATCATAGGGTAATAATAATTAATTCCACAAGTAAGTTTGACTGAAAAAAAATGGGTCTGGATGTCAGTTAGGTGCAGACAAAACATGCTTTATACAGTACATAAACATCCGACTTGGGCAGGTGTTCCCAACATTTGCCAGGGATGTACCTTAGTTAACTGATGGGATACACTAAGGACAGTGGACAATTAAACCCTCCTGGGAATCAAGCAGGGTTGAACATCTCTGGTACATAAGCACTGTGAAATGGAAGTAGAAGCCTGACTGTGGATTTTGTTAAGGTCAGGGAATGGTCTCAGAAACCTGCTGAGTACTTCTTTTGTTCTCAAATATTTGAGAGTGTGAATCTGCTCATGAAACCGTCTGTGTCTGCAATTTTTTACCAATAAATTCTGAAGCCTTAACACTGTGAGAAGTTTATTTAGAGAAATTTATCTTTGCAAATTGTTTTCCTTTTTGTAGATTCACCGGCATAAATCAAGTGAACTATGTATTTGTAATTGCAAATAGATTTTAAAAAATCATATTCATGATACTTTTGCTTGGAAATTATAAAGGCTCAGGACTAAATTACAGTTTTCAATGCTGTTTACTTTGAAAAATTGATTCAAAAGATACTTTACAGTGTTGTGTGATTTGCTTTTCCTTTCATCTAATAACTTTTAACATGGTTGCCCAGAAAATAGAAAACATTAAACATACAGTATCAAAATTGCATCACAGGCAGAACTAATAACCTCTAAAAACTTTCACTTTACTCTAGATATATTTCTGATGAAAATTATTATATTCTTCTACCAAAATTACATGTTCAGGTCTCCCACTTCTGCTGTTTTCTCTTGGCCTTTCTTTTTCACTGAGGGACAAAATGAGATTCAGATTAAACCTACAGTGGAAAGTAATCTTTTACCTGTATCTCCAAGTTCACTCAGATCTGGTGCAGAATATTAGAACATTTCTTTCCATGCTTGCATTTATCAAGCCAGATTGTATTGGTTAGAATCTTTATTTTTGGCAGCTTTTATTTTCTTTTAAAGATGTTCTGTCTCTAGATGAAAAACCTCCAGTACAGCATTATATTTGAATTGTTTTAGGAGCTAAAATGCAGACTACAGGCAGATTTTCAGCTGCTATAAAATCTGTTTTAGCTCCACAGAAGTAATAGCTTGGGTTATTTCAATAAGGCACCAGGCAAAGAGTGCTTTGAATGAGGAAAAGAAAGATGAATTGTTGCCAAGACATAATTTTGTATGTATAAGGTATTTGTCTAGGAGGACTGTCCATCCTAACCCATTAGTTTGAAAGAAGGGTTAAAGAATCAGGAGGGTTTGCTAACAGTGTACAGGTGCAGAGGGAATATGCAGAAAAGATCAACAGTGTCACTTTTTAGCCCTCTGCCTGAAACCAGGCGTGTTTGAGAAGGTGTTGGCAGCTCCTGGGGCTCGCTGGCACATTTCCTGTGGGGTGCCAGGAGACCTGAGGAGCCACTGATGGAATTGCTGGGGGACCAAGGTGTGTGTGCATGGAACGGGCACATTTTCCAAGGCAAAAACCATCCTCTCCCCATCCTGATGGTTCCTACCAGGATGGAGTGACAAGAACCCTACTCTCAGCTGGAGAGCATTTTCCCAGTGCCCTGAGTACACCAACAAGCTTTGATTGCCTGGAGCAGCCTCACCTGGGATCACCACCCACACACCCTCTGCTTTTCTCCCTCTTAAGGAGCTGTGGTCTCAGTTCCTACTCCTTTCCTGAGCTGTGTAGCGGGCAGGCCTGTCTCCTGCTGTCCCAGCTTGCCAAATGGGATTCCAGAATTTACCTTGGACTTGGTTTGTTATCTCTTCTTGTTTGATCATCACTGGATGGCCACTAGAGCATGTTGCTGTCCACAGCCTAGCCCTGCTTGGATACTTTGGCAGCGAACCCTGGCAGGTAAGATTGCTGTTCCTGTCACACTGTGGGCAACCTCAGCTCCTGGTCTGTCTGCGCTCGGGGAGCAACTCTGTTTCTGCTGCTTGCTGATACGTCCATCAGCTGTTTCCAAATTACATTTGCAGGGGAAGAAGACAATGTCTCACAACCCTTGCTGAGCATGAAGTGCTTTGCAGGGGCTTCTCTGCTTTGCAAAGTGCACACATGGTGCAAGTGTGTCTGTCACACTTGTAAGAGTGTACTGGTTGAGTCTGTTTGCTGATTTCCCACTTAAAAATGAGTTTTGCATTTGCTAGATGATGCTTTGCTACTAAAAGGTTATTGAGTAGTTAGATTACCTTTAGAAAGTACAGGCTGCTCTGCTGACCCCACTGTTCCTGTTTTGTTTGTTTGCTTGGCATAAAACTGGGAAGTTTTCTTAAGAGGTACTTCCAAACACTAATTGGCAGGATAGAGGGGAAAAGAAGAGTCTTTGTGTAAATATGGTGAAGTCAGGAGGTACTAAATGAGGGAGAGAAATGGAGAGTAAAACATACAACTACGGTCTAGAAATATCTGCAGAGAGAAGACTGAGCAGCAGGAGAAAAGGATTGTTGAAATGGAAGTGTTTGTGTGAGAAGCAACTGTATGTTATCATAAGGATTCATTGGACAATTGGTTATTGAAATATGTGATAATTCCTGAAGTTGGAAACAGAGGTACAAGAGGTATCCTCTTAGAGACCTCTTCCAGCAGCTGTTTTACAAGCTTAGGTCATTTTACCTTAGTTTCTCTAGCTCAGAACCTTACACTGAGTTTGTATTTGCTCTGCTTCACTAGCAAAGGTGTCGAATAAATTCATTCAACTTAGCCCTTTGTAGGATATCTAGAAGAATAGGAAATATGGACTTGAAGAAGCACAGGAAAACATCATCAAATGACCTTTAAAAAGAACCACACACTTGTAGGCACAAGTGAAAAGCTTAGTAAATTATGAGTCCTGTGTTCTCATGAAACTCTCGAGGAACTTCAGCATTGTTGTGACATGTGGATGTTAAACCTCTCATGTCCCTTTCAAAAACTGGACTGATAATCATTCATCTTTGTTGTCAATCTGGCATTTAGAAAACTCCAAGACTTTTAACACACGCTTAAATATTAAAATGCTTAATTTACATATTTTGTTTCCATGTCTTGGTTGTGAAGCAGTTATATTTAACGAGCTATTGACAACTAGAGGAAAATTCAAGTGTATCCAAATCTGGCCTCAATTGAAAGTAAACTCATAGTTGTTTCTTTTCTTCTTGAGGAATGATAAGAACAGTAGAAGAAATTATTATCGATAACAGATGTTTGCAAGACTGCATGATAAGAGTTTGTTGCCTTGTTAGGTCTTGGCTGAGAAAATGTTTCTATTCATAAAATTGCTGACTTTTAGCAGGAGCTAGAATTGTCAGTGATTGATCCTCAGATTGCTTTCATTCTGGGGCTCCCACATAGAAAGAACACTGTGTTTGGTTTCATTTTTTGCCTTTTTGACAAGGAGGGTTGTTTATATTGGTAGCTCATGAATAATGGCCAAAATAGCTGGTGAAGCTGAGAGAGCTTGATCCTCAGAGTGGTTTGAGCTCAGGGCACACTGAGGGCTGACATTAAGTAAATCCTTATGCAATTCTTCTAGTCTATTTAAATGTCTCACTTAATCTTTTTTCTTCAGCATTAAATCTTTCTGTCAGGACCTCTCCCATACCACAGGGAGGTGTATCAATGCAGATGAATTAGCTCTAGAAAAAAAAAGACATCGATTATCTGGGTAAATATTTAGCGTATTTCAAAAGAGAGATAATCTTTGCTGTGTGTGCTAGATTCTGAAATGGCTGAAATTACTGTATTAGCAGGGCAGTAACTGGATCTTTTTCATTTATCCCTGTTAACGTTCAGTCCCTTAGTGTGTATTAATGTTCAGTCCCCTTGGTGTGTATTACTAACAGTATTTTCACAGTCCTTTTTTTTTCCCCCTCAAAGTCTCCTATGACTTGATTTATTTCTGTTCTGTGATGTGGAATAACAGTTGGTCTGTCAAAAGCATTCTATGATTTTAATTTGCATTTACTGTAACTGTTAACATAAATTAGTGAGTCATTTATATACTCTTTTTTTAGGAAGTGTTTGTGATATTGAAAGATGAGCTTTACAGCTTCATCTGAATTCCATTTGTAAGGTGGAATTGTTTGTTATCAACAGCCTGAAATGCTGCCTTTGTAATTGGAATCGGTATCCAAACAATGCTCTTGGTATTTTGTGGAAAGGTAATTGAAAACTATCTCAGAACCTAAGTTTGATAGTGTTTTGTTTAGTGATTATAAAATTACTCTTGTTTTTAAGATGACAGGTGTAATTACATAGCTTTCATGATTATGAAGTTACCTTTGTAAATGTTCAAAATGCACTGTATTCTGGAGTTTTAAATTCAATTTGTCAATATTTTTTCACCTCCTGGTACTACAGTTTTGTTAGAAATCCTAAGAGACAAAAGTAAGTGTTGCAGGATGGGGACAGCTGCCATCAAAAGTATTCTTCCACTGCAGTTACAGAATAGCATGTTACTTGTGACAGGAGATAATTTTGACAGGTGTGTTCAATCCATCAAAGGAAACAACAGGATGGATATTTAGGGACAAAAATTTGGATGTGATGACCTGAGAATTTGGTAGGAAATTTTACATATAACTCTCTTCTAAGTCCCTCAACTGTGTATTAAAAGAAAAAATTGCTTTCTGAAAAACATGACTGTGTGGAGGAAGCCAGCAGTGCATCCAGGGGTGGATGCAGTCCTGTCCTCCAGGTGGGGTCTCATGAGAGCAGAGCAGAGAGGGAGAATCCCCTCCTTTGACCTGCAGGTCCCTCTGCTTTTGATGGAGCCCAGGATGTGGTTGGCTTTCTGTGCACATTGGTGAGTCAGATTGAGTTTCTCATCAACCAACACCCCCAAGTCCTTCTTGTCTTTGCTCAAGGCTGCTCTCCAAGCATGTGTTTGGGCTTTGGATTTCCCTGGCACAGGTGCAGGGCCTTGCACTTGGCCTTGTTGAACTTCATGAGGTTTGCACAAATATATTTCCTCAAATATGACGGATGGTGGCTCAGCCACTTCTCTACCAGTTCCCTCAGGCCCCACGGGTGCATCTCATCAGGTCCCATGGATCTGTGCACCTTTGGGTTCCTTAGATGGTCTTGAACCTCATCTTCTCCTACAGTTCTTCATTCTCCCAGTCCCTGCCTTTGCCTTCAGTCACTCGTGCGGTGGGGCTGAAGCACTTGCCAGTGAAGATTGAGGCAAAAAAGTCATTGAATGCCTCAGCCTTCTCCATATCCAGGTCTCCCATAAGCTTCTGGAGAGGGCCCACGTTTTCCTTAGTCTTTCTTTTATCACTGACCCACCTACAGATATTTTTCATGTTGTCCTTGACATTCCCAGTCAGGTTTCATTCTATCAGGGCTTTAGCTTTCCTTATGTGATCCTTGTCTGCTTAGACCATTTTTCTTTTTGTTCCTCCCAGGCTACCTGTACTTGTTTCCACCCTCTCTGGGCTTCCTTTTTGTTTTTGAATTTGTCCATGAGCTCCTTGTTCATCCACACAGGCCCCCTAGAATTTTTGCCAGCTTTTTCTTGGTTGGGATGTGTTGCTCCTGAGCTTGGAGGGAGGAAATCCTTGAAAATCCACCAGCTTTCTTTGGCCCCTCTTCCATCCAGGTCTTTATCCCACTGTGCTCTAGCAAGCAGATGCTTGATTTTTATTTTTTTTTCCCAAATTAATTAATTGTCATACTCAATTTCTCAAAAATGTTCATTTTACTAACTTACTCACATACAATACTGTGGGTTCTAAAGAGAATAGCACAGATTTTTTTTCACCTTCTTCTATGTTCACTTTTGTACTCAGGGTTCTAGTAAAGTGACCATCCCATCTGTCTGATCTCTTATAACTGTACAATAGCTAAATTCCTTCACAACTGCTTAAGTATTATTATTAAGGGGTTTTTTTTCAGCAGGTTTCATAATATTTCTTTGAATTTTGTAATGGTTATTTGAAATCCAACTTTGTGAAATCTTCCCAGTCCATATATTTTATTAAAGTTATCAGTAGAGATTAGAGAGAGTTTAATACAAATAATTGTAGTAGCATCTAGCTGACTTAATTTCCCCAAGGATTTATCAAGAAGAGTAGATCACACCAAAATTAATTACAAAGTCTTCTATAACTTATTTAACAAAGCCTTCCCTTATTTGCAAGTAACAATTGGGGTGCTGTCAATAACAGGACAACCTGAAGTCATTGAAAAAAAACTAATTAAAAAATTGTTTACATTTAATGAAACAGCAGTTCAGATCAAAATTGCCTTCCAAAGTGATAATTCCTTGTCAAGCTTTATTCTTTCATATGCTGGCTAAGGCATGCAATGAATGTTTCAGGCTAATTCCAACTGCTTTTGAAATTCCCCAGCAGCTGTAACCAGGGTAACCTGGAATTCTAAGTTCACTTGAAAGTCTTATGTGGTTTTTATCAGATGTTGGGGTGAACTCTTCATTTATACATCAGACATTTATTATAATCAGTGAATCTTCTGTCCAATGACCCGTCAGTTTTCTGCAGCACACAGTGGTGCTGTCTCTGGGTTGCAATTGTGTGTTGGGGCTTTTGAAAGGTGTGTTGTTTCGAGTTAGTTTTTCATTACGTGCAAAGAATTTATTTCAGTATTTATTTTGGTATTAAATGACTGAAAAAGTATATTTACCTGTTGTTTCTGTGTGGGAAAGTGAATGCCAGAAGTTATAATATTTAGACTGGAAACTGAGGCACCATAATTGATACATTTAGAGATGCAGATGCTTCCTGTGCTCTTTCCTCCTGGTAGTGTGTTGAATCTATCATTCCTCAGAGGGGAGCTTTGCTCGTGAGCACCTCAATAGTTAGATGGATGTCAGTATGATTTAAGATGGAAAGAATATATATTTTTTTCACAGTATGGTTGGTTACCTCCTGTTTTCAATATTTATTTTTAGCTGAGTGAAAAAAAGCGGTTTTGATTACCCAGAGTTGTTGCACTGCTTGTGTGTGATGGATATGCCATATAGAACACAGTTAATTTTCTTTCTAACTGCATATTGCACCTCCTGCAGTGTCAGTTATATTGAATGATAAAGTTAAACTCTCTTTGGGATTTAATCTTTTTTATTAAAATTGTCAACCACAGGAAAGGGAAGCATCAGCATCAGTGGAACCTGTACTGCTCCCAGCTGCTTGTTATTTATGTCCTCTGATATATCACACATATTGCTGAGCAGACACTACCTAAGGTCATACACGTGAAATTCCCGAAATATCAGGAGAGGCTCCTCCTGCCAGGGCTATTTATTGAATTTTACATAGTAGTCAATTAAATATAACAGGAAGAGAGAAACAGTTACTCTAAGATTTTCACAGAATATATACTCTATAATCATCTTAGCTTCCATACTCTTAACCAACCGTTCTGGTTTCTCTTAATTCATGCTAAATTACTGTTTTGGGTTTTTTTTTTCCATTAAATAGCTCAAGTGTTTTCAGATGCAGCCTGAAGTATAGGTAAGATTTGCCAAACTAGTTTTAATTCTGTGCATTTGAAAGCTTTCGTTGCTGATGGTGCTGTAAAAGTAAAGAATGCAGCTCCCTGTGGGCTAAAGTGTAAGCCTGGGAAAACTGAGTATTTTGCTTTCGTGACTTCAAGGTCTAGAACTTCAGGTTATGACTTTATGACTTTTCTAGAGGACTGAGATGCTGATTCAAAGTCAGCCTTATTATTCTGGAGGATAATGAGACCAACATTCAGGCAACAGTCACCCCTTGGTGAGGACAATTGAATATATGCACAAGGCCTAATAATGTCCTCAGTTCTTAGGTGGTCATTGCCTAATCCCTTTCCTTAGGTGATGAACTTCAATGCTGTTCACAAATATCTGAATCTCTTCCTGCAGGAGAATCCATTTACCATTGTGCAAATATTCTATATTTATTCTAGACCACACACAGATCTGAGTGTCATCAGAGTAAGACTGCAGTAACCCCAATTAATTTCAGGAGGCTTATTCCAGGTTTATCCCACTCAGATTTAAAAATGTGTGTATTTATCTTTGAATTGCAAGGCACAGACTGTAATGATGAGGTGCATTGAGCTCCACTTTCAGCATAAATTAGCTTGGGGTAGTCAGTTGAAAAATGTTACACGCCAGATTGACAAGCTAGATGGTCCCTTATCACCTCAGTTAAGCAAAATATGAATGTTAATGAATCTATTTTGTTCTATCATGACTTCTGAAAGTAAAAGAAAATTCTAGCACCCGTGGGTTTGTTGTTGGTTTTTTTTTTTTTGTTGTTGTTGTTTTTTTGTTTTGTTTTGGTTTGGTTTTTTTTTATTTATTTATTTTTTTATTATTTTTGTTTTGTTTTGTTTTTTTTTAATTGGTTGGTGAGCACTGAGGATACTGGTATTTGTAGGAAAGGAAAATTAAATTCTAGCTGGTTGAGCAGTTTTCTGGTGTAGAGCTTTTGGTTGATGGGAGTTGGGTTCTTTCAACAGAACAATTCTATATTCCTTAAAAAAAAATGGAGTCCTTTCAAATACTCATTTTGCTGGTCTTTATCTGCAAATTTTTGGCAAAAGCAGGTCAGTGGTGAAGTCTGGTCCATCCCACTGCGCTCGAATTTGAGGCAGAGTCTTAACCTACAGCCCATGGTGCTTTACCATTATAACCCCAGGTGATGCAAAAGCCACATTGTACAGCTGTAGTGCAACATTCTTATCTATGAAGCACTGTTGGGATACACAGTGACAAAACCTGCTGAAATAAAAATATATTTTGTGGAGGAAACTGTCAGAGTTTAGGTGAAAATACATTAATTTCCTTTTTCTTGTACCTCTGCATTCACGTGGCAGTTGAAAGGAGCCTGCATGACTCTTCCTTTCTCCAGGATCTTCTCCATCCCCCTCTTATCTTCTGTCTTCTTTCTCCTATTAGGTCAGGAAAACATATTTTAAAATCAAACAAACAGTGAAAGAACTACTTACAGTTTATGAAGACAAATATCCTGGCCTCATTTATTGTGCTGGGATGTTTTTATATGAATGTTGATGAAATTGTGACTTCACTCCTTCTTTTTTAATTTTTTTTTTCTGAATTTTTGTTTTCAGCTGTCTTTTATTTTGAGTTTCATCTTGTTTTATTACTTGCATTTAGGTTGTAGAATAGGTGTTTGTTTTGCTTTAGGCTTGGCAAAGTACTACACAAAGTTATGGAACTATTAGAACTGTGTATTGTCCCATGTTAATAATACTATTGCTTTTGGTTCAGATAATTTTATTTTTTCAATAAATATACATTATATGAAATTGGTGCCTTTTTATCTGTGGATTCTATTTTACAACCATTGAATAATCAAAGGTTTTAGAAAAGGAAAACTGCAATGCAGTACAATAATCCTCTTCACCTCTGCTTCATCCAATTAATTTGCTTATTTAATGGTTGGAAATCCAATTGATGGTCAGGTATTTCTTCTGAAACCTTCTTTGGTGTTCAGGAAAATTTAGGAAAGAAGAACATTTGACATTTTAATAAAGAAGTGTGGCTTTATGCTACAGTCTGAGTCCTTGACTAGAAAACAACCAGCCATGAAGAGAAAATAATAAAGTTTATTGTTTTTAATGTCCTTTAGCTGAAATCCAGCAATGAGAAGAATAATGTATTTCTAAAGACCTTATTTGAGAGTAAAATTGTAGTTGTGTTATTGAAAGCTTTTGTAGTTTGCTATTTAAATCTATGGGGTTCAGTCTGCTCTCAAAATGATGTTGACATTGCTCTTTTATGCCTGAGTATTTTAAGGGTTGGAACAAATTTTGACTTTTGACCACTGAAGGAGGAAAATACGAACGCCAAAACAACATCACCTTATTGGATTACTGTAGTCTAACCATGACCATTATTCCAGATATCTTTATTTTTCAGTCACAGAAGGATATAGGTTTGAAAAGCTGGGACAAGATCAGCAAATAGGTTCTGCTCTTGGAATATACTGTGGAGCACAAAGAGAAAACTCAGTTTTAAGACAAACTCAGTGACATTTAGTAAAGTAAACGTATTATGAAATAAAGCTCTTAACATCTGTTCTGCCAAAAAACATATCCTCATATATCAGACCGTCAATTAGCTTTTTCAGTTATGTTGGTGATTTTTATGGGCTCAGAAGGCTTCATGAGATCACTGAAAGTTTGTATTAAAACAATCCCTTTTATAGGTTTTCAATCTGGAAATCTTTTATTTTTTTATTTTTTAAGAGTAGCTGTTTAGAATTTTTGTGTCAGATCTTTGTGGATCACGGTGGTAACGTTGTAGGAGTGGAAGTTCAACACATGTAGGCCCTAAAAGCTAGAGGATGCAAGTCTCTAGGGAGGTCAGAGGGAATCTCTGCTCAACATTTTTAGGCGTTTTGTAAATCATCACTTTAAAATTTGGGGACTGTGTTCAGCAAACTTGAGATCTCGTGGATTCTGTCTGGTACTGCAGGTGGAGAGGGAAAGGGAAGAGATGATGGCTATTTAGTATCTACACTAATTGGTCTGATTTTAATCATTACTTGAACGGTTTTAATAATTAAGTGGGGATCTTATCTTTTGGCCTGTATGACCCGGTTCAATATTTTCAGAAGTTTAATGAACTTGCTGCTGGGATTTTTGATTGTTACGAGGAAACCTGAAATTTTATTCCCTGCAGATTGTTTTCAATGCCTGTCCTTTGCAGAGAGGGGGGAATTGTCATTTTTCACTTAAGGCCAGTCCTTAAATACCTTATTGATGCTTGATGTGCAGTGACAATCAGCTCCAGCTCTGTGCCAGTGAGAGCCCTTGTTTAGATTAGAGTTCAGGGAGCTGGACTGCAAATTTTCTTAAACTTCTGCTTAAAAATGAAACAAAAATTAGACATATCCTTCTTATATTGTGGTTCCCAAAGCTGTCAGGCAGCAGCAGAACCATTCAAAAACCCTCCATGCAGTGTATATTTTGCTGGTTTACATGTACTGTGATACGACAGTCCTAATGTTATCAATAGCATGAATAACACAAAGCAGCTTTATGGATTCTGTTCTATCTGAAATATCAATAGGAAATGGCCTCGGCTCTCAGGGAAGCAAAGGATTGACTGTTGGGTTCCGGTTATTTAAATTAAAAACTTCAAGTGGAAGTAGCAAAGATTGTTGATATATTATCCAGAATTCAGAGGAAATCAATACAAACTTTAATGACCTCCCCCCACTGCTCTTTAGCTGCATTAGTCACATCTTGGGAAAGCTCTGTGGCCATCAATCAAAGAAAAAAATTACTTTATTTTCATATTGTGAACTTAATGGCAGCTCATGTGTAATCATTCCAAGCTAGTTCTGAAACCCTGTATAAAAAATACAGGAGGAAAAAGTTTCTGAAAGGACAATAAGCTTTAAAGTATGTACAAACAGTAATTCAGACACAGAATAGACCCCTAGAAAGCTAATTTTTATTCTTTTCAGTTATGGAATGATCTGGATAAGTGACCATCCAAGTTATTTTGTTGAACCCAGAGCATGAGATACAATGAGAAGAGCTGTGCAACAACAGTCATACAAGACTAGATCAACTAGTAAAAGCAGAGGACTGTTTGGTTTATCTGTGGAAATTATATGTCCAGTTTTGGATATCTCCATCTTTGATAGATCTTTAGCTATGATGCAAGTTAAGAGAGCAAAACCTTTGGATTTGGGAGGCTAAGATTTGATGTCCAGATCTAAAGGAGATTAAGTTTATTTCCTGTGGCTGGCTTCTGTGTAGACACACAGAAACTAAAGCTGTGTTAAGTGTCATGGTTATTGAGATTCCAGAGTGTGTTTCTATTTCCACACCACCCTCCCCAAGTGTTTTATCCAAGATCAGCATCATAAGGCAGTGAAGTGACATCTGCACTTAACAGAGCTATGAAGCAGAATAATTTGTTATATTATCTACAGAATCAATGGCTAATAAATTACTTCATGTGTATTCAGATTAATAAGAGGACCTCCAATCAGGATCAAAATTTTTTTTCTTGGATCTTAATGTCTGTGGCTCTAAGCACAGTGTAATACATCCCAATATTTAAACATCTCATAGCTTTATGGTGCCTCACATGGGAATACTCATGTTCTCTGCACGGAGACTGGACTAGAAGTATCTACCAAAACATTTTTTTCATTTCTGAAAGCAAAAAGAACCTGTGATAGGGAACCAGGTAGGGGAGGAGATTCCTGGAGCATCAGTATCTGGCACATGATCTCCTGAACTGTGCTCTGAATTGGGCAGCTTTTTCCCTAGTCCAGCAGAGATGGAAAAACAAGTAGGCTGTGACCCAGTGAGGGGATATGACCCTCACATCATTTTTTGGGGGGGCAGAATGAATCTGTATTATGAGAACCTGAGCTGTCCAGGAAAACTTAGCAACAAACGATAACTTTCCTCTGAAGACTTGTAACAAAACCACACTTGAAATAAAAGCTTTTCTGATCTGTGCCTGTTTTCATGTGAGCTAATTGTAGACTTACATTTCACAGAGAAAAGCAGGTGAAATATATGTATCTATTTGCTGAGAATAAAGCTTTTTTTTTTTTTTCCCAGAAGACTAAATGAAGGGTTAAGGATTAGATAGTAGATACTTAGTGATTTAAAGACATATTGAAAGCAATTCAAGAGAATAAGCTACTGTGATGTACAAAAGTACTTTGGTCTGATGTCCATCGAACAAAAGAGGAGATTACCTGACCTAAATGACTCTCTAAAATATGGAAGTGCTGATGCTTTTAAGTGCATTCTTTGTAATCCCACGATGTCCCAGACAGTTCTAGGAAAGATGACAATTTCTTCAAGAGCTACTTAACAGATTAATGTGAGTCTTGCTGATTGTTCTTTGTGCCTGCAAGATGGTAGTGATACTGCAAAGGTTAAGCAGACACAAATTAATTTAGACTGTAAATTCCACTTTGAGGATGGATTTCTTTCTGTGCAGCTTCTGTGTAATCCTTAGGATAGTGGCTTTCTAAATCTTGATATTTATCTTGGATATTAATGTAAGACAAATAAGCATGAATAATAGAAGCCAAAACTGTGTCTCCCATTATACTTCTCAGTCTCTCACAGTGGGGAAAGGATTGTAAACTGCTTACTCCAGAAAATGAGTCTGACACTCAGAAATGGATTCATGTCCTAAACAACATGAAAAGAAGTGAAAAAATGCCTTCTGAACAGCACCTGAAATATGAATAATAATTAGATGTTCATTTGTTAATAGTTTGTCCTGCAGTTTAAAACAGTACTATTTATGTTAAAACCTAAATGTGCCAAAAATAGACCTGTTAATCAGTCAGGGTCATCATAATTTAGGGTTGTATCTGTTGCACACTTGGTTTCCTTGTTAAAAGAAAAAAAAAAAAAAAGAAACAAAAAACCCATACACACAAATCCCCCCACAAAAACAAGCCAACAAACAAAATACACTACCAAAACCAGACCAGGGATATTTTGCAGACCAAGTGTGTTCTTGGCATTGCATTATGTCAGAGAGGAACGACCTTCATCAAATTCCCTCTTTAAATAAAGCATTTGGTTTGAACATAAGTAGTAAGCTGAGGTTAGTGTCATAAAAACAAAGTGGCTTTTATTTTGTTTGCTGACCAGCCAAATAAACCCTGCATGTTTAGGTTCCTCTGCCTCTTTCACTGAAGTGAACAAATTAGACTTTTTGCTCTCTGGAGGAATGGTGGTATACCAGCAGGTTACTCTGGGATCAAATTAAAGAGCTGTTCTTTGTTCCTGGGGGACTCATGGCCCAAATTTAACTGCACAAAATCTTCAGTTTCTAATGAGAGTTATGCTTTACAGTCACATTACAAACTCTGGATTTAACTGGGTACCCATTTCTTCCTATTTACCAGTGCAAGTATTTTCTGCAACTGCAATGATACTTTTCATGGCTGTTTTAATGATAAGAGAAGAAAACAACTGTTAGAGGAGTATTTTTCCCTTTGAGATTTTTTCTGCTTTCTGGTCTATCTTTGGTATTTAATTTAGTCCTCCTGTTTTGCTGTCAGAGTTGTTAGGAATCTGCTGGGTAAAGCATCATTTGTGGTCAAAACATAAAAAGCTGATAGGGAAAAATGTCTTACTCTGGTAATCAGTTTTCCAGATCACATAATAATGAGTATACCCAGCTTTCCCTGCTCCTTTACTGTACTGGTACTAAATGTTTTAGACTGTGATAGGCAACTCTCAGAACTGAACTCATGAATTGCAATAATCTCTCCCTCAGTTGTACCACAGTAGTTGCCTGTCTTAGCATTTTGTGCACCCAGCATAAATTCTTTGGAGTTTTTTTGTGATGTCTAAAGAGTATTTTAGGCTTTGTTCTGTTGATGATGCTGCAAGAAAAATAATGGTATCAATATCTATTTTATCCAGCATAATGAAAACTCCATTGGACTCAGTTTATTGTGCCCTATATTGCACTTAAGGATCTATATAGTTCATTTTCCCTTCTGCTTCATTCCAGCACAAACTTTTAATATGGTGTGAGAAAGGAAGGTTTCCCTATCCTTTACAGAGACACAGGTGGAAATTCTTAGGCTCCAAGGAAATTTTGAGCTAGCTACAATGATTAATGGCTACACATTTGCACTTCCTATATGCTCCAGTGGCCTTCATCCATGTGTGAACCTGCTCTCGGGATTTTCTTCTTTGTATGCAAAATTATTTGGGTATTGAGGACAATTTTGGAGCTCTTTCGAACTGTCAGAGTAACATGCCACCATCTTCTCCATTCATAAAACATTTAAAAAATGCTTCTATTTTTCAAATGTATATGTGATGAAAAAAAATCACAGAAGCCGTGTCATTGCTGTAACAAATAGGATGGGTGCCACACCTACACTCTACATCCTCTTTTGCAATTTTTTTTTTTTTCCCCTCTAGACTTCAGCTAGATCATTCTGTAGTTAGGAACTTTAAGTGTGAAAGAGCTGCAGCTCAGCGATTTAGAAGCTTTCTCCTTTTTTGGCATTCTTTATCCTCTTGTTTCATCTGCAGGAAAGCTGTTTTGGAGTGACAGTTATTTCTGTTATGATTCCTAAACTCGTGATCTAGGGTAGCAAGTAACAGAGTGAGACAAAGTCAAGCAGTTATCTACTGCAGACTGTGTGCATGAATTGACTTAAAAAGCACAAAGCAGTTCAGTTATAATAATTTCTCTGTGTCTTTCAGGACTGACAGTTGTATCCCATCAACATGCATTGTAGATTTTTTTTTTCCCTCTTCAGGTCACTTTAAATAGTTGACATGAAAAGCCTTTGACTTGACTTTACATATATGTTGGTTTTGAGTATTTCTTTCACTCATTGGTAAGAGACATGCCAGTAGACTGGCACAAATAGTCCAAGGAAACAAATATCATGTCACGGTATCTTCAACTTCAGAAATAATGTCACTTCTCTGCACTTCTTTTGCCATTTGTTAAACTGTGTATGACTGAGTGCTGCAAATTTAACTTCAAATTTATTGATTAGTACCAGTCAAATACTTGTATAGACAATAAAAGCAACCCCATTTTGCTTCCCTCCCCCTCTACCCACCAAACGCAGATGAAAGTTTGTCTCTTCAATGTTGAGAGAGAAGTAAAATCACAGTGAAAGTCTCTAAGTCAAAGGATCTAATAAATGAGCAGTCAGTATAGCTGTGAAAAATTGGGGGAGGTATGAGAATATACACTGCCAAATTTAATTTCTTACATGGTGAGACGAATCTCCCCGGGGTTGTGATAGACTCAAAAGGGGAGGGTGACTGGGAGAGATTCCCTCCCAAGGCAGCTCCGAGCAGGGTCTGACTGAAGGATGAGAGCAGCAGTGATGACAAAAATGTTCATGGATTTTTGTCCCGTTGATCTGGCTTCTTTACATCCACTTCTGGCTTGCTGGGAGAGCTGACAGCTTGTACACTGGAAAATGTCTGTGGTTCTGACAAGCTGGATTCCCCGAACACGTTATTATGGAGGGAGCTTTCATCTGTTTCGGAGAAGTCACAATCAAGTTGATGCTTGTAATAGGCATGGGGGGGGGAAAGTGTGTTCACTGTGTTTTCTCATCCTTGGTATGACATTTCAAGGAGATAAGTGTTTCACAAGAATCTGAGAAAAACCTTAGTCATTTTTCTCATTTGCATGGTGGTCTATAATTTGAAAACGGAAGCTTTCCAAGGTATGTGCTCTATAGGGTTCTGTGAACTAGGTAGATTTTTTTTTTTTCCAACTAAATTAACTCTATAAATTTAGAAAGCATTTGGAAGCTGGATCATAAAAATTCTGTTGACAGAAATCTGAGTGAGACTTTTCTGTGTTTGGCTTTGTAAAGCAGAGATGACAGAGGATCCATTTGTGCTCAGCCTGCATGTCATATTTCAGAATTAAGCAAATAATAATGGGAAGCCAAACTGAATTGATTATGATTTAATGACCTTAGTCTGATATGATACTTTTGTATTTAATTCACTACCATCTGATTCACAAATCAAATTTGACAGTGTTCTTCTGGAAGCACTTGTACTCTTTGATATCAGCCAGAATGATGACCCCAAACAGCTGTTGAAAAGGTGAGATTCTTGGGGCCAGAGGAATAAAGCTGAACACTACAGAGAGTGTTTGGTGCTGATTGTGTCCTCAGGGTTTTGGTCTTAATGACCTACTGTTGAAATGAAGCACTTCTGACGGAGAGTTTTTAGTGAGAGTTTGTGTTTCTGGCTGTGTCTGCTGGCTGCTGTGGATAAAACTTCTTGTTCCTTTGGATGTTATTAAAAGAGTGGCCTCTTCATGACTCACACTAGGGGGAAAAAAATAAAAAAAAAAATCATAAAAGAGGTTCAGTCAATTTGTGACCATCTCTGCATCCTGGAGGCTGAAAGAACATTCCTCCCTGTTCACTGCACCCAGCTCTGCAGCACAGGCCCATTTGGCCTGAATTTATGCTTTGACCTGGTATATAGAAATATATGAAAAATGATACACTATCCTTTTAAGCATCATTGGGTGTAGCAGGATGAGATATACCGAGGGACTCAGATCATTAAGCTGAGTTTCCTGTGTCCAGACGTTGAGTTAACCAAGTGAGGACCAAAGTAGCATTTGAGCTTCTGAAGCGACCTTAATTTGAACTCTAAATGCATGGCAGGTTCAGAACATTTCTGGATAAGCCATTTGACCCAGACCGTTCCTCTCCAGTGCAAAAGAATAGTCTGCAGACATTAAAAGTATATCAAGGAGTCCTCTAGTAATTCAGGAAGTCAGGTCAAGTTGAAAGCAATTCTACTTTTGAGCACGGCTTAGACTGAATATAAGTATTTTATACACCTGTAGTTCAAACACCAACCTTTAAGAAGTCAGTCCTTGAGAGCTGCTACCATGAATCAAGGTTATTTCATGGATTTAAATCCTCTTTGAACTTTTACCATAAGCAAATCTTGAGCTCATCTTCACATCAAGGTGTTCCACACTTGCTCAGAATACCTGTCCCCATAAGTTATAAGACCAATTCAGGGGCCTAAACAAAGTCTCGATAGAAGTCCCTCAGCTCCAAAAGAAGTGTTTGCTGGTTTCTCTGTGAGCTGGCTCAGGCTGTGTCCTGTGTTGATATAACCACTGAGTTGTCAGCTTCTGTTGGGTGTTCTAGATAATATGTGCTCATCCTCCATGAACCATGTAAAAAGTACAAACAGTGGCACTGTGGTAGCTGTCAGATTTGCAGCTTTCTCTGAATGCTAGAAACTTCAGTAAGATTTTTTCCACTGACCTCCACTGACTTTGAATTAAATGAAGATAGTTAAGCCACATAGAAAGCCACGCATTGGTCTGTTATACCCTGATAGTGATTCTGTTTTATTCAGTATTTATTCCTTTCCTAACCTAGTCATGCTAAAAGAAAAGAATTTTCTCCTGGGTTCTGTGACCTTCTTTCTCCTTTCTCATAGTGCTTTTCTAGGGTGACAAACAGTAAAAATATAAGTCACCTTGACTATCAAAGAATTAAGTGTCTTTTCATAGTTACCTGGGTCATGTGTTACCGTAGAAGTGTGAGTCCAGGTATTGGATATTGACACAAAAGAAAGCACATTGATGTACCTCGGGCTGGAGCAAGTGTTATCTCATTAGCATCAAACAGCTATAGTGAGAGAAAGATGAAAATAACTGGAGAAACATGAGGAACAACAAAGATGAAAAGGAAAATGTGAGAATGGTATGAAAACACAGTTCCTTATTTGTTGGGTAAACTTGAAAGGTCCCTTCTCAACCTGCCTGGCTTGTAATGCATTCAGAAATGAAAATTAATCAGCAGTTGTTTATGCTGAGCTGGCACTGGGATCTGATGTGATAACAACCTTCCAGACTTCGACACTAACCCGCTGCTCTTCCACAGAGATGCCTTTTCCCTCTAACTCTGCTCAATAGTCTCAGTATCTCAGCTGTTCCCCTTGTTCTTTTTGCTCCATGATTTTGATGTGTGAAAATATTCTTCACTCTTGCTGCTCAAAGTTGAAAAATATTATTCCTTTATATTTGGACCTGTTAAAATATTTTTACACTTTGTGGGTTTTTGCCCATTACAAAATTATATTGTTAATTTCAGATCTTTTCATTTTCTAAAACCACAAAATGAGAGATTCAAAGGCAAAATGGTCCAGTCAAGGCTCAGTTCAGTCAAGTAGATGTATTTTATTGCAACTGTTTGTCAGCCACTTTGTGTTTGTCTTTAATTTGATTCAGCTTCTGTTTGGTCCTGCTGTGAACTAGAAACTTGCTTAATGTTGATACCAGTCAGTGATGCCATCATGTCAAACATCCTAACAGCTCTCCTAAAATACAGGTTCTTTGGCACTTCTGAGGTTTTGTAGATGGAAATGAGTGATGATATTTCTTGCAGATTGGAGTGAATCTAAATGATGCTCATGAAATTTGCCTCAGATGACACTGAGTGATTTAAACACATTTCAATATTGTAAAGAAATAATGACTAAGAAAAAAACATTTAAAAGATAAATGTATTTGTACAGTATTACATCTGACTTGTCATGCTCATTTTCTTGAACTCATTTTGGGTGATTCTGGTGGGGTTTTTTCTCAACCACGTTATACGTAAGATTTTCCTCTTAATTAAAGAATATTTTTGATTCACATTAAGAGAAGTTTGATATGGGAGAACTTGGAGAGCAAAAGATTAAACTGATACAGGTTGAGTGTTGTTGATATCCTTCAAGAGTCTGAATGCACTGTAGTCAGGAAACCCTGTCTGTGACTTTCACAGAGGCCTTTCTGGTTTTGAGGTGTACAAAGTTTTCAGTCTGGAGTTGAGATTTCCAAGATGCTAAAGAGCTTTAGACATCTTTTATTTATTTTCAAGGGTCAGATGTAAATCTTTTTAACTTCTTGATATATTTGTCTAGTTCATATCTGGTTTTTGAGTAGTATATTCTAGATGTTTAATATATCCAGATGTTTCTCGGTGTAAGAGTAAAGGTAAAAAGGGGGACTTCCCTCCACTTTTTTCTAAAATCTGAGTGAGGGATTAAGAAGAGAGCTGGCAGGAAAATGCTGATGTCTCAAACAGCAGATGTTCTGCTACCTCTGTGGCTATAAAGATTGTGTGAAGGTAACACCAGAATTTTTCTTTAAGGTATTATGATTCATGGATCCTTGACAGCCTCTCGTGCTCTGCAGCCACTGAATGTTTTCCCTTTATAGACATGGAAGCTGGGCTGAAAGGAATTGCATCTTTGACACCTTCATTCAGAGGAATATGGTTACATTGAGAATACTTACTGAGCTTCCAGGTGTATGAAGACTGATGCTTTCCTTCTTGGCTAAGAGATCCCTGCTTTGAATTTCAGAGGATGTCTGGAATATTACTGAGAGCAGGATATTGTGCTCAGTAGCTGGTTTGGATAGGAAACAGGATGTTTGTTTAGCTGGAGGACACATCTCAAATGTAGTTTTCTTGACCAGTGTGGTGTTCTATCCCAAGGACACAAGCTTTGGATCCAGAGAACAGACCTCAGTGAAGGATTTGTTTTCCTCCTTGGCAGTTCTATCTCATTTCTATCTTCCCTTCCTTCAGCAAACAATATTGCTTCCCAACAAATGTTTGTGTGTCTGTATTTGTGTGGATGCTGTAGCTTATGCTGTTGTCACACAGGCTATTCAGCTGCAACATTATGCAGTTGAATGCTAATTGCAATGCCAGGAATTAGGGGTTGTTTAAAAGGTGAATGGGTAATGATGAAATGGCTTAGAAGAGAATCTCAAATTCGTAATGGTCATTCACATAAATAACACTTTATTATTTCCCAGCTGTCATCCACTGTGAAGATTTGTGGTACCCTTTGATCAGATGACTTGTCCTTGAAGTACAGTCAGAATTCCAGTGTGAAATATCAACTGTTCTGCTGACAGAATGAGTTCAGGCAGCGAGCATCAAACGCTCTGCGTGGCACCCATCATGGGAACCGAGGACAAAACAGTTCCAGCCCTCGGGCAGAGCAACCTGCATATCCTGGGTTCTGTCAGGGTTATGAAAAGCCTTAATATTAAGAAATTAATTCATTCTGGTGGCACTAATATTATTACTTAATTTGTTTCATTGAGCAAAACAATGACCTGTGGTTACCCAGTAGTCTTGCCAAAGTCATCCTCTCATTGCATAGGAAATCCCTTTATTCCCTCACCACTTATTTGCAAAAAATACTTGAATAAAACTTAATTCACAATATCAGATATAAATTGTTTTCCCTAATATTTTTATATAGATATCCCTGTATTGTAAAAGGAAAAGGTGACTAATAATGCTGATTGTTAGTGTGGGAAGTGATTTGAAATGAAAAAAAAAATAACAGAAGTAAAATTTCTCTTGATAGAATGTATAAATATGCTAGGTGATACCTGTTCAGCTTTTAGAGTCCTAATTTCTGATGACCTGACAGTTTAAGGCAATGAATATCTATTCCCCACTCATCAGTCAGAGAACATCTCTATAGAAGTTATTCAGTCCCATCATGTGGGTATAAATTTGGTTGAATTAATTGAGTTCAGGTTGAATACTTGCCATCCACATGCATGTAGGCCCCAAATATGTTATGGAGCACCTAAACTCTGCAAATTACCTCACAGCTTTTATGCTTTCATCATCCACAGATTCCTTCTGGCTTAAATACCAGACCTGCCTTTGTGTGAAAATAAAAGCATGCACACAGGGTACTCCTGATTTTTTTGCTTCCCACTTGGAAACAAAAATAGCTCCAACAAACATTTAGAGCCATTACCTACAGTGTAGCCTTACACTTAAAGTTTGTTCAGTTAGTTTAGTTTTTCTACAATAGATTTTAGACTGTTGACAATTAAATCTGACAAAGGGGCTGACCTTGAAGAAGTCTATGCTGCTGCTTGTATGGAACACAAAGAATTTGAGTATTTGAATGCAAAGCAAGAATGATTGTGTTTTAAGCAGAGAATGCTACTCCCACAATGGAACTAGAACACTTTCATACATAGCCTTTCCACAGCCATTTAAAAATGGAAATTTCTTGACCACATAGAATGCTTGGTGTGGATGCAGATGTGTCAAGGTATGAACACTTCAATCACAGCTCTGCTGTGTTTTAGACTTAATGCAAGCAACTCTGTGTTACTGAAGGTTTTTATTATTCCATCACCATTCAATCAAACACAAAATGAGAAACAATCATCTTGATATAATAGTACTGAAATAATTACTCTGTTACATGCAGTGCACTTTTATTCTGATGTTGGCTCCAGTTTTTCTTTTGCGTGAGGAAGAAATAAAAATTGAGTAATGACTTTATGAACAAGCTCTTATAAATTAAAAGCATAACAAATTCATCAAATAAACCCTTCAGTTTATTCATTCAATAAACCCTTCCTTGTTATGCTGATACAAACACATACTCTGCAGGGTGTGAATATCTGAGGATGTGCTTCTTTTCTGTCAAGTATGAAATAGAATTGGGTGTTATGAGTATGTTACATCCTTCAATGTCATGTTCTGCTAGTGAATAGAACATCTATGAGCTTCATGGATTTTGCCACCAGCAAACACATCCCTTTTTTTATATGTCTGGATGACCCTTAGAGGGATGGTTTGGGTTTTTTTTTGTGCTTCTTTTCTGTCAAGTATGAAATAGAATTGGGTGTTATGAGTATGTTACATCCTTCAATGTCATGTTCTGCTAGTGAATAGAACATCTATGAGCTTCATGGATTTTGCCACCAGCAAACACATCCCTTTTTTTATATGTCTGGATGACCCTTAGAGGGATGGTTTGTTGTTTGTTTTTTTTTTTCCCAAAAAAAGGAATCAATTTTTATGATAGGCTAGTAAACTTCTGTTAGTAAAATAAAACAGTAATATATTCATTTTATGCGTTATACATCTAGTCTTCTTATAGGTTGAGGAAGGTGATTGTACCCCTGTACTCTGCCTTCATGAGGCCCCACCTGGAGTACTGCACCTGGGCCTGGGGTGCCCAGCAGAGGAAGGACATGGACCTGTCAGAGAGGGTCCCCAGGAGGGCCACAGGGATGCTCAGAGCACTGGAGCACCTCTCCTGCAGAGACAGACTGAGAGAGTTGGGATTGTTCAGCTCTGGGGAGACCTTAGAGGACCTTCCAGCACTTTAAAGGGGCTTAAAAAAAAGATAGTTACCTTTTACATGGGCAGGTAGTGATAGGGCAAGGGGGAACAGTTTTAAACTATAAGACAGGAGATTTATATCAGATGTCAGAAAGAAATTCTTCCCTGTGAGGGTGGTGAGACCCTGGCACAGGTTGCCCAGAGAAGTTGTGCAAGCCTTAAACACATGGAAGTGTTTCAGGCCAGGTTGGATGGGGGTCTGAGCAACCTGGTCTAGTGGAAGGTACCCCTGCCCATGGCAGGGGGTTGGGATAAAATGAGCTTTAAGGTCCCTTCCCAACCAAACCATTCTATGATTCTATAATTCTATAATTCTTAGTTCTTTGTTCCATTTTCAGAAAATGAAAAACCAATTTATGAACTTACTCATTAGGGATTTGGTACATTGTTTCCACTGGGACTTAAGATGATTTTAAAGAATGACAGGTATATCTGTGACATTACTCAGATATCTGGAGCCCATCCAATTATCCTCATAATTCCTAGATGACATGAAGACATTCTACTGATATTGATTTTTTAAAAAATTATTTTCCTCCTTCTTTCTTAGTAACAATTAAAATGAGAGAGAAGATAAAGATCTGACAGTTTCCCACAAAAGTTTATTACCTGTTTTCCTAGTGGACTCTTCCCTAAAAAGTTGCTAGAGCAGAAGAGGGATGCACTAACTATGCTTACCCACTGTGATTGTAATTACAGTTATCATCATGTCTTTGGAAGGATGATTCCAGCACTGAAAGGATGTGTCAATCCCCACTCAGGTACAATAGCCACAAAATTAACAATGAATAGAAATTATTTTCTTAAATCACAGCATATTTATTATCCATGTTACTCTTCATAGTGACTTGGAATCAAGTAAAAATCTATTGTTGGAATCATTTTCTGTGGAGGCAGGATATAATTTTGGCCACTCGTTCACACGACAGTCTCTTTAGTGATCACTGATAGTCAAATTGCTGAAACTTCAGTTCTTCATAACCTGAAACATTCCAAATCTGAGGAAATTCACAGGAAAAAAGAAAGATTTCTGTTTTATAGGTAGCTTTCCACATGATTAAGGGGAAAAGGAGGTTGTTTTTCCCTCTTGTAAGAGGCTAACTCCAGCTCAGCAATGCTGATTATACTAATATTGCTATTATTTAATAAGTGTTAAGTGCCTGAGGAATTAAGAGCCTGGAGTACATGTCCTTTTGGCTAGTTTTCATATACATAAGCCAGTTTTCTTACTACAACAAATATGATAATGTGAGGGTCTGATTCTGCATTCATTCCGGCAAACTCCTATTGCCTTGGTGGTGTAGGTTCAGACTCTGTGTATGGTATGTATGCAAGATGAATACCTGCATAGTTTTTCAGTCAAAAGCTACATTAAACTTTCCTGGTGTGACTTAAGCTCACAAAAAGGTGAAAATTCTCAGTGTTAAGCTTCTAAGACTTTGCTGCAAAAGCGTGACTCGAAGTGAGGTTACAGCGGTTCCCTGTCGTGCCTTGATCCTGCCCACGAATGCCTGTTTTTCTGTTGGTGGAGACAAGAGTTAAAGTGAAGTCTTTTTGAAAGTTAGGAGGGATGAAAGAATCCCTAAACTCTTCTAGGGTTATGAAAGCATAAAGGTCTGCAGTGACTGAGGTATTCAGAATCAGAAATTTTCTTTTGTACGTCAGTCTCAGAGTGGTGGATGGAGCTGAACAAGGGCAGTTCTGTCTTGAGGATACAAATGTATTAAGAAATAAATTGTCATCACTCACCAAAGAACCACATAACATAAATGTCTGTGTTGCCTATTATAACACCTCAAAGATTCTCCAGTGTCTTAGTGCTTCCCTAGGTCTAATAATTTACCAACATCGGTTTGTGTTGCCTCTGACTCTGCAGGTGCTTTTCCATTACCTTAAAACTCTGCCTTTTCTTTTCCAACACGCTTTTCTTTGGCAGGGGTGGGGAGAGACAAATGTTTATCCTACAAGGTAATGAGTCAGAGCAATGTGACAGAGTCTGCTGTGCAAACCAGAAGACTGATGGATCAAGGCCAGTGAAAATGCAAGAATTTGTGTTGCCCAGGTTCAGTAGCTGCAGTGTCAGTGTGATGGAGGGAGAGAGTTTCTCGCTCGGTGACTTTGCATAAAACAAAACTGTTCTTGTGTGTGTGTGTGTCTGTGTGTGAACTTTGCAATGTTTTGCTTGAAGGGCTCTGTGTAATTCTGGGGAGCAGACCAAGCAGGTGATGCAGATAAATTGCAGGGCTCTTCCCCTCAAGGCTGGACTAACAGGGCAGCAGCTGGTTAAATACTGAGGTAAGAGTAGCTTGTTCCTAGGGTCAGCCCATAAATATTTATAATTTTAGAATTAGTTCAGAGGCACTTGCTGTGGATGCAATCTGTAGAAACTAATAAAGGGAAATATTTTTAATACAACCAATTTAGGTGCAGCTCTTCCACCCCCACTTTACTTAGGGAACAGAATTTCTTTCCAAATCAGACATATTTTACCAGTTTGAAATGGTTTTACTTCTAAGACTGCATTAGGAGTTCAGTGTTGTATCTAACCTAATAAAAAGTGATTCTATAGATCTAAAATATATTAGATACTAGAATACAATAGAAAATAATATAATGGTTAAGATATCTCATAATTACTGTTTCAAACTCATCCTCACATTCAAGCAAAGTTAGAATTTAATTTTATTTTTACTTTTTCTTCCCATTTTCCTTTTGAAAGCATATACCATGAACTTACAACTGAGCAAATGAAACGGACGTTGACAACTCATGAGTCAAACTAAAGGGGTGCTTGTTATATTGCACATGAAAACACATTCTTAAAAGATTTTTCATCAAGAATACCAAAGTGACAACTGTGACTCAATCTTAAAAACAGAAGTAGAGAATACAGGGAGAAAACAACTAATGATAAGTGCAAGATGCTCTTTCATGCTGCTGGAAATAACTTTTCCACTTGCTCCTTTTTAAAGTAGCTCATAAGTTGGAAAGAAGAATTTGAGTATTCAGCTTTTAAGCTGATGCTTCTTTTCAGACAGAAACAATCCATTGATCGGATTTGTTTCATCCAGTTGATTTTGTTGATTTCATTGGCCAATACTTGTTAAATAGCAGGATAATGCATCAACTTTTGTGGAATTTTAATATATATGATTCCTTTTATGAACAATAAATCTTCTTGAAATTCATAATGAATTTACTTTAATGTGCTTGAGCAGAAATACAATTTTCCAACTGTGTCCAAAATACTTTCGTAATCCACAAGCTTCACTTTCAAAATCCTGAGGTTTTAGACATATTAATAGCAGTTCTTCAGAGCAAAGCAGCCTGGTTGAATGCTTTAATAAAAAAAGATCACTAAGTTATAAGATAAATACTGTCAGTATGTCCTTTTTGTGAAAGTACTTTCTAAAGTGAGACAAAGATCACTTGCTGGCAAGGTCTGGAAGTTTTGTACAGAATCAGAAGACAAGAAATAAATGTGGTTTGACTATTCTTTTTACCACCTTTCAGTGGCAGGTTCTTGTATAAAGCTTAAGGGACAGATCTTGCATGTCCTTACAGCAGTAGTTTTCATTCATGGAAGAATTCCTTTGTGAGCCATTGGAGCTACTAATTTAAACAGAGACTATTTTGTCTTTAATATGAAAGGTTTTCCATAGCTGAAATACATTTGGAAGCAGGATGAGTTGAGAAATATCTTTACCTCGTTACTAAGTTCTGACATAGTGACTTTGAGTACAGGAATAAAGACATTAAGAATGCCAGGCATAGTGTGTCATATCTGGACATACTCCTGGGAATGACAAAATTGAAAGTTGAGAACCAGCATGGCCTGTGATTTGGCTACAGAGAACTAGATAGATGGAGTTCTTGAAATGGCTTAGTTAATTTATTAAGAGATAAATTTTAAAAAAGCCAAAAACCTCAGTGAATTTTTAACCCTTCTTGTTTGAGCTGAAGTGAACTTAGTTGTATTGGCTTCAAGAGTGAAAAGAGGATTGCCTTACCTAAATATTACATGGCTAATGAGACCCCCACAAATTTGTCATTGTTTGACAACTAGCCCAGAGAAATATTTAGGTAGGGGCCACAGCAAAAGTCGTGTCCAGACCTGCTGATTGACAATTCTTTGTTAGAAAATAATTACATTAGGTAAACATAGAGGACAGTACAAACACTGCTCAGTGTATTTATAGTTATATCTTTACCCTTAACATAAGAGCAGGAACAGAAATTAACATGTCCTGTCTCACAAACCTTCTCATAAATATCTACAAAACCTGAAATTAAGAGTTTTAAAGAAGTGTGTGTGCTAGAGGAAGATGGCAAAAACAACTCTTTTTTCAACACTGTTCCCAGCACAAATCTGAAGTACAGGCCCATACCAGCTACTGTGAAGAAAATTATCACTACCCCAGCCAAAACCAGAACAGGTGGACATGACAAATATAGTTCTTTCCTATTTCTTGATCATATTTAAGGACTCATTAAAAGTGCAGCCTTCCCCTCCACACATGTTAAGACAAAGCACAAAATGAAACTTTTTTTCCACATTTATCCTTGTCTTCTCCTCTCTCTATATATATAAAATGTACAGTACTTTGGTCTAGTTGGCTTTTGCAGCTTCCTGGGTGTAAACAATGCACAGGAAAGGAGGACTGGGACCCCTGGACAGGCATTTTGCCAGAGCTGGTGGAGTACAGGACCTCTGACATCTCCCATGTTCTGAAGGGAGGTTTGTGTTCAAGATGTGTGCTGTGCTCTGGAAGTCAGAGCTCTGTTCCTTGCCAAACTGAGACAATATTTTGATATCTAGTTATGATGAAACTAATCTCTCCAAAGTGTATCATCCCACATCGGAAAAGAGAAATTTGGCGATTTCCTATAATTGTAGTTTTTAGCTCTGATACTTTTCTTGGTCTTCTCAGATAAAACAGAGATTTTTTAATTTTTTTTTTTAATTTTTTTTTTTTAAGCAAGCTTGAAAATGGGCTGCCAATGTCTTTCTCTCTCTGACAAAATGAAGTGTCCTTTAAAATATTTTCACTAGCTCTCTTCTTTCTCCTTCATGCATTTGAACAAGCTGACACCTTCCCGAGTTCTGCTCCCAGCAGGGATTCGAATGGCTCCCAGATTCCACATCTTCACTGCAATCTTCCTGCAACTGTAATATTTACCAGACATCAGGGGAAAAGCCACAGCCCGTAACCAGCTTTCAGTGACACAGGAAAGTAAAGAGTGAGTCTGATTTGGAGACTTCTTTCCCTGCACTCAGCTTACACCAGGTACTTTTGCAGGAGGCTTTGTGACACCTTGTCAGATGCTGGTGTTTCTGGGCAACCTTGGGCAAGTGCTCACCATTTGTGGAGAAATGACATCTTGAACTTTTGTCTCTGGCTGGGCTCTTTACAAAGCCATTCTCCCCGTTTTCTATCAGTTTGACTCACCCACTGTTGTTATTTCTGAAGCTGCACAGTTTGACATCTAAATAGAAAACACTTTTTCAATGTGGCATTGTTCATTAATGAGCCAATTAAACAGTTTTCCTTCCCTTATTAGAACCACAGGAGCACTGATCTATCTACCTCTGGCTTTGTTAGGAACTGTTCCAGATATGTTCATGATATTTTTTTGTAACTACTTTACAGCTGATTAGTACAGTAAGACATTGTTACCTTTTGCTTTATTAGTGCACTAATCTGGCAGTTCTCAAGCACAATTCACACAATTTCCTGGCAGTTGGGTAGCAGATCTGTACAGCAGCAAAGCTTCATTTGCTTTCCTCAAACCTGCCACAGCACATATATTGCATACTGTGGAGTGTTACAGACAGCTGAACTTCTCAACCAGCTTGGATTTCGTGCCTCATGTTCACCCCTCTGAATTCTTATTAAACCTTGGAGCTTCACTTTAGGCTTCTCTGGGTTTAACTTCATGTTTCACGATCTGTCTGATAAACAAGACTCCCTGAACGTCCCCAGGGCAATGGAATGGCTCTCACGGGAGAGATTCCGATGTTCTGCCTCTGGGCCAACAGCACAAAACCCCAGGATATTTTTCTAACTCTGTTAACAAGAGTCCTGACCTCTCCAACTCTTTATTGCTCTTGGGAGGTATTATAATCTCTTTCTAAACCAGTTAATTGAAGACAAAGAGGAATTAGGATGAAAACTCGTGGTGGCCAAGTGGTGCTTGAGTGTCTGGTAATCCTGCCATGAAGAGAGGGTCACAAAATAAACATTCCTTCTTCATTCTCTGTAATAATGATGATAATAGTGCTGCTCTCTTCTATGATTTTTAGGTCTCTTATCTAAGAAATCTATCTGTGAAATAGTCAGTCCTCTACCAGATTGAAATCTCTTTTGATCAATTTATATTTTTATCAGAAGATAGACAGCCTGCCCCAGAATAACTGTCTTTTAATTAGCTGAAAAAAACATCAAAGGTTTTGGATTCCATCCAGCGTAGAATGAGGACATTCTGAAATCTCAGAGATTTTAGCAAGAAAACTGCCTCAGTCTGAAGGGAAGTTTGTGGCCAAGTAAACGTTCTGATTGAGGAATGGCACAAGTGTGGGAGGCATACAGGGGAGAGGAAGACTTCTGAGGAGGAAGGATGATGTGAGTTAGAGCAGATATCCTTCCCACAGCAGAATTCTTGCCTGAGGAGCTGAACTTCAAAGTCTTTCCTGCAGATAACCTTCCACTTTAGGCAGGGGCTGTGAAAAAATCCTGGGAGGAAGTTGAAAGAAAATAATCTTTTTCAGGAGTAGGAGAGCCAATGGCAGCTCTGACTCAACTGAGTCTGTATTTTTATTTGTTTGTAAAGATTGGGCTCACATAATGATGATATTGATTTTTGTGTCACTTTTTTTTTTGTCTCCTGGCTCTTTGGGACAAAAGGTCTTCAGACTGCAACAAAATCCCATATACTTTTCCAGGAATTAGTAACTAGAGCTGCCCAAATGATGGTGAGGATGGAAGCTGGTTTGGAACATCTTGATTATTCTGAGAGAAATGTCAAGCTCATAATTTAAATTATGTGCAAATAAAAAAAGAGAAATAAATCCTGTTAAAGGCCCAGGGAATATTGAATTAGAAGCTCAGTTTAATAATGGACAGAGCGACTTAGGCAAAAGTTTGCAAGTTGATCAGGCACAGCAAATGGAATCAGTAAGCTGGGAGAATGAAAAAGAGGTTTATGGGAGATATATACAACTTTATTTTCATTTGTTTTGATGCTGATTGGCTTGAAAATGTGACACGTTCTGATTCAGCAGTAATGATGAGCAGAGACTGATGGAAGCAACAAAAAGCAAACTCAGATCCCAGGAAACATTATGAAGTTATTTAGATGTGAAAGTGAGTCTAATAAGAATTACTGAATGAGAACAGTTTTTCTGAGGTTCTGTCTGAAGTTCAGACAGAGGCTTGAGGATGTGCCTTTGTAGACAGCATTTTCAACTCAGTGGATGAGGCTGGGGTTTTTTGTTTGTTTTAATAGTTTTGTCACTAAGGAACAACAAAAAAATTGGTTAAAAGAGAAAAGAGCTTGTTTTGTTGGAGAATTAAAAAACTGAAAGTGGAAAAAAAAAGAAAATGAAGTTAGAAGAGATAACCCCTCAAACAAGGGGGCTACTGCTTTGTAGGAGACAACTATGAGAGTGAAAGTGAATCCGCTGTATAACAAGAAGAGTGAGAGCCTGTGCAGGTGTTAAGGCTGTAACAGTTTGCATATCCCATGGAAATTTATCATAGGGATATACAGAAACTCGATAATAAACCCCCTAACAAGTTTCTCTGTTTTAGTCCCTCACTTGCAGTCTGATTTGATGTCCATATCCTGACTGATGTAATGATTGAGTAGAAATCCAGTCTGACCTGCACTGATCCATGCTTAGAATCAGTTTGTGGAATGTGGGGCTTCCAAGTCTGATCCAAAAGTCTGTAGAATAAAGAGGAGTTAATGAGGTGTTTCAGTCCATACCCACCCTTCTGCACTCACAGGCACTGTAGAATCAAGTACAGGATTACTAAGAGTGATTTTACTGTTAAGCATCTCTTACTCTAAACAGTCATGAAGGAATATCAATACCATTATCCTAAGGAGGAGAATTCAGAAACCTTTTATTTGTGTATGGAAGATCTGGCATTTAATGACTTGGAACATTCTTACTTGAAGCAGAACATATTTTATAACACACCACCACCCCTCCAAGCACTGCAGACTTGTGGGAAGTACTGATGCATGGGAGCTTATAGGGACGTGCAGTTGCAGTGGGTATTGTGCTCCTTCCAGTTGCTTATTAAAAGTTTAAGAAAAGCAGTTTTGGTTTAGCTTCTGTGGATGCAAAAAATATAATCAGCTGTGACACTGCACAAAGTAGGCTGATAAGAAATGACAAAACAGACTGTCATGTTAGGAATTTAAAAGGGACTTACTTTCTATCCTCCCTTATTTCATCCTGTTAAATACATACATTTCATTTTAAAGACATCTTTGATCACTCATGTTTTGTTAAATCGTACAGGAGTGTGCAATATCATGTTAGGATTGCCTTTCTATGCAGATGGCAACCACAATCAAAGATGTACATGGAATATTTGTTGCAAAGCAAACGTGTTTGCTATGCCTCTATCCCTTGCTATATATGTTTTTTATTTGTCCTTCTTTATACCACCCTTCTGTCTTCATGAAGAAATGACAGTTTGTTTTGAGAAGGTAAAATGAAGATAAAAGTTTGATTAGAGTGGGTTGCTTTCTATTAGTCATTAGCCAGGAGGAAAGAAAGAAGGTACAAAGCAACCCTCGATACTTGGAAACTCGTGTGTGTATGAAGAAAATCTGTCAAGAGAAAGCAAGAATAAATGTTTATTTTTTTAACTGTCTCTCTGTGCTGTATCAGGAGTTTCAAGAACCTGTATTTTGATTTGGTTTTTGTAAAGAATACCCTATATTTGCTGGTACTTCTCTTTTTCTTTTTTTTTTTCCCCAAAGCTTGCTGGCTTTTTACTTGTCTCCCCATTCTCTTCGAGTACCACTTAAGAGCAGCCCCAGGCCCAGCAGCTTTATAAAGGCATGACTCATACGTGCTTTGAGATTGGCCTTTACTACTCAGAGGCAGGGAGTTGGTGGTGCTAAGGTAACAAGGAGGTTTGCTCAGTCTGCAGATGGCTAAAATGTGCACTGAAAGCTGGCTCTGGGGACTCAGGTCACAACCAGCAGAGAAGGAGAGGTTCCTCCCCCGCAAGTCATCTCAGTTGAAGGTGCACATTGACTGACTCAGGCTACAGTACTGCCTGTCCAAAGCTATTCCTGCCCATTTCTGCGGGATAAGTAGACCAGGCTTGCCCAGATCCCACTTTAATTCTGTGCTATGGAAATGTTTTAGCCGGTAATTAGAGTTGACCTCCTTCACCTGGGAATACTATGAACAAAAAAGCTGCTCATGTACATTATTGTGCTCAATTTGCCAAGCAAAGCCCTGTTGAGAATCAGTCTGTTGCTTAACTTTTTTAGTGCCAGTAAGCACAGAAAGGGAGGGTTGACAACTGAAGAACAGGAGTGGGATTTTAGCCCGTGGAGTTGTTATTCTGGAGACACTTGTGTAGGAAAGCATTGATTTTATACTGAGAACTCTGCTAGGGGAAAAGCTAAGGAATTTACCTTGTAGTTGGTTAAGGATGTAAGGGGAACCCAAAGATCACTTCCAATTATAAACATGATCCTTGCTTAGGTGTCTCTTCTGACTCCCTTGCTCTAAGCTGTAAAACAATACCTTGGAGAATGTACCCTTGCATTTTTATTTATAGGCTTTAGATACAAACTGCTAACACCTCTAATGTAGTTGTTTGGATTTGCTTATCTTCAGTCTGCTGTTGTTTTCTTAGGGGGATGGTTCTTCTAGCTGATGATACTCTCATTTGATGAGAGGACACACAGGCAAGACAGAACCAGGACTACTGTAGCCAAGCTTTCTCTTCCTGCTAGTGGCATATTTTGTGAAAGTAGTCAAGGAATACTTGAGAACTGAAGCCTTTATTGATGTTACAGGGACTCTACCCATGTTCCAAGGCCCAGATGCCTTTCAGAACATGTAACAGAACTCAAAGATCATAGGATGGTTTGGGTTGGAAGGAACCTTAAAAATCATCCAGTTCCAACCCTTCTGCAACGGGCAGGGGCAGCTTCCACTAGACCAGGTTTCTCAAAGGTGGTTCATCAGCTTGTTACACTACATTTGTGTCTTTAAATGAGGTGTTTTAATGAATCACTGCAATAAACAGCATGGGGTATTACAAGCAGTAAAATAATTCAAATTTGAAAGCTGGCCAGAGCAAATGACAGTGTTTTCTGTCAGTATCAGGAGATGAATAATCCGTGGCTGCACCATAGGCTGTAGTGTAAAGTGGATAATGTTGCTAGATTTAAGAGCTCACAATGCAGAGAAATGAGATTCACAGCTGGGCAGGACTAAGGCAAGTCAGGGAGCCTATCTTATGGCTAGCTGTGGATTCCTAAGGGCATGCATGAAGCAGTGTGAGTCATGTTAAAATGATAGACTGATAGTGGAAAAAGATTGCCTGATCCCATAAAATTCTTTCCTGAATCTGAGTCCAATCTTTTTCCTCTTGGTTCTCATTTAATGATGAAGTCTATGTTCTGGAATGTTGCTTTTCTCATTTCTGATGAGTTGTCACTCAGACAAGTGTGATTAGAAAACTAAAGGTGTGTAATGCTGGATAAAAGGTACTGGACACTATATAGACAATGAGGTACAGTTTGCTGAAGCAGAATTCAATGATTCAGCACCAGAGAGGAGGTAAAATGACCTCCTCTGAGTATCCACAAAGTTATGGAAAGGATAATTGTCAGTAAAAACAAACAGACAGGTGATGGAAATGGAAAAATAAAAAGCAAGCCCTTCTACCTTGTGTTTTGTTGTGTTTTTTTAATTAACCATACTTATGCCTCTGGCTGAAATGTGTGCATTTTTTCTGTGTGCTTGTAGAGGAGAAATATCTCTGACTGATAGTACTCTGAAGCATTAATTTGTATTTTACACACTATATTCTGCATGTTTAAGAGTGCACATAATGTAATTTGCAAACGCTAATCAAGAATGTAAATTCTTGATAAGTGTTCAAGTCAGACGTCATATGAAAGTTTAATGGGATTTCTATTTATATGACAATATGATATTGAACTTAATACAGTTGAAGAGAACAGCAACAAGCCTGACAGAGTTCAAGAAGCATTTGGGTGATATTGTCATGCAGATGGTGTAACTCTTGGGGATGGTGCTGTGCAGAGCCAGGAGCTGGACTCGATGACCCTTGGAGGTCCCTTCCAACTCAGCGTATTCTGTGAACAACGTTTGTTTTCATAAAGAGGAAAAAGTTGTCCACAGTTGTGCAAACCCATGGGGAAAAGACATCCCAATTTTTGTGTGTGCACTTGTGGGTCTAAAGATGTCACGTGCATTGAATTGCTCTGGAAATATTGCCTCTAAAGGTTAAGGTCAGGCCTTCTGATGTCAATGTATCTCAGGTGACACCACTAAGAGATTGTTATATTGAAAATCAAGTAGTGGATAAGAGCATAACGATTTTTTCTTTCTTCTGAATTTATTGCCTCTCTTTTGTTGTCAGGGCATCAAAAGAGCAGTTGTAGCACAAATCCAGGGGAGAAGAGGTAAGGTGATGGTTTTTCTTTCTTCTTTCAGTGTTTCACATATATATGTATACATACATGTGTATGTATGAAATGCTGTGTACGCATACATAAAACCCTAAATTTAAAAGTGGTGTTAGAAAATCATTTCTGAAGTAATGCTAGTGAAAAACCCAGCTAACCTATGACTATCTTTGACTGGTGCAAATGAGAATACAGTCTTACACAGCTGAGTTCATTCTACTTTGACTGTCACTCTGAATCTAGTTTTGAAAAAGCAGAATCAAATTCAACTTTATTTCAATAAAGAGTGTTCTTTCTGCCTCATCTGGTAATACAGTTTATGTGGTGGAACTGTAACCAATTTGCCACTAGCCTATTCTTCCCGTGTTCAGTGTAGAATAAAGATGATTGTTGCAGTAAACAGGACCAAAGTGATTGCTCAGTTCTCCCTTTCCAGGCCTGGTGAAATACTGTTTCCACATTTGACACAAAGGCATGTCTGTGTTCTCCAGCACTGCTGGCTCCAGTTCATGAATAGATAGATTTCAAACTGATTTACGTGTGTCATAAGGCACATCAATGCTACAAATATTTTAGTCTGGATAGATGAAGAAAAGATATTAAAAGAAGGGTTGTAAAAGAATATCTGTCTGTTTCTGTGAAAATGCTTATTTTCCAAACCATTTGGAAAAGCTGACAACTGTTTCTACCTTATCATGCTGATGAAAACTTCAAAAAACCCAAAATGCATATGTATATTTTGAAGATATCCTTAAAGAGGAGCTATGGGTTGTCTTTTGTTTTCTTTAAATTTGATCTTTTAAAGCTGTGAGTTGAGAAGTCTTGTTTTGCAACAGCTTTCAGCTCTTTCTGTGTAAGATAATGGATTTCTGCTTACGTAAATTATACAATATTTTAACAAACTGAAACTGGACACAATCTTGTTCTCTAAATAGTCTGGTTATATAGTCTGGTTATATCAGGAGAGCTATTTTTGGATGAGAATCCTAATTGGGCTGATTCAGTGCCTCTTAAGCCCAATATGGGTTTTAATTTTTAACTGTGTTCTATTAAGAGACAAAAAAAAATGAGATCTTAACATTTTTTCAGTATGCATCAAAGCCAAATCTGGACATTTTATAAGCCCTTGTCATGCACAGGCTGAACACCTCCTGCACAAGGACCCAAGCAAGCAGAGTGACAGAAATGCTCTTTGGCAAAGCACTGGGTCTTGCACCGAGTCAAGGGCTTTCAATCCTCTCAGAAATCATAGCTGTGGCCTGTAACAGCCCAACTAAACTCACTGCAGCGTGAGGCTTTTGGGGCTGCAAAAAGGATCTGTGCCTGATGATTCATTTCTAAGCTCCAGTTAAACAAATCAATGACATGTAAAATTCTTCGGACCTATTCAGTCCCACGGAGAGAGGGAAATGATGTTTCTGCCCTGGCTGCATGACTGTATTATCTTCTGATAATTGGCTTTTGGGCTCAGTAATAAAATAAAATTCTTTTTCTGCTCTGTGCACAGTTTGACTTTCTGAAAGGAAGTGTGACAACAGTGCAGAACATCAAATACAATGGGAAAAAAAGCTATGAAAGGCAGTGCACCAACAAATATGGTGTGCTAGCAAAAATAGCTTAGAAGAAGTAACATGAAAAAACAATGTCCAATCAAGAAGCTGCATGCTTGAGTTGTGATGCTTGTAATATTGCTCGAGTGGGGAGCTGTGCTGGGTTTCAAAGCTGGTTACAACTCCAGGTTTGTGAGTCCCCAAAGAAATGTTTGGTGCCATCTTCATATCTGCATGCTCTCTGAGATGTCTGTAGACAAGTTCTCTAGGACTAATTTAATGAAAGTGGAAGTGTTTTCTTATTTCTGTAAGTGCATAATAGTATTGCAATGGCTGTGCAATAAGTGGCTGCTGATACTCTTCTAACTAAAAGCTCCATTTTGCACATTACCCTGCCTTTAGGAGACAGAGAAAGATACCTTCTCTGGCATTTTTATACCATACAAAACACTCTTTTTTCTTTTGTGATCTTGTGATGAGGTTTTTATGTCATATTGCTTTAAGAACTGTAAAGAGAACCTGAAATTAAGGGACTTATTTTTCAGCTGTCACATCATTCTCGAAATCACCTGTTTGGGAAACAAGTCAGTGCTGATTCTGTAAGCGCTTGACTCTGTCTTGTGTGATTTATGGTAAAAGGACATAATGCACCTGAAGTCAAATCACTGGCAATCTCTTCCATCTGTCACCCAGGTTAAGCCCTTAATCAGCATGGTTTGATTTTTAAAGCATAAGTAGTTTCAGAATACGTGTTTGCTCCTGCATCCTATAGTTGCATATGAATGTATTTACTTCAGTGCCACTTCCTAAAATCAAAATACTTTATTTATTCTCATTTCTAAAATAAAGTAACGGTGGTTACAGCTGTTGCTGGAAAGGGCAGGTAAGGGATGTTTTTAGCTTAACCAAATAAAGTCCTGTATTGAAGCCTTGTTTTTTTTATCATAAAGGCTTTGCATCTTTTCTGTCCTTGTCTTACACATTGATAGGTGACCTTGTTTTACTGAAAGGAATACCTGATCTCAAGTTAACCTACCCTCAAGTGTGATGTTCAAATCCATCAGGAAGACTCGGGTGAATACACACACAAAAGAAAAGCTGTTTCCAGGCAACAGGTGTTTGCTGCTTACCACCAAAGTGAATCTGAAGTTAGAAGAAAAACACAGAGCTGAAAAACTGTCAAGTTTTGTTATGGCTCTGTGATACTTCTCTCCACACTCTGTTTTCTGTGGTCAACAGAGTCCATGAGAATCTCAGCTTTCATTTTCAGGGAAATTCTTTCTGACCATTGTTTGGCAAAAGCCTTGAAAACCTGAAGCAAGGCCACCTAATAGCATCAGAAAAGTATGAGGCAGGGAAGAAACTTTACAGCTTTTCTTCAAATGAAGTTTTGTAGCTTTTAAGACAATATTACGATTTTTGCAGGGCACTGAAATAATTTTTTAAAAAATGTTTGTGTTTGGCTTGGCAGTGCTGAAAGTAATATGTCAGGACATAATTGAGTACTTTCTGGGAATAAATCATGAGAGGATTTTGAAGCTGCAACAACCAATGTGCAACTGTATCCTAGCTTTCTTGGTCTCCTATGAGAACATCACCTTTTAAAATACAATAGTAATTTTGTATATCATGCAAAAATACAGCCACGATTTTAGCAGGAGTTGAGTGTGTATGCAGAATTCTTCTGCTGCTCAATACCAGTGCACCTGTTGTACAGATCTGAGGGATATCAATACTAATATTTTCCTATATAAAAAGTGTGACTTTGATAAATGACCTGCATTTTGAGATTGAAGTGCTCTGAAGTACTCAAGTTTCAGCAGCCAAACTTTGACCTTAGGTTGATTGTGTTGTTTGCTTTATGGTTTATGGCCCTAGAAGGAACTGCTGTGATCCTTTTGATGTGCTTGTTTTGGCAATTATTACAGGCAGTTCCTCTTATTGAGACCACCATGATTTATCTCACTGGAAACCAGCAGACTTGTATTGGCTTTAGTATAAATGGATGGGAACCCCAAGATGTTGTTTGTCTTTCTAATCCATTATAATTTACCTTTGTGTGGACTTTTACTAAATCCACATTGGAACTACCTTTTATCATTAATAAATCACTTATTCTTAGCTGTATGTTTGCCAACTGGTTATTGCAAGATAACCATGCAGCACAAAGAAAAACTCAGTAGCTTGAGATGTCCTTTCAACTTAGGGATGTGTTAACTGCAAGCACAAAATTTCCTGCAGATTTCAAGCATTCCAGTCACAAATGTTAAGATTTATTTGGTGTCAAATGATAATATTTTTATGTATGAGATGGTGAGGAAAAGAAAAGGGAGAGGGAAAGGAGCTGTATGTTCTTGCAGTTTTATAGTTATGTGCTTAGATCTCGTGTGCAACTTCTCTATAACTGGGATCAAGTGAATATTAGCTATACTTCCAGACAATTCTTCAATAACAGAGGGAATAGGCTTGAAATTTTCAAGATCAGCATGGTATTAATGAAGATTGTTGTTATAGTCCCTTACTAATGAAAGCTTTATCCCAAGGCATAAAATAAAATCTTTTCCAGTGTTTCCAAGCTGGGTAATCACATTGGAACAGCTTAGAAAAAGTATTTTTAATGATTGAGAAAAGTTATTCACTGGGGATAAGAGCTGGAAAGCTGCACAATGTAAATCTAAAAGAATCCAGAGATGTAGCAGGATAGAGATACTTGAGTTTGATCACAGCCCTGGCTGTTTTTTCCAAGTAGATCATATGGTTTTTACTAAATGGAAAGTCATCTACTGGCAGGAAGCATCAGAAGAAAAATGGAATAGTGCTTGTATTGGTTCAATGCACTCCAGTAATCATTTGGGATAAATTAATTTAGAGAAAAAGTCCCTGAGTTTTCTTAAAAACTTGAGGGTCTGTTGTAAGCCTGGGAAGTTTCTCAACCACCATATTCCACATGCCTTCTTTTCCAACCAACTCCTTTCTCACATGCTTTCTTTATGAAGAGATGACATATATTCTTTCCTAGGAATCTGCATGAATTTGTAATTTTTTTTTGCGCGATACCTCCTGATAAAGTGGAGGTCCTTGATATAAAACTCCTTAAATGCAAAAATTCCAGCTCCCATATCTCTGTTTTGTCCCATAGTTCATTTTAGACGCCTTGCTTATAATCAGCATTCTGATTTCTTCCCATATTACTTTACTATAATATAGGGAGATCACCAGCACAAGGGCATTTAACAGGATTATTTTCTTTCACAGAATGAATCTTCCAAAGGCCTGAGGCTCTTCAGTATAATGCATTAAGTACTAGTCACTGTATTAAATATCAGTAGAACACATGCAGCACTACTCTGCTGGGTATTAATGAGATACTCTGTTTTTCTTTCCCTCTCTTGGATCACCTAATTCATTATATGGATGTGTTTCATCACATTTCCTTAGAAGTTAAGAACTTCTGTGTAAGTGGCATTTTGAATTAGGTAGTCTACATGTTCCAGAAAGAACTTGGGGCAGTTGGAGGAACACAGGGTGGTGTCCAAGGAAGTTAAATCTCTGTCAGGTATAGTTCATACAAACTGCACTACACATTGAAAGCACTGAGCAGAGTGTGGCTGTAGGAAAATCAAGTAGCCCTAGATCAGCAAGAGATTTCTGTACCTGCTTGTAATACTCATGATTAAACCAACACTCTCCCTTATCTCATACTGGCTTGTGTCTGTAAAACCCATGGTTTGCTAGGCAATGCAGGAATTGAATGGTCTTAATGCTCTGCTGTATCCAACACGCACCAAGATAAACAATGCAGGGGGGTTCTGGCAGCAAGACCTGACTTGGTGTTTTGGGGACACCATCACTGTCTGGAGCTCAAGCAGTTTGGGGTGCAGGAGTTAAAATCAGTGAGTCTCAATCTGACTGTAGTGGACTGGGTCAAATCATGAAGACAGATGATGTCATATGTTGGAAATATAGCTTTTAAAGGGGGAAAGAACCACTTTTTTCACATTCAAAATTTTGAAGAATTTTTTGGGGAGATGGAAGCAAACCAGTGTACAGAGGAACTGTGAATCCAGTCCTAAAAAGGAATCAAAAGCAGCCTATACAGGGAGACACACCTGGCACTGGAGAATGCAATAGTGCTCATATATTGTCTGATTAGATACAGAAAAGGAAAAGAGTGAAGGGGTAGAGCTGAGGCTTTCCTGAGTTGAGGTCTTTCATTTGCTGACAGTAAACATGATTATTAAATTTACTGTCAATGGAAAAACTATAGGAGGAGACCATCTAAGTATATTTGTTGATTATTGGGTTTCTAGCTTTTTTCCTAAAAGTAGTTTTGCTCTTAGGAACCTCAGGCAGCCAGAACTCACTATTTACCTCTTCTCTAACTCATAAGGTTGTCTTAAAACATAATGAGATTTTAGAAAAATCCAATGAATTTTTATTGCTTTTTATTTACCTTCTAGTTTTCGAGCCTTTAGGTCTAACTAGATGTTGAGAAACATATTCATTAAATAAAAGCTTAGGCTTATGAATTCAGGAATCAGAGAGGCAGCTGCATGGTTTGGAATGTGTCTTAATTTAACATAATGATTTCCTGAAGCTGATCACTTGTATATAATTCTAGGAGTCCCAATGAACTTTGAAATGCTGTGTTTCTTAGTTTTGAATTGCATTATATGCTTCTACTCTTCATATAGAAAGTTTAACACTTTCTTAAAATGGTACTGCTCTAGGAGGCCTTAGTAATCATCCACAATTAACTAGAATCATCAGTTCTCCTAAAAAATAGGCCATTTTATTTCATGAAATGAGGCATTTTTGACATTTGCTCTTTCTCTGAGACTCTAGTTATGATGTTAAGTGCTATGATGAGCTGTCATATTATCCCCTTCTTGCAAGGAATCCGCTTTGTTAGAAATTTGGTGAATGAGTCTATTTCTAGTTCTTATTCCACTAAAATTTAGAAGAGTTCCTTTCCAAGTCTGCTTAACTCTTTTGGCTATAATTAGATCCCTTAGACCAAGACTACTTGACCAGTTGATTCACTCTTTTACTCTTTCTTTTCTTTTTTACCCATATTTTAACTCCAGTTTGTGACATATCTTTGATGAAAGACTGAATGATCATTCTAAAGTGTGCCACCACCTCCTCCTCGTACAGAAAAGAGTCAAGCAGAAATGAAGCTCAACAAAGGTCTTATTGCAGTAGCTCTGGCAAAATTTTCGTTGTTGGTCTCTTCTTCAGTCTCTACAATCTAATTTTGGGCACCATTTGCACCACAACTGGCTTGTGAGTTGAGAGGAGAAGCAAAAAGCTCTGTGTCACTTCTATATCACTTCCTTTATTTGAATTCTGTTTGGAGAAATGCAGTGAGGATGATGATGAGATAGTGTCTGTGTGCACTGATCAGCTAAAATATGTGGTGGAACAGACCCAGTGTTGTTGGAATGCAGCAGAAAATATTTATGAAGCTTTAAGACAAAGTTATCAAATGTGTCAATCTATGAAAGTCACACGATTCTTGGATGTTATGTCTTAGTGTCTGATACCCTCCTGGTAGTGCTTAGGCTATGCTTTCAGTAGTTATGGGGTGAGCAAGTGCTGGCAGATAATTGGAGAAATGTTTGAAGACATGTTGCTTGTCACAGGATAAATCCTGTCTCAGGGTATGCAATATCAGTTTAGGGGTCATTTATTCCCTTGGCAATCTAATCTTCTGTAAGTGTTCTGCCTCTTCAGGGAGGGTGCTTTTGGGTTACTAAATAATTATAAATACTAATGTCTTTTTAAAACTACATCCTTATCTTTATTGTTTAAAGATAAGATTTACTAGCCTGGGGGAGAGGGACATGAGGGAACTGATTGTATTTTTTATTTCTCCCAAGACTCAAGCAGAAATTATTTATAATGTATTCCTAGCTCCTGCTGTTACAGAGAGAACTTTTGGCCTTTTAAAAATGATATTTGGATGTGTAATTAAATTTGGTGTAGCTACAATGTTTTCCCAAAGTTTGCAAAAGAGTTCCTCCAGCACCTCGATGCAGATTATATAATATAGCTATTAAACATGGCTTATCTTTGGAATGGAAAGCAAAGATTAATGACTCAAACTGAAATGTGTGTGATGAGATGCAGTCTTGCAGTGATGTAGGAATTGGAACTAGAGAAGATGAAAATATTAAAATGAGATTAAAAGAGCCACATGTTGCAGTAAAAAAAACCAAACCAAACCCAACCCAACCCCACCACTTATCCATTCTGTGCAAGGGGAAGAAAAGAAATGCTCGAAAATAAATGCATGCCTTGTATGCAATTAATATGCATGTAATAACTTTTTAGAACGGTCTGGCTCTCAGTTCCAGTCTTTGTAGTAAGCCTGCCTGCAACTTTGACAAAATGACATCTTCCTGGGAAGAGAAGAGGCTGCAAAGTCTGTTCTATATTGCAAAGTCTGTTCTGTAGAGCATTCCTGAGAATTTTATGCATGAACGTATATACAAATAAATCTTATTGGTGAAGCTTACCTATACAGAGCTAACTCAGTTGCTTGGCTGTGGTGCACGCAAAGAATTTCTGCCCAGTCAGTTTGGTAGTGACCTGCTGGCTTTTATTTTGCTTTCCTATGTAGAATACGTGTCAGTCCACTTGGTGGGATCACCTGGGCATTTTGATCTACAGATTTCTGTCCTCGTGGGTAGTGGAGGTGGGATGGTCCCACCTTTGTGAGAGCTGGAGCCCCCCTGGGGGCTGTGCCTTGCAGCCTGTGGTGGGACAGGAGCAGTGGCAGCTGCTCCCAGGGGCTCTCAGCAGGATGATTATCTGGTTATCTGGTCGTGTGCTCTGCTCAGATGAAAGGATGGTGTGGTTATTTTGGTTTTGTTTGTTTAAGGAAAATTTACAGGATGATAAACAGTTCTTTTATCTCTGTTCTTGTGCACGACTGTCCTTTCTGGCAGGTCTATTTTGAATGGAAAAGCTGGATTAATTTCTATGTGGGTTGAAAATGGCACCAATTAAATTGGTCTAGTGGCGTAAATTCATATGTAGATACAAATTAAGACGCTTTAATCCTTAGATAAATCAGGTTGCAGACAGAGCTTTCTTGCTTCTGTGTCATGGGAAGATGTTACCATGATGTGTCATCACCTTTCTGTAGTGCTTGCTGAAAGAACTGCTCACAGGAATACTCTAAAACTCCTTAAATGTGTAGGTTTAAGCTCTTGAAATTGGTGGGCTGGTTTAGCTCATTAGTTTCTTGACTGAATTAGATGAATCTGAGAGCACTTTCACAAATAGTATCTGCCAGAAGGTTAGTTGAGTGTCCTGTCTGGTGGAAAATACTTCCAAGTAGGTAAGTATTACAAGTTCTTCCACTGAATTACCTAGATCTGGGAGAGAGGATCTCTCTGCAAACTTTTTTTTTCTTCCCACTTGTGTCGGTAATTTTGATGCTTTATATATAGATATATATATAAAATCTTTTTTCTTTCCTCAAAATGAGCATCTTAATGAGCATTTCCTCAAGTTGTCTTGAACTTGGTTACCTATGAGGGGCCTAATTCATGTGCAGTGTATAATGGGGTATAAGTGGTATGACTAAGGAAACACAGAAAGGCAGGTTTAAATACATGTTAGGTCTATTTAAGACTGTGGTTAATGCTGGAGTCTTGTAAGTGTGAATAAAAAAAATTACTTTCTACACTTGTTTTACCTCTGAGGCAAAATTCTCAAGCCAACAGAAGATATCAAGCCTACCAAGTTCACCTCTCCCCATAGTTTGCTAATTGGCTGTGTCTGATTGGAGAGTACTTTATACATCATACAATGATTCAGTGACTAATTACTACTCATTCCTTTCTGTTAATTGTTTCATGTTGATTTTCTGAATGTATTCCTAAAATCAAAGCAGTTGATTTCCAATATATTTCATTGAGTTTAGTTCTTTTTTCACTGTGCATAGCAGGCACACTGTGAGAAAAGTTTGATTAGATGCTGACTGCCCAGCATCTCTATGGGTAATTGATTTAAAATGGCAATAAAGTGCATTCCAACTTGGTCATTCATGCTTTAATGATCACTCATTGGACTTTCTGATGAAGGTGAGGAACAATTTTCTTCCCTACTGTTTCCTGGCTCTCAAAGACAGAGAGGCTGAGTGGATTCAGAAATATTGTACCTATCTGTTGTGCTTGGTGTATTTGCCTGCCCAGTTTTTCCAGTGGCTTGTCCTTCTGTCAGCACAAAATAATTCACTTACTCTGGCTGCTCCAGAGAGGGAGTCTTGCCCTGCTTTTCTGCTCCATGTTTCAACCACCTCGCATACACACAGACCATACTCAAATATGTATTGAAGTACGGGGTAAAACAGAACTTAACATTGCCTGAAGACATCTGAGGAGGAAATTCGAAACAGTATCTGGAATTAATCATATTTTACTGGTGTAGATAGGACCTTCCTCCTTGCACTACCTCCATATCTGATGTGTAGCAGTTACATTAACATATATTTTAGTCCTGCGTATATCAAAGCTGCAATGGTAGTAAAAGTAGGTGTTCAAATATTTTTAAGTTGTTGGCACAAGGGTAGGTTGTGTGGGATAATACTGGGATGTTAGGACACTGCATGCTTTAGCAAATCAATACTTTTTTTTTCAACTGAGGATTGAGACCTATTTTAGGATTGTGAAAAGATCAGCAGTTTGGTTCCATTAAGATGTGGGAGTGAGTAAATACTTGCAGGCAGTAATTACAGCCTGGTTGTGTTCCCCTACTGAGGAGAAATGGAAGTAGTGGTGCCTGAGGAGGAGGAGGGAATGGAAGGGTGGCAGGAAGACAGATGAGGCAAAAGGAGTTGCATTTTAAAAATGTTTGAAAAACTGTCATAAGTGGTTAGACAAAGTTTAATGTTAGCTTGCCATAGAGGAAAACCAGCATGGAATAGCTCCGTGATTGATGACTCACTCAAGATTCAGTTAGGGAAAAAAAGAAATCACCTTTAAATAAACTGTATAGCACTTGAAATCCTCTGATACTGAACTGCTTCAGGTACAGAGAAAATACTGTGCAGGATTCCAGCTTGGGATGAGACAGCTCTGAAGACTTGGTCCCTGCTGGCAGTTTCTTTCTGGTCAAAGCCTTCTGCTCCAAACCATCACGGTCATATACTCTCATTCCAGAAATTTGTATGGAGCCCAAAGGGTGCTTAACATTTCTGTTTGAGAGTAATGCATTGGCCATCTGCACCCTCTGCTCCTGCAGGCTAAATGCAGCTTCTGCCTAATGGTTTCCTCCCCAAAAGAACTTAATAAAATCTGCAATAGATGAAACAGTGACTCACAGTTGCACAGTTTAGCACAAACTGTGCTTGACTCACAAAAAATAGGATGCCTTAGTCTGTTCTAGGTTTTTGGCATTTTTTTAATACAGAGTCTACAGTGGGACTTCTTAGAGGATGATGGCAGAACACGTGTAATACTGTGAAACGTTCTTAAAAATACCTGGGTGCCAAATGTGAGAGCACTGGACCTAATCCAGGGAAGCACTCAGATGTGGACTTAATTGTAGACACACAAATAGCTTCTGTTCATGCAGTTTGACTTGGCACAAATCCAAAAATTAAGTACCTGCCCGCAGAGGTACTCAGTAGTTTGGAACTACTGGGGGTTGTTAAAGTCAACAGAAATGTGTTGGTGTGCTTAATGGTAAACAAATGCAAAAACACAAAGTCTTTTAGCAGGAAAGACAGGAGGAAAGGTAATTTTATGATTTATGTGTGAACGTCTTATTTTAGGTTCCCTTTAAAAACAAAATAAACTGCTAAAAGTGTATCTGGATGCTCTCACAGAATTTCACAAGTCTGCCAGGGTTTCAGGGACAGTTGTTTGAAGAAAATATCTTGTAGTAACAGGTAGAGATGGAAAATTGGTATGCAGAGTGAGTTGAATACAGATCTCTAATCATAGTAAATGATTCAAAATAAATTTGGCATCTTTGTTTTGTTGGTTTTTTTGCTGCTCTGGGCCTTACAGACAAGTTCTGAGTTCTACCTTACTGTAGACCAAAGAATGAGAGAAAATATCCATTAAAAAGGATACAACTGAGCAGAAAGGATGGGTAAAAAGATGAGAAAATGTCTCAATTTTACATCTGAAGTTGGGAAGGTTGTTTAAAAATACACAGAATGGTACAGGTCCTGCTGAGAACCAACTCAAGCTTGAAATCCAGCTTTCTTTATCCTGGATAGTGTGGGACCAGGTGATGATATATTTCCAGATTCCTTCAGAAAGCCAAATTAAAGCTTCTTGCCACAGGATATAATCTGTTTCCCATCTGATGTAGAGGTGGTATTAAAGCTCATTAGAATTAATCACCACTTTAAATTGCTTCACTACCAAATCCCAGCGAGTGTCACCTCCGGGATGCAGTGCAGGCTTTGGAACCTCACGTTCTCTTGCAGTGACGTTCAGAGAGCTGCCCTCAAGGTTTGTCGTCAGAAAGGCTGAACGATTCCTGTGGTGCATCAAGAAATCAAATGTGCCAACTGTTAAACTTTGTGTGGATGCTTTTTTCGGAGCCTCTTCACAAAACCCTCACCGAGGGTATCCCAGCCTCGGGAATGTGTGACGGAGAAGGCGCAGGTGGCAGTTTGCCATCCTAGTTTGGTGACATTCCTCCTTTTGAGGGGTGGGGGATTCCAGTGAGGAGGAGGCTGAATCATAAGCTGTTGGCATAACTGAAACATGTGAAATTTTGCTGCACAGTTTTGGAGTTTGGGATGTTTCTGGCTCGGACGAATTCTCACACAGATTGCTGCTGACTCATGCCTTTTAGTGGAGCTGGCTTTTAACTGCCTTGGGGAAAACAGGAGCTTACTCTTCCATTTTTTTATGTTTATTTTTAATGGGACTTTTTCCTGTTGGCTTTTTTTTTTTTTAACTTAAGAAAAATTAAAAACCTCACAGTGTTGATGTAGATAGTTGCTGTAACATGCAGATGATGACCCGTCAGTGTCTGTGTGTGATTCTTGCCATTGTGGTTCTTGCAGTAGCAGAATTAAGCACAGAACTGGGAAGACAGTGTGGAATGGGTCGAAATTTTTTTGAATTTTTTGATATGGAACCTCATAGGGTGAGTTTCTGGTCTCTGACTATTAATACAAATAAGAATTTTGTGGAGAGATGTAATCATTCTAGAGATGCAGCATATAATTTTTCCATGGACACTGTTTATTAGTCCCCAGTTTATTATGTTTCACATACTCTCTTTCCCTTCATATATAGCAGAGAGAGATCACAGAAGTGGTCAGCTGATGAGAGAGTGATTTCCACAGCAGTTACAATTTTTAATGATGAGTTTATTAGTATATATTCTCTTGAGGCACATTGTGTCATTTTATGAGCAGAGTGCAATTGGAAGTCCGCTGGCATCACTGGAAATTGCTTCTAATCCAGCAAATTCTAATCTAAATTTCTAATGGTTGTAATCTAATTCTAATCTATTTTGTGTTTGTCCTGACCTCAAGGTAGAGGTTGGCTGTCCACAGAAACGTTTCATTTGAAAGCTAATTTTTTTTTTTAAGCAAATTATATTTAAACTATTATTTTTAAGTACAAGTCAAATTTCTAGAGTATCACAAAGAGAATACTGTGGTTGAGAGTCAATGTTAAAGTTGATTAGAAGGTAGTTTTGGTTTGTAATACCTGTTTGTCCCATGCCAAAGGTCCCATAATCTTCAGTTGCTGCCAGTGAAATATTTGTGTTTCTGCCTTTAGTTTTGGATGCCCCATCCCTGGAAGTGTCCAAGGCCAGCTTGGGTGGGGCTCTGAGCAATCTGGTCTAATGAATGGCATCACTGCCCGTGGCAGGGGTTTGCAACTAAATGAGCTTGAAGGTCCCTTCCAACCCAAACCATTCTGCAATTCCGTGAGTCTGTGATTCTGTATGGTTTTAAGATTGGAATGGTTCCCATATTAGTGTGGAAACAAAGCCTCACATAACTTGTGTCAGGTCAGGGAGCCTGAAGGACAAGCAGTGAGTCTGTGAGAGGCAGCACCTGGTAACTGGAGGTGCTGCAGGAGGGATCCCACCATGGCAACACAGCACAGAGTCCTCGGCTGTGACAGGGACCCTGCCCGTGTGCACACTGACTGTGCACTTAATGAAGGTATTTTATGGAAGGTAAATGGGATGACTTCTAAGTGGATATTCTCATTTGAACTAGTTTAAATCTGACTTAAGCTTCCAGGGTCTACAGGTGTCACTGCCTCTTGAGTTTAAATGCTCTAGGATTTTAACTGACTGAGTCAGTCATGAGAGATTTTGCAAGTGTTCAACCCTCAACACACTATTAATTCAGATAAAGTATTTGTAGATGCTGTTGAGGTCACACTGACTTTAATGAAAATTTAAGTGTTGGCTCATGCTGTATTTTTCGTTCAGATTGACAATACTTTAGTGTATAAGGAAGCTCTGGGACAGTCCTTAAATCTTGTTAGCTTCTTAATGGCTGAATTATTTACCATATCTTCGTGTATGCACCTGTCCAGAGAAGCACTTAAACTGGTTTATAACTTAGAGCAATCAAGGAGTCTGGTGAGGCTTGTCATGCTCTTAATTTCGTGCATAATTAAGATGAAATTAGCCCTAGGCTGGGTTCTTTGAAAATGTCCTTTAAAAAGAACAATAACCTGAGTTAACCACAAGATAATCAATGTTTTTATAACAATAATTCAGCAGTGTACTTGTTGTGAAGCGTTGTGGACTTGCTGCGTCTTGCATCTGATGTTTTAAAAGTAAGAAACAAATACTCAAAATCTCTTATTATGCGTAGGATGGAAATGAAAGAAAAATTTTTCAGATTTTTTTTCCAGTGTTTGATAGAAGGAGAAGCTGGGGGACAGGGTGGAGGGGGAATATTCAGCTTTGGTTTGTCTTTTTCTGCACAGTGACTGGAATGAGATGCCTCAGACTGTGCTTCTTCTGCCACCTGAAATCTCAAATGCCCCAAAGGCTTTCTTTCCTCACCTTTAAAAGCAAACTCTGACTTGATGTCTCTCATTCACAAAGACAGATGAAAATACCTAAAGGGCCGTGAGCTTGCTTTGGGTGATATACAGGAGAGCCTGCTGTCAGTAATTATCACTTCAAATAATAATAAAAAAGGTAAAGCAGTCAACTCTGGATGCAAACAAGAACAGAATCTTTACATCTGCTGGCTGAAGCTAACTGGAACTGTGGGTCTCTGCCCAGGGATGGGGACACTTTTTGCTTGGCATAAACTTAGTAACAAATCTCTCCTTGGCTTCAATTATTCAGGATGCAAGTCTAAAGTGACAATTAGCCATGACTGTATGGAGGTGTTGAATAGAGAGATAAATTAAGAATGTGGTTCAGTTGAAATAATGAAATTAGGAAGGTCTCCTAGTTGTTATTCCTGAATGTTTTTAGGTGTCTTTGTGCCGACAAAAATAAGACTGCCTGTGTGAAGATTGAGTCCTTTGCATGTTTCTCAGCTCTCTCCTCTGGTTTTGTAGTGAATAGGGAGGAAAAAAAGTGTTTGTCTACGAAATGTTTAGTGAGCTGGTTCTGATTCATCTGGTAATGAACTCCTGTGAAGTTCTGGTGCCCTTTGTTCGTGATAAACAGCAATTGAATTCTCCTGCTCTGTGTTTTTAAAATGTTTTAGTGTCTATAAAGGGATCTGCTCCTGCTGTTGCCATCTCTGATTTAGTCAGAAACCAGAAGAGACTTCCTGTCCCTTCAAATGTGAGTTTTATTTTCAATTTATGTATTTTTTTTCAGAGCTAATGGCGTCTATCCATGGTCTTTTAAATAAAAATTAAACACATTATTTTAAATAGTCTTGTTATGGGCACAAATTTTTGCTCACATTAGCAGATGGGTTGAAGTAAGGAATTACTTCAACCTGAGGGTTAATCTCAGTTTCAGGTTTTCAAAAACTGTGAAAAACTAGTCAGTGAAAAAAAGTAAATTGATGAGCAGTGCAAGCAAACAGTAGTTGTTCTGGATCTGAATGCAGCCCAATTAATGTGATATTATGCATGTAGACTCCTTTTGAATAATGATCAAGTCCCATCATTGAATTAGTCTGGGATGTTTTGACTTGTTAGTACTTCTCCATCTGTATTTTTGATGTATCAGAATCATGCAGGCTAACTAGAGAAAATGCTCTGAATTTCAAAAGTACTCTTTAGTAGAGGGGAAAAATGAATATTCTTTGCCTGTGTAACTTTCTTAGGTTTTTTTCCCCCCCACTGTTAATTTCTAGCACCATCCAATAGTAACAGTCTTTCTCATAGGAAAAAATGTTAATTAAAATCAATGATCTCCTCAATTAAGTTGTGAGATTACTTGAAACAAGTATCTCAGAGTAAAAGAGAAGCTTCTAATTAGTACAATAAATTGTTTTAATTTCTCTCTCTTAAACAGGTCACCACAGTGTTACCATTGTGACTGAGATGTGAGTTATTGGAAAACCATGGTTTGAACCCCATAAAGCATGCTAAATGAGCTCACTAAGACTTTTTACTGAACCCATAACTAAGGATTCATATTGTACATTACAGGGGCAAATGGCTTTCTGTGGCAGTGTAAGAAGCCCAGCCTCTCATGCAGTGTTTCTTATTGGAAATTTTTGGTTTTCAGCCTGACATCCATTCTGCATGTGCAGAAGCTTCATTTACATGTATTTCTATTTCACAGGACAATGTGCCTGCGGTCCTAAGTCTTGTTTGCACTGCCAGAAGTTTTATCCCTGCTGAACTAGAAATCCCCCTTTATTTTTCTACTTTTGATTTCCTGTCTGGCGTGACAAACTTCCCTCAGCCAGACAAAATTTCTGTAATAGGTGGGAACATCCTGGTTACTGCATGTAACAGATTTTTGCCTTTGGGGCGTGTGACATTAACCTTCCTCTGCCTTTCAGATGAGTTGGGCCACTGGCCTGCTTTAATTGGGCCAGATGTTTCCAAGTAGCAATAGAGACTCTGCCCAAACAGCATGATTTAGATGACAAAGCAGTCCTGGGTTCTGTAGTTCTGTACTGCCAAGTCAATTAAGAAGATGCCACTCTTCCATCATGGCATGCCAAGGAAAAGGATGACTTCAGCTGGGAAAGAAGGCTTTGTGAATTTTTAGTAGGATAACATTTTTTCTTCAAATAAGTTCAAGATTTTTTTTTTTCTCCTGACCAAAACCATCTGCTCTGTGTAGATAATATATATGGTTTTGGGGCAGCATTTCATTCATGTTCTACTAATCTATGTTCTTCTTCCCTGTTGGAAGAGCTTCATCATCCAGACTTGATGAAAGACACCCACAAGTGAATATTCTCTAGAAACTGAGGACAAGATGATGATAAATTTCTCCCAGTCTCTTGGCGGTTTAGTGGTTTTTTGTTTGTTGTGGTTTTTATCAAACCTCCAAACACCCTATTTTTACTTTTGATTTACTGAACCTCCATCTGCTTGGTCTTAACTTGCTTTTGTTTTGGAAAGTTCTGTAAAAAACATCCAACTAACTCTGTGTCTCACTGCGTAAGAATGCGAGGAAAAGTGTATTTTTTGCTGTTCAGGAAATGCTGGCAATTTTTTGTGTTACATAAGACTAAAACCCTCTCTTTTAAAGCATCAGGCTCAGCAGGAGGCAGGAGTATGAGTAATCTTCACTTTGCCTTGTTTGAGGCAATTGGTTTTGAAATAACAAAGCTATGCAAACCTGACAATACCCGTTTGTGGGAGCCTGGCAATATGTTCATTTTCTTGGCATCAGGGAGAGAAGCAAGCACAGAAATGCTGTTAACTTTTCTTAAGTGCTGGAGAGAAACTGAAGTATTTTTCTGTTGGGGATTATTATTAACTTATATAACTCCTCCTCCGTACTATCTGCTTAAGATTATGTGATCATTGATGGAAAATTTTATAATTTAATATTTAATGATTCAGTTTAACTACTCCAGACATAGGGAATGATGTGATGATGTAAGAAGTAGTACAGGCAGTGCATTTCTCAACTTGAGTTTGGGATGGCTTCACAAGTGGGTGTGCTGAGAGTTAGTTAAGAAAGTATGTTATGGAAGTATATTAGAAGTTATGTGTCTGTTAAGCACCTGCATTCATGGAATAATTCTTTCATTGAATACTGTTGTGAATTCAGTGAAGCAAGACCTTGTAAGGAAGAGGGAAATATCTTTCTTGTTCAGTAAGAGGTGAAAGATATCCCTGCAAGTATTACTGAATATTGTTAGGAAAGAAAAAAGAAGTAGGTCAATAGGGAGTTCATAACATCACCCAGAATTGCCTTTTGCTCATTTTGCTGACAATTTTTGAAAAATCAGCTGAGCCATCACATGAACTGTGGATAACCCCAAAAGATTGGCTTAACACTGTGGACATGGAGATATTTCCTCTTTGCTGAGTCTCATTCAGTCATGGAATAACTCTAGAAAATTTTGCTGGATATTAATCAGCTGTCACTGTGGGAGGTACTTTAATTTTCATTGCTAAATCTTTAAATTATAAAGTAATTATTAAACAATACCTACCAATACTATCCTATACAAGTAGAGGGTTTTTTTCCTGTTTACTTTCATTCAAAAGTTGCCATCTGGATCTCTCAGGTGTGGTGAACTCATATGGTTTGATGTTCCAATGAGGCACTTGCTGAGGATTTTTGTATTATTGGCAATACATCTTGATGCATAGAACAGGGCAACAGCAGTGCCTACATTAGCTAAAATTGTATCTGTCAGACCACAGGGCAAGAAGCAAAAACAATGCTGAGACATAACTCCATAATGTTGTTTGACCAACTTGGGCCTGTTGTGTATCTTCAGCAAGATATAGAATCAGGGATCTTTGTGACTTTTGTTGCCTTTCAGTTTTGTTCTGGTAGAAATTTGTTTTCCTAACACAGATTCTGTGCTGCTGTTAACAGTGCCATATCAGCTGGGCACTGCCTGGATATTGTTCTTGCAAGTGCCTTCTAGGGCTTTTATTTCTAGAAGTTTAAACCTGTGGAGCTGGATCAATAAGAGCAAGTGTGGATTGCACAAAATACCAACTTGAGGGAACTAAAAGACAAATAGAAATTAAGAAATACCCCCTGTGAATTATTCTGTTTCTGCAGTGAAACAGGAGCAGCAGCTCCTAGTTTTCATAAGCTTTGGTTTCTCAGGTTTTTTCCTTCTGTTTTCCCTATCTGAACACAGAGCAATCTGAATTCTTACTATAGAGACATAAAAATGTGTGCTAGGTTAAATGCCACATGCAGTTTTGTATTCTTTTTCAAGTAATGTGCAGAACCAAAGGTGTTGGGAGTGAGTAGAGTCTTGCAAACGAACTGGCCCAATCTGTTACTTTTTGCTTGTTGTACCTTTTTTTACCTTTGTAACCAGATTTTGAATAACACAAGTTAATTTATTTTTTTTTTTAATGGAAGTAGGAAGAAAGGCATAAAAAGCACTACTGAGAGACTGGAATTTACAACAGGGTTTAGGAGATTCAGCAAATGTTGCTACAATAACAGTGTAAAGCAACTGTATATCATTTCTTCTTCCTGTGCTATGCTTCCATCCTGATGCACAGAAAGTGAATTGGGACACGAGCACTCAACTTTGGACTGTGAACAATTGCCTATCTAGGCAAATCTGACTGCAGAAGAAGATGAATGATGTCCAGTAATTCACAGAATAACCCAGTCAGAATAACTAAAAAGCTGGAAACCCTAAAGCAAAGCAAAAAAAAAAAAAAAAGATGAACAATGAAGGTGTTTAGGGTAGGAAACATAAAAAGTATGGGTGTAATTCTGATGATTCATCATGAGACTTCAGTCCCAAATATGATTTATTGATGCATGTTGTACTAGGTGGAGATTAAAGCCAATAGGGAAGAAAATTCCACATGAAAATAGGTTTCAGTCATAATTTTCAAGATAATCTGAATCCAGCAAGTCCTCCAGGTGCAGCATGTAGTGCAACTAGCTCAGAAGATAAAATCTGATTGATCTGAGTGCCAAGCAAAAGATACTCACTGTAACTCTTGATGAATATATAACATTTTCTAGATGGTCAATACTTCAGAGACCTCCGAGGACTGTGGTTGTGTGTGTGCTTTCTCCTCTGGTCACATTATATGGAATTATCTTTTTCTACTAGTGATTATCTGGTTAGCATTTTGCAGTTGTTCATGCAGTGGCTGTGCTGGAATGAGGAAATATCCATCAGCAATTCACATGGAATCACAGAATCACAGAACCCACACCCCACCATTTTTTTCACTGTATGCAGATTTGCAAGGCAGTGCTATAAATAAAATAACCACAGCTTAATTTTTGGAAGCTCTATTTAGGTGCTATCCTATAGGTGGCAATATACTGTAAAATTTATGAATTAAAAATCTTACAGCCAGAGATTCAGGGGCTGTTAAAAGGAAGAAATGCTTTTTCCTATTCACATGATCTCCTCGTTTACTCCATTTGAACACAGCTGATTATGTGAAACAGTGTTGCATGAATGAATTGCATTCCAATGCAATTTCACTTTTGTGAGAGATTTGTGAAATATAACAATCATTTAAAAAAAAAGTGATGGCCTAAAAGGGAAAAAAGGCTTTTTCTCCATTAGCCTCAGGTGATCTCTAAAAATACACATTCAGAACAAAAATCACACCAAAATTGCACATATCTGATGTCTAAGCATATCATGTCTCAGGATAGAAGTTGTCACTCAAGAAACAGTGAAAACAAATTTCTAAATGTTTTTCTAATCTTGTATATATATCTAATATCTAATCTTACATGATGTTGTTTAAATATTTGGAAATAATTTTATCAGCTAGTGAAATAATTCATGATTCACTGTGCAATATGCTCGCTGTAACTCAAATCTAGTTAGCAGTTATATTTTGTCCTGTCACTCACTCATTTTACAGAGAGAAGAAAAAAAGTGCCATATTTTAACAGGTGATCTTGAAGAGCAAATGTCTTAGGAGTTAAATGTATTAATTTCCTGTTGTCAAATCACTTAACATGTAACTGAATTTCAAATATAAGTTGAGACTTCATTAGGAAAGCTTCCTGAAAAAGCTATTTATATAGGCAATGTAAAATTAATGCTCTTTATGATACAATCATCTTTGCCCCCCGTGTTTCTGTTGTATATTTAGATGTTCCTTGGCTGTGAACAACTGTCATGGTTTAAACCCAGCTGACAACTAAGGGCCACACAGCCACTCATGCAACCTCACCCCCAGTGGGATGGGGAGAAGAACAATATAATAACATACATTGTAATGAAAAGGGAGACAACAAAAACAGCGAGAGGAAAATAAAGCCCAAGACAGACAAGTGGTGCACGATACAATTGCTCAGCTCCCACTGACCAAAGCCCAGTCTGTCCCCAAGCAGTAATCAGTTCCTCCTGACCAAGTTTATACAAGTTTATGCCAAGTTTATCCCCCAGTTTATTTACTGAGTGTGATGTTCTGTGATGTGGAATATCCTTTTGGCCAGTCTGGGTCAGCTCTCCTGGCCATGCTCCCTACTGACTTCTTGTGCACCTGCTCCCTGCCAGAGCATGGGAACTGAAAAGTCCTTGATTTAGAGCAATCACTGCTTAGCAACAACCAAACAGTGTGTTATTAACATTATTCTCATACTAAATCTAAAACACCACAATGTATGAAGTACTAGGAAGAAAATTAACTCTATCCCAGCTGAAAACAGGAAAACGGTATACATTAAAAATTACCTAATTGTTCTGGCACAAGATCCCAAATGTTAGTTATCTAACAACTGCTACCTTGTCATGATAAACCACTAGAACTGAGCTGGCCAGGTCACCCCCTGGTATGTTTAAAAGGACTTTTCCTTCAGAAATTCAGAAGTATCTGAACGTAATGTATTCTTTTATGGAGAAATAAGATTTCTGTGTGAAAGGAGACAATCACAAAGGATGTGAATCTTTTGCAGAGACTTGAATGAACAGAAGTTAATAACGCAGGCTGGCCTCTTTGGGAAAAAAAGTAAAATTGGTGACTTGTCTGCCCTCACTGAGATATTTGAGAGAGGAAGGGCTACATTAGGGTGTAAGATTCCCCTCCCCATTGAGCAAGGTGAACAACAGAAGGACTCCTGATTCCTCCTTCTCTGCCATCCCCAATGACAGGGGTGAAAACTGAACATCAAATGGGCTGACTTTACTTGTGATGGAGGTCAGCATATATAATCAGTCTATTTCCTAAATTCTCCCTTTGTTTTTGGGGTATCTATATGTTTGCTTTCTTTCTCTTTCTCCTTTTCTCAAAAATTCTGATTGCCTCCCTTTCTGATCTCTTATTTTGATTAACCAAAACTGTCTTCTGTGGTGCAATACCATGGGAATATCTGTGTCTTGAAATTTTAAAAAAACCCCAACCAAACCAACCCCAAAATAATTTGTAAAGGCTCAATAACACTGCATTAACCTTGATAATTCAATGGCAAATACTGAGAAAAGGAAGACCTGATAGGACCTGTTTCATTTATTTGAGTTGACTTTTTGTCAGGAGCTGTTTACCCATACAGTTAGCATTAAAATATGTTGAGTATTTTACTTAAATTTAAGCCAGTTATGCAGATGACAATCATGGTACCAAAAGGCAGCATATGGTTGCACACTGAGATAAAAATACCAGAACACACCAAACCCATGTTAAAGTCTTCTGAAAACAACTGTTTTCTCTCTGAGTGCAGGAATGCTGGAGGGGTTTTTATCACAGAGAATATTAATGACAGTTGAATCAGGACTAAATACATTCCTTGATATTTTAAGCAACAACTATTCTAGGAATAGACACAAAAGGTCCAGTTTTAACATTAGACTTTATCCATCTTGTTTGATCGTCTTTGCTTTTTTATTTTCCCCCGATACTTTTCCAATGACTCTTTCTTGATCCTCTGATCCCCTTCATGCTTTCATTCTGGCCCCAGCCTTTTTATCAATTTGTTACACTTCTATGTCTACGAGTTCTGTTTTACTTCTTGTTCAAAGGACCTTCATTTTGATCTAGAAGGGAGGGAGGAGAATAAAGAGAGGCTTCCTTTCAGTTTTAAAAACTTACTGATAGGAGATCTGAGAGCTTCAAACAAACCTCTTTTACCATTCTTTGCTGTTAGTTTTCTTCTGATCTCTCATAGTACTGATCTTCCATTCCCACTCTCTTTTTTCCTGTGTGTGCCTGTCAAATGGATGAAGAATCCATCTTCCCCCTTTCCTGTTGTTATTCCATTTTCCAGAAAGTTCTTCATTTATTGTTTTGAGGATGTGTTGTGGCTAAACTACAAACAACCAAGAGCAAGTACTTTGTGTATGACAGCCCTTTACTTTTGGTTACAAAAAGTTTCCCAAAGGACTGGAGGAAACAGTAAGAATCATCTCGATGTACCCTTTTTACTGTGAAATCCAAGTTTTTCTTCCCTCCATCCTGATGACATGTTTGATACTTCTCTTTCTGAAGAAACTGTTTTCATTCCACAGAGAAACTTGCATTCTGAGGGTGAGAGTCTCACACAATACCTGGAAAATTAACAAAAAGACATGACATAATGGTAGTAAAACAAATTTACCTTTTCTTTTTTTTCCCCTCTCATTTTCCTGTTCTTCTCCACAGTCGTGTTTGGATTTAGTTCAAGGAAAGATAGAACACTGTTTGAGAGCACATGTGTATATAAATATTTATCTGCTTCCGTGTGCACAGAAAGGCCTGCAGAATAAATTTAGTGGGCAGAGCAGCAATCAGTAAGCTTAAAAAATTTAAATGTAGCTAGATTACAGTTTCTTAATTTCAGGAATTTCGATATCACAAGTGACAATGAAGTTCAATGTTTTAAGTCTCAAATTGACAACAAACCACCTGTGATTTAACAAACGTGCCACAAATGTTTGGAGTTAATGCAGTATAACTTTAAGACACAAATACCTTTTTTACTCCCCGGCTTGCATTTCTTTTCCCTTTAGAAGTCATTACAGCTAATTACCAACAAGGATTAGCCTTTGCTGTAGGTTATTCTTACAATGTGTCGTTTTTAGCTAAACCCTGACTTTGAACAAATGTAATCATCTAAAAGAGAAAACAGAGATTAATCAGCTAATAGTGAAAGAAACTTGATTACACAAAAGTGGCAAAGTATAAAGCCCTTTGCATTTGAAACCCATAAAATATTAATTAAAATAATTAAGATTAGGGAGTAGTGACTGTAGAGAGCTTTGTTTCCTACTCCACTTTTATTTTAGAAGTCTCTTGATTTGCTTTGCTTGAAGAGGCACTTGAACTATGTCAATCACACACTCAACCAGTGTGAGATAATCTGAGTTTTGTTCTCAGTTCCTATGAGTAATGCCTTGGAAGATATGATCTGGGACTTGGTTGTTTTCTCTCATTTTTGACTGTGGAGGGATTTTAGTGTTAATACTGTGAGGCCATGAGAATTTCATCAGGTGAGGAAACAGATTTCCTGTGGATGAGGGCTGTGAGACAATTATGTGCAATTATCTTAAAAAAAACCAACAAAACACAAACAAACCAACCAAAACCAATCAAAAAACTGTCATCCCTCCAAAACCCCTCACAAAACCCTCTTCACACTTGCATTATTGCTATCCCCATGTCATGGAGAAGAAACAGAAGGTCGATTTCCCACAGAACAGAAAGACAACCCAACTTTATGCTCCCCGGGGGGGAAGAAATACTTATTTAAAAAAATGATGCCTTAGAAGCAGAAGGGAGAGAAAAGAGAAGACGAAGAGAAGAGGAAGGGAAGAGAAGAGGAAGGGAAGAGAAGAGGAAGAGAAGAGAAGAATGTCAGGGCTAAAGGAGAGAACAGAATCAAGGCTGTTGAACAGAGACAGGCCTTTCCAAAGTTTTCTATGCTGCAGTCTGAATTCTTTGATTCCCTGATGGTGTTTTAGTGCCTGGGAGTGGATTGGAAGCCCCACCTCAGGCAGCAGCCATCAGCTTGGGAGAAGCTGAGCAGGACAAATCAGTGCAGAATGTCCCCATAGCAAGGTCAAAGAGGTGAAAAGGAGAGATGAATTCCTCCTTTACATGGATATTTTCTGATGAATGTTTTTTTTTTCCTCAGGAATATTTCTCTTCAGGAGTTTTAAGGACAATTATGGGAAGTTTAATACAGATTTCAGCTAAGTTCACAGCAACAGGAAATAAAATGTTGTGCTCTACTTGAGAAGCAAACAGATTGCTTTATGGATTATCCTCTAATACCTTCAGGTGTTTTCTGTCCATTGTTTTTTCAAATCCACTTCTGCCTTCGACAGAGACTTTTGCACAATGTTTTATGTCTATTAATTATGGTTAGCTCTCCAGAATAATAAAAAAAAGAAAAAAATTAACCAGATCTCTATTCTTCCGTATTCATTGCCAAGACAATCCTTAAATATGGGAGAGTCTCTCCATTCAACTCCGTTGGTGTTCATTGAGACTTTCCCAATTTTTATCTTTTAGTTGCTATTCATGTCAGAGAGAGCTAAATGATTAATTATAGAGTTATTGATATGTAATTTAACTTTTGACTCTATGGAGATTAACATTGTATTGTTTTAGTATTAGGATATGTATTTGGAGAAACACTGATGTGTTTATGAACTTACCAGTGATTCTGTTTTCAAAACCCAAACTAGACATTACACTCAAAGGTTGATTAAGAGCTGTTGCTTTGTTGGATGCCAGCATGTTTTCACAGACAAAAAATTAACTTTAGGGGAGCAGAGCTCTGCTGCATATTTAAGTAACACTGAGATGTGTTGTGTAATTCATTACAGAACAACAATAAGAACAACAAGACACCAAATGTTTAATTTTCCTGGAAAGCAGACACAGATAATTGGAACTTGATATATTGTTGGTGTAAGTAGAGGAGCTAGTATCTAAAGACATAAAACTTGTCTTTTTCACATGCTAAAATAGCTTTTTTTATTTTACTTGCATTATAGTTTTGTACTTCACTGACAGAACATGATATCCAACAGATGTGCTTAACTAGAAACATAACAGAGCTGGTAAAATCAAGCTTCTCACACAATTTTTTATCTTCTTTTTTTTTTTTTAATAATGAAATAGCCTACACTACATAAATGACTTCAAAATAAAGTTATATAACATGTATCTCTCTTTTTTTGAAATATCCAGTAGAAAAATATTTTTTTAAATTTAAATTTATTCATAATTGGATTTACAGATTTGTTATATACACTGTCTGTATTGCTTTGCTTTTAGTAAGTGTGAGTGGGAGATGGCAGTTTTTAAACAAGGAAAAAGGTTGTAGTTTATTACTGTATGATGAACTCTTGGTGGGATTACTTTCTGCACAGTGCTGAGGATGAGAAAAATTTTCAGAGGCTCACTGAAAGAATGGAGAAGGTTATAGAAAAGAAATTCCTTAATAGTTATTAACCACTGAAAGAATTTTAAGTCAGACTCAGTCCCTGAGCTGCAGAGTTTGGAGAATACTTGGAGAAAGTATCAAGTACCTGTATTAAATCAGTCCTTCACTCCTGTTTCTCTCTGCTTTGGTGCTGTCACAGGCAGCAAACTGAACCAAATAAAATGAATCTTTCATCTGCTCTGTTTTGGTCAGTCCTGTGTTCAGAATATTTTGTTTTAGTCCTACTGGAACGTTTAAAGTGAAATTTCATAAGCTATTTTTTTGAAAACAAATTATACTGTTAAATTTCCCTGCACCACTTTGTGATAGAAACCTGTTCTATTTAAATGGACAGTGCACTGGAATTTGTCAGAAAATCTGGAAGAAAATCTGTGTGTTTGATCTGAAAAGTGGTTCTTTTAACTTATGATTTTTAAATCTAAATCTTTGAGCAAAGTGGCAGAGAAAGTTTTCTCACCTGTTTTCTGTCGTGTGTCCTGAACAGCAGAGTGACTCTGGCATGAATCAGTGATCCTTTTCTTGGTGCAGTGACTCTGCAGGTCAGTAGGAGCACATTAACCCATCCTTTTAACTCCATGACTGCTGGGAGTGGCCAGGGAAATGAAAGCTGAGATGTTTTTTGATGTAGGAAAGAATCAGGGTTTTGCTCGTGGTGGCTTTACTTTCTGGAGTCTGGTTGTTTAGCCCAGAAATGAACTGGTAGGCTCTGAAGAGGGTCACAGCCATGACAACCACACCCTAAACAGAACACTTCAGGGGCACAATTGAGTGAAAGTGTTTTCAGTGACTAACCAGGTAGCAAGAAAAAAGCCATTGGTTTTCCTGTCTTAGAGGATATTACAGACAGAATAGGTTGAGCTTTGACTGTTTAGCTTATGCTAGAGGGACTGAAAATATATAATTTACACCTGTAGACTGGGACAAAGCTGGTCACCAGAGGAAGGAAAAGCAGGAATGCAGAACCCCTAGAAACAAGCCCCGATAGACTTTCCATGGATGTTCAAAACCTAAATCTGTGTTTAAAAGCTCATCATCTTGGCCTGCTGAAGTCTTTTGGAGCCCTAGCCTTGGGTGAATATAGTGCCCATGTGTCTGGATAAGCTAACTGATGGTTGATCTATTCTTGGGTCACCCACAGGCCCTTTTCAGTTGATTTTTTTCTGAATCTCTACTGCTGTCACTTATGCATGCCCTTGGAGAACAGGATTTTTTAACCTCACCAGTACTGATTCTCCCATGCAAGTTGTCAAATTGATGAGTTAAGCAGTGAAAAATCTACAGAGCCTCTGTAGAAATTCTAATTGTTTATTATTAACAAATACTCTACAATAAGCTTATGTACAGTGGTAGAAAAGATAACGAGTGCTAACATTTTATTGATTGCACAATGAAAAAGAATCACCTTTGTCACTAATGGTTAAAAAACTAATTTTCTATAGTGCAATGTAATCTCCAAAGCCCTATCCTCCTCCAATGATTGATCATTCTTCATCCCATGGCTGGCTGAACAATTACTGATCTTTTTAACTTGGTCAGCAGGATGCTTCCTTGTTGCATGTGGGGCCGTAGGACTTTGTAGCAGAACACATTAGCATGCCTCTGTAAATCAGAAAATGTGTTACCTAGCTCCTTGAATGCAGGGGACCCAGGTTTTAAGGGCCATTACAGAAAAAAATAACCTATGATAACAAACATGGGGACTGATCATGCAATGTGCCCGTCACCGTTCACCCTCTGATGCCCTCCAGGAACAGCATTTTGGCAAATCATTTTAATGTATTTAATGATTTTAGAGTTGCACCCAAACCTGCAGCACGTTTCAGCTTCAGAAATATTTGATGTTTAATTTTTGGAGAATGGGATTTTGCCTTAATGTGTTACACTCTGTGCCCTTGTTGTGCCTTCTGTAGAGGAGGAATCTCTGCAATTCTGAAAATTCCAAGTTTTTATTAAGTTTCTTACTTGCTACAAATAGCTTAAGGTTGTGGACTTAGGGATTCCCTATTTAAATGAATGACTGACATCACTCTGAGCACATGATAAAGGTTTTGCTCTGTTTCCAGATGAGCTGTATTTGGCTTGGAGGTGTGGTTGTCTTGCTGACTGGGTCATGCCTACTTTCCCATTTGGTCCTGACAAGCTGTCAGTTCTGTGTTGATATTTCTGTTTAGACCTTCTCTGGTTTCCTTTTTTTAGAACTTAATTCAGCTTCTCCTTTCCCTGTTCTATCTTAATTTAAGACAACTATTTTTATTTTTTTTTTCTTACTGCAAGGCATAACAATTTGATATGATAAAAAAAAAGCAATGGTGTATTTTTTTCTCTATCTTAACCAGCTTGGGTTTGCTAATAACAATATTGAGCATATTTATGCAGTTTGAAATAATTGCACAGAGATTAACTAATTATTCAGCACAGGGAGGTAAATGGAGGAAAAATTATCATTTGTTTTTTAAATAGAATGAAAGCTGAAGTGACTCAGTTCTATAATGAGCTGGTGTAAAAGTAGGTGGAAGTCTTGTAGCTTTTTTTTTTTTTTGAGAAAGAAGGTTACAATGCCTTTCAAGATTCAGTGTATTTCAGTTACAAAATATATCAAGATAGTCTTAACAAATGTATTTCTCATTACAATATCAGTGTCATTTTACCTGAACATATATGAAGCACTAATGTTTTCTATGATTCAAATCTGTAAGCACTTAAAATTACTGGATAGACCAGATTGCCTTTGACATGAAGGAAGTTTAGGCTATGCCAGTACTGGTTGATTGTATAAATCACAACATAAAAATGGATTGATTCTATTTTTTGGTTTTGCTGTATCAGAAAATATAAGCCTTATCCTTCAGTATGGCACAATGACTACTTTAAAAAAAATGCAGTTCAAAAAGATCTAACTACATTTCAATCTACAGTATTGCTCAGAAAAATCATGAAGGAAAGGGAAGTTCATATGAAGGGCCTTAAAATAAAACAAGCTGTCCTCCAACTTCATTTCCTATGCTACTATTTCAGGACGGTAGAAACATTTAAATAAACGTTAAACAAAATTAGTTAATTGAATATGAACTTGTAAGAAAAAGTACAAAAATTTATGCAGACTTCTGCATAAAGGCATAAAGCAGGACTTGATAGTTCCCAGACCAATCCAGCATTCCTCAGAGATTATGGAAAATTATTTTACACTGCCATTTTGCTGTAAAATAATGGTTTGGACATCCTCCTAACCATATTGGTTTGTGAAATTATTAAAAATGATTTTTTTTTAATCTATTTGGGATTCTATCCAGTTCATCTATTGCATGTAGTCTCCTGGTTTGTGCAAGTGAACATTGCAAGTATTTACTTTGGCCTTTCATTGAAGTAAGGATTGAAAATACGTGTAAAGTGGGCCCAGGAGAGACTCATCTAGAACTCTGCTTAAAAGGCTTTTCTGGTTGGCAACAAACTGTTGATTACTGCCCATACATGAAGTTTTGTGTCCATCTTCTTTTGTCTTCATCAACCCCAAATTTCCTGGTTTACTCAGGAGTGTCCCGAGGGGCAGCATCAAGTGCAATAAAGTCAAGACAGATTGTCTCTAATGCCTCCCCCTTATCTGCTAGTCCCATTATCCTGTCATGAAAGGAAATTGGATTGTTTTGATGGGATTTGTTCTTGACAGATCCATGTTAGCTGCCTTTTATCATGTTGACTATCCTGTAGGTGCTTTTAAATTGACTCTTAAGTGATTTGTTCAGGTATCTTCCTGAACACTTAAGTTAGGTTGGCTGATGTATAGTTTTCCAGGCCCTTTTCCTCGTTTTGGAAGGACCCATAAAGTTTGCCCTTCACTAGTCCTTTAGAAACTTCCCTTTATATCTTCAACAAATTCTCGAAAATAAGCTCTAATGACTCATTGGCTGGTTTCCTGTGTACCCGAGGGTGAACTGAATCAGGTCCTGTCAACTTGGATGCATTTAATTTATCCAAATATTTTTTCACTGCTTCCTTTTTTTTCCCCTTTCTTTTTTTTTTTTTTTTTATTTTTCCCAACACCATGGCCTAATCATCATCTATCCTGCTCTAATTCTGCTATAATGTACAAAATTTTTTAAACAAATGACTGTTACACTCTTTTAGAGGTTTAGATTCATGTATAATAAACATCCCATTTTAGATGTACATCCCATTTTATGCATTATATGAATGTACATTCCATTTAAACCCCCAAGATGAGCTTTTACAAGGGACTTGAATGATTTTCAAATCTTACAGTTACACTGAGAAACAAGGAAATTGCATTACTGGGGAAAGTACAGTTACTGAAACTTGTCTGTGATCTAATAGCAGCTGACAATACACTTTAAACAGGAGTAAAAGTGAAGATATGACATATCCTTCATCCCCAAAACCTTCCCATGAGTAACTAAAAAGTATGCTTAATTCTAAGCATGTAGGTTTTTAACTAAAACCCAAATTATTTGTTTTTCAATGTCTGAATGAGTCAGTTGTAAAAATAGACTGGAGTAAATACAATGTTCACCCTCACAAACCAAGAGACTACATATAATAGATTAACTGGATGGAATCCCAGATGGATCAAAAAAAAAACCGAAATCGTTTGTCAAAATTTCACAAACCACTGCGGTTAGGAAGATGTCCAAAGGGATGGATTGTCTTTAACCTTAGTAAAATGTTGACTGTTTGGATTTAAGCTTTAGCTGTATCTGTATTGTGTAAATTTTTTAAAAAAAGTCCAAGCACTATTTACAGCGATTTTAAAATTTTGCGAAGGTTTTTACTTTGGAAGAGCAATTAGCGGGAAGCACTTGGTAACGTGTTGTTTTGTGGGATTTTGTTCTTTGTTTTCTATATGCAGAAGGGATTTTTATCTCTGTGTGGGCCTTCAATTCAGATGCATCCTGTATTGCTCAATTTAGGCAAACTGTTTGTTACTATGGATTTTCAAAATTGCTCAATTTTCCCGACTTGTGCAAGAAGAATCTCCCCCTCCAACCTTAGACAGTTTTTCTGAGATTTCTCATCTGGTATGCAACGCATCATTTCATTTAATGGTAGCAAAGAGAGTGTGCAGTGTTCCTAACAGTCCCAGAGATAATTTATGGAACAATGAAAATCCTCAAGGACAATTTGTGTACAGCCAATACTGACTCAGCAGAGTCCAAGGCATCTTTTAAAAGTACCTGTAATCACTGTTTATTTTGAGCACAATGTCTTGCAAAGGCAACAAAATTTGAGGAGAACATCTTTGGCTTGCTGTCATTATCTAAAATTGTCGAGACAGATACGTTGTCTAGAATGCAGAATTCATATATGAATTTAAGTCTCATTGCTCTGAGAACAGATTTAAAAGTAATGCCTGTATGTGTGTTTATAGGTGAAAGGTTCTTGCTCTGAATTGACTCTGGAGTACCTGTACAGTGTAATTGCCTGAAAAATATCAGTTTACTGCAACTCAGAAAGGTCCATGAGAAGAGAGAGCAATGCAAACACCTCTTCCCTCACTGCATTGTGTCTTTCGGTGGTAGAAAACCCAACAGCACAACGTTACCTAAGTTGTGGGTGATAACATTGCTAAGTTTAGCAGTTGTATTTCAGGAAAATTCTCCCAGGCCTTTTGAAGGTCTCATTTGTGATTAGCAACTATTTAAGTGGAAGAAAGTGATAACCCATCACACTTCACTATCTTTAATGCATGTTCTGTATTTTGTTTTGGGCTACACACCATTGACCGTGAATACACATCTTACCACTCTCCCCATATCCTTTGTGTGCTGTAGACTGATCCATCAAAGACCATTGCTCTGCCTGAACTGTCTGTGCCATGAATCAACACTGTTCTTCTGGGGCCTTTATTCAACTTTTAGATTTCTAGCTGATTCTGTCAGGATGGGGTCTTCCTGAGACAGCTGAATTATTCTGCTTTGCATCACATTCTGGACCTTTGCAGTTTTGTTTTCATTAGCTAAAGCTAGAAAAAAACCCTTCTGAATGTTTTGTTATGCAAATAATGACTGGCAGAAGGAAGCTGAGGGTCCTGACTGGCTGTGGATGTGAGAGATGCAGATTTAAGTCTTGACTGAGAAAGATCTGGAATAGGATCTTTTCGCTGAGATACAGCAGGGTATTTAATCTGCATCATTCTAAATCATTCCAAGTAAGGAACCCTAACCTGGCTTTCACCCAGTCTAGGATATGTTTTATCTTTTATAGTATCTTTTTTGCGTTTTTACCCTGCAATCAGTATGTGCTATTGAAACAGAAATGTTGTAGCTCTGGTGAAATGTCCCCATGGCAGAAATGGCTCTGTCAGTATTTTCTCCTTATTTGTCAGCATTCCTGCATTCTGTTGGAGATCCCGGCTCCAGAAGCACTGAACCAGTGATGCAGTTCTACAGTCTGGGTTAGACTGTTACCACAGACTGTTTTACAACTTCACAAGTCCTGCAGTCAGTTTTGAATGCTTAAGAGTTAGAGACCTCTAAAATATTGAGAATTCCAGATGCTTAGGGATGTGTTTGCTAGGAGAGGGAATACGAATATCTGAATTCTTGTTGAAATAATAGTATGGCAGGCTAAAAGATTTCTCATGTAAATGCTGATATTTAATTTTTGTATTTCATATTCTGTTTTAAAGGTAAGCAGTACATAAAAGTTTGTAAGTTAGGCAGTTTTCTTAAGCCACAGATCACTAAGGGCGTTTTAAATGTCCCATGCAGTGGTCTTCTTCTCTTTTCTAGATGGGAAAGAGGCTGTCATGGAAACAAACTGCCATTCCTTTCAATGTCTGTGTACCTCTAAAGATCAATTCACCCACGTTCTGCGCAGTGGGGGTGCAGGTGCAACCTCCAGCACGGCAGATCTCAAAATAGGGTGTCTTTCACCTTGCTTTTGGGTCAATTTGTTTCTGAAAATTGTGCTCTTTGCTCTCAGTATGTCACTGTTTGCTTGAGTTTATTCTTGCTGGAGGTAGACCCCTTCAGAGTCACCCACTTAGTCTCTTCTCAAAAAACTGATCTCTCTCTCCCTTTTTTTTTTTTTCCTCGTGGAAGAGAAAGGATATACTTTAGTTTATGAAAACTTTGTTTTACACCAAGACAAAGGGAATGTTCACCTTTCTCAGCTTATTTAAAATTCGTTCTTGGATATGTAACATGAGTGACTGTAAGTGCTGGACTCATTCTGCCACGCTGATTATGCAGAGGATTATTGGAGAAGATGTCAGGAGACAGGGCTGCTGTGCCTTTTTGTAAGGGTTAATGGACAGTAAAACACTGTATAATAAGACAGCTATTATACAGAACATAATTCCAAGTGTAGATACTGTGACTGTGCTACATTTGTATATATATGATGAGGAAGAGGTGAGAATTATTGCCCACAATAAAAGTGCTCACATTTTCAAAGTGATTCAATAATATATTTCTGAGTGAAGGGAGAGGCTCATATGCATGAGATTGTATTTTAAATGAGACATATTCTTCAGTTGTTCCCATCACCTCCATTTGTTTATGTGTGCTCTTAGAAAATCCTTAGCCAAAAAATTATCTGTGTGCTAAGCAACAAACTCATAGATCAACGCTAAATATAATTAACCTCTTTGTCTTTGATTGCAACTCGGTGTCCACTAACAGCTTCAAGCACTGTAATAAGCAATTTGTATTCTTTTCAATACTGTCATGTTTTCAAAAGTGACTTAGGAGCCCTAGGACAAGATTTTTCCAGTATTGATTTCAAAGAGAGACAAGTCTTGCTGTAGCTTTAGGTGAAAAAGAGCTTCAGAAACACTAATATAAGTCTGTTTTTAAAAGTTAATACAGAGCTCCTAAATCACTTGTTACTTTTCTATCTTCTAATTAGTTACAACTATTTTCTAATCAGCTCATTTTGCTTATTAGGTGTTTTCTCTTTTTGTGTAGCAAAGATTTCCACAGAATAGTAATTGAAACTCTTTAAAAAATAGAATTTAAATTATGAATATGACTGTTAGGGAAGTCAGCTCTTTAAAACAGGAGACAGTGAAATATTATTGAAATTGAACTCTAAACTGTGAAGGACTTCACAGAAATAATAACAGGACAAGTTTGTGTTAGGTAACAGAAGCCCAAAGGCAGAAGCTGATGTATTATAAAAGACAACATTTGTGGCTCATTAGATAAAGTCACAATTCAACCCAGCATTCAAACACATGGTGCTGATGGGGAAAAAGGCATGTAATTAATCAGGTTGTATGGGAGACAGCTGACAATTAAAAAAACCCCTCAGATCTAAAGCTGACTGTGTAAAAGTCTGGCTCCTTCCTGGTCTGTTTGGAGAGGAGTGTGGTTTGTGAAAACCACGGGATGCACAAGCCATTTCAGAACAGTTTGACACAGCAATGGTAAAGAAACAATCTCACACAAGAGTTGGTATTTCTGTGGGTTTTTTAGAACTTTCTGCCTCAGGTCTCATAGACCCCGTTGCACTGGGTACTTTTTATTGGTGCACGTCTGTAAAATACCTGCTCAGAGAACTCTCTGACTAAACCAAGTGTTGAGGGGCACAGAGGCCCCAGGGGATGCAGCAGAGTGATGGCAAAGCGAGTTGTAAACTTCAGGCTGTAGAGAGATCCTCACACCAGTCATCTCAGCGAGGAGCAAACGCTGCTTTGTTCACTTGGTGCCCGTTCTGACAGACCCAGGCTGCTCCACACAGGCCTGGCTCTGAGTGCCCTGGCTGGGCATTCAAAACTGGGGGGTCTTTGGAGCTTTGAACCTTTGCCCGTTCAGGGAAAGTGAGGAAAATGCATTGTTCCATATAGGAAATCCCAAGGAAAAAAACAATTTCTGGCCGCTGCACTTGATAGCAAGTATTTATTAACCCTGCAGCCTTATTCTTTGTCAGGACTGTCACGTTTGTGCTTATTGCTGAGGTTATTTTTGAACATTAATCGGCAGTTTAAGTAACCTTGTCCAATGCTCTTTTGCTGCTTCTTTTCCCTTGGTTGCTTTTCTTTTCTCATTCTCTACACTTCTAATAAATATTTCAAATTCAGTTGTTGCTTTTTATTGCGCTTTGGTCACAGAAGACGGGGAGCTTGGCTTAATCTGCACTCTGGAAGGCAGATAAGCAAAAAAAGAAAAGAGCAGAGAATTCCTGGGTCAGTGGTCTTGGGAATAATGGCAAAACTACAATACAGCAAAAACTCCTCTATAACTCTAACTTCAGTCAGACTGCAATGGTGAATTATGATTTCTTTGGCAACTTATTAATTTAAACTAAAAAAACCACCACAATAGACTTATCAGAGAAAGGATGGAAGGGAGGGCATTGTGATTTAATGCAGAAAAAAAAGAAGACAATGAGGATTACTTCTGTTTTCAACATACTTTTAAAATATGTTTAATATTTTTAAGTCACTTTTGGCTTTTTGGTGATTGGCCCGTTGTTAGAAAATTAAGAAGTAAGACTCACTAATATGTTTGGTGTTTTATAAAAGGACAAAAATGCATGCATGGAGGGATGAGTAAATTTGGTGTTTATTGCTCCAGCATAGGATTCAGAAGCAGGTGATGTGCAGGGATACAATGATGGGTGCAAAGTGTTCCTACTGCTATAGAGCTGCTGTGCTGCCACCAATGTTAAGAGACACCAAAATACCCTTTTTACGTATCTTCCTTAGCTTCCTTTTAATCTTCTTAAATAAGTATCTCTGCATTCTCCACTGCCATCCCTCTTTTCAGTAATACAAACACAATTACTTTGGTAGCCTTATTAAAAACAGTGGATTTTTCTTTACCCCTCAGCTCACATTCCCTTTTCCTCAGATGCATTTTTCCCTGAGGTACATCAAACAAACAAACATCCTCACACCCTCTAGAACAATGGTCAGTCCTTACTTTTATTTGTTATTGACTTCCGATTTGTCACATTTGTATTTTTCACAAGTTTTTAGATTAGGGAATGTATTTTCACTTTAATATCTGCAAAATTAAGTGATTTTGTTAAATTGTAATCTTTCTGCCTGATAACTTTTAGAGAGGCAAAAAAGGCTTGGATGCAATTTCTGTAATTGTCAAATTATGTGTTATTTGGAAAGCACAAGACACTGAAAAGAAGAATGATGCAGTAAATCACTAAACAATAGCTCTGGGTGTATTTAATGAGGTGATATTGCTCTGATTATCATCTCATTTGTTACACCTTTAACATAAAACATACACCAAAGATTCCCCTCCCAGACAGAAACTGTGATAGTGTTTTATTCTTGTGTAAAGGAAGGACAGTTCCTCCTGTTTGAAAAATTCTGCAGTATGTTACTGAGCTAATTCATGTAGCAGTCCAGAAATGGTAATGAGAGATATATATGCAAATGAATAATAATAATAATAGTAATAAAAAGCTAATTGCTGGTTTGATGTCCAAAGTGGAACATAGAGATTCAATGAGTTTACAGTGGCATAGAGATATTTTTTTTCCCAGATTAGTTTGTGTCTTGTACATTCCAGTACAGGCATTTTAAGGCTTCAAAGGACCAAGTAATTTTAAAATGGCATCCAGACTTAGATACTATTGATGCTGTTGTCATGTGATTCTTACTTCCATGGATAATTATAGTGGATTTACTTTAATCAGATTGTTTGTTGAGGCTGGTGGTGGGGAGGTTAGTGGTGATGAATGATCATTCAAGTTCCTTTAAAATTAAAAAAAATTAGAGACCAATTATTTTGTCAGGAGTTCAGTTTTGTCAGGAAATGTTATGGGCTGAAATCCCACAGGTTTAATCTGTGTGTCAACAGTGTGCAGCCATGAGCACAATGTTTGCCTCCAGTTTTATGGAGCTTTCTCTTGTGTTCAGAGACAGAAGCACAGAAAGTGTGTTCAGTGACTGTGCCAAAGGAATCCTACCCTCTGCAGGAAGTCAAAAATTCCTGTCCTAGAGCAGTTGAACTGTCTCCTAGATGGAAGTGATGCTTGGTGCAATCTTCCTAATATGTAGACTACAACTGACTTTGAATGGATTTTGTTGTGTTGTCTACATCCCAAAAGGTGAGGGGAGAAGAGTGTGGATATAACTGTGTGTAGCCACATGAAGTTAATTTGTTCTTGATCTCTCTCAAGTTCTTTAATTTGCCTTGAATCTACACATGTGCATTCGAATTTCCAAAACCTTGAAGATGAATCTGTGGACTTTCCAGAACACTGACATTCTGAAAGTTTTTACCTTGCTTCTTTGTTGATCATCAAGAGAAGAGAGTTGTGCCTTGCTGTTGGATCAGGTATTTCTGCTTCAGTCACTTTAGCCTAACAAAGTTTATATTTTTCCTTCCTGTTCTCCAGCTGTTTATTTATAGGTAAAATATATTATCTAATTTGCTCAATGTCCCTGAATCCAGACAGGCCACAGGGAGAATTTATGGTGGGGGAGATCATCCCTGAGCAGATCTGTAGTTCAAATGAGTTTTTTGCAGGTGTTCTATTACCCTGCTAGGTACTGTGCCCCAGTGACCTTGATCTGCAAACCCAGGAGCTGGATTCTCCTCTTGCCTATTCAAATCCCAGATCCGTGCTGTCTGTATTTTTCTACATTACTACCACAACTTTCTACAGCCAAAGTACCACTTAATCTCTTCTGATGTGGGAGTGCTGTTCAATTCAGGCTTCCCATTTTCCAGAAGTAGTTTTGTGAGTCAGTTCTCATCACAGTGTTATGTGAATTGAATGAATAGAGCAAATGGAGAAAAGAGACCCTTAGTGAAGTCAGTGGTCTAGCTGCAGATGTTGGACTCTTAGATATCCTTGTGTTATAACGCAAGTAATTTCCTGGGGATCATCTGATATTTGTCATTTTCAAGCAAAGTAAAATACTGTATTTCCAGCATGATCTCTTATGAGTCAGCTGCCAGCACCTCGTGGAGATAGGTTGCATACACAGAATTTCCTTTCATGCTTTGATGAGAACAGGAATCAAGACACTACTTATGTGTGAGGCAGAAACCTTGACATTGCCCTGAGTGGTTGCAGTAAGCTGCAAAAAGGAATTTTGTGCTGTGAAATAGTGGGGGGGGAACCCTCTGGATAGCATCATTATCAACTGTGTGTGATTCTATTGAGATTGCTGGTGTAGGATAATGGAAAGCTTGATATGGTACAATTATGTGTAAATAAACTCAATCTGCTGTGACATGAATGATCGCTCAGAGTCAGAGCTGTAACTGGGGAAATGATTAGGCTGCTTTGCCATTGTGAACAAAGACAGGCAAAGGCTGTGAAAATGAAGGCAAAAGCTCCAAGTATGAAAAGAAGAAATAGTTTAAGCATAAGAGAAGAAAATACCAATATAGAGTAAAAAACAATTTTACTGCCCAGGAAACATTTCAAAAATAATTGCTGTGCTTTAGGATGATTAATGAAACTACAGCATTCTGCAGAATAAGAAGTGATGCTGGACTAACAGGAGTTTATTTGGCATATCATCATCTGGAGACATGAAACATTACCATGAGTCTAGTTGCATTAATTGTAGGACTAAATATCCTCTATATAGATATCTCCTATCTAAATCCTTTAACCTAGCTTGAAAGAAACTTCTACCTAAAAAGCCTTTATCAAATTCTCCAAGAAAAAAATACCTGATTGTTTCAAGAGAAGAAATTCTGCCCTTTTGTATTCTCCAGTGTCAAAATGGGAGGTTATTTCTGATTTTTATTTTTTTTGGGAGGGGAGCTTCAGAGCGTTACTTTCTTAATCATATCCATACAAAATGGGAACAGGTATAATTTCTTGTTCCTTGTCTATCTGTACAGATTGCAAGCTCTGTGGGTTTATATTTTGTCATTCTGCATTTTTCTGTGGAACGTTGCTTCTAGAGTAGAAATTTTCCACATGGCAAATATGGCCCATTAGGCCAGCATGTCCCACAGGTATAAAATCACTGTTGATAATGATTTGGAATAGTTTACTTAAAACTAAGCTATCCAAGTTAGTTTACAAGGCTGCTCTAATGTAAATGTTTTCACAGAAAGTTTGATTTTTTTTGTTTTCTTACTTGATATGGTCAGACATATTGTGAAGTTAACAGTTTTCTGACAGTCTTCACTTCCCAAGCAGTAGGAAAATCTTTCTATAGTTGCAACAGACTGTTAAATATCACATTTTATCTGATGTTTATTCATGTGCTTAGAAATGTCTGTTATAGGCAACAATGATTTTTTTCGGTGTAACTCTCCCATAAATCCCATCTCATCCTATTTCTCCCTATTCTATGGTTCTCTGGTCTCTAAGAAGGCAATGGTAGCTCTTATCCAAAATTCTCAAGTACCTATTATCCCCCTTCTTAATTTTTTGATCGAAGCATTCATTGGAAGGGTGCTGAAAATACTTAACTGGGTGAATAAAAAGAGTAGTTGAATACAAACCTACAACTATTATGCTCTAATAATCTCTTTAGCAACAAGGCATGAATTATAAAATGATAATTTATAGCTAACGTGGTTTAAACACAAGGCCAAAAGCCAAGTGTCATCGACAGTGCCATGGATGAATTATTGCATCGTCAGTCGAACTCTGAAGCTGCTTGTGTGATCATTATATGATTATGAAAAAGAATGAAGAGCATATTCATCAATGTAATTAGTTTCTTTTTAAAACATAATGCACATGGAAATATGCATTTTGCTGCATCATCTTGCACTGTGGAAATAGAGTTAAGTTTTATTCTGAAAATTAAGTTATGCGGTGCTTGAGGAATTTCTGCATTTCAAAATAACAACTCATGGGGTTATTTTCCACTTAGACAAGTGTCAGAATGAGATGGACCTGAGATGAAGCTGCTAGCTGATGTGAAAAAAAATATATCTCTTTATGGATTTTTCCTTTATATTCTCTATGGGTTTAGCTTTTGGAGATTCATGTCTTAGACACCCCAGTCTTTAGGCGTGCACCCACTTTAAAAAAAAGCACAAAATCTGAGTAAAATGTCATGATATTTGTCTTCAGAGGTACAACAGCCATCAAGTTTGAGAGGGTTAGAACCTTGGGGTTTATTTTGGGCTCCATCACTTCAGTGTTTAAAGTCCCCTCACTCCCCACCCTCTTCCCAACATCTGCACGTGTCAAACTCCAGTCCACATGGAGTTCAAAGGGCCTGTATTACTGCAAAGTTGGTCAGAGTGCACTGAAAGTAATGACAGCTTGAGACAAAAAAAAAAAAGAAGAAATTGGAAGTAAAAGATGTGATGTAAAGCAAATAAACCCCACAAAGAGCAGCACTTCAGATATTGCTATCTAGTTAGACTATCTTTTTATTTCTCCCCTTATTTTTGACTCTGTGGGTGGCGGTGGCTGAATGTACAGCTAAACATCCAACACTTTATTTCCTGCTTTGTTTTATATATGGCAATTGGACAGGAATTCCCAAAAGGTTCCTTTTTATTATGGATTATTCCCAGTGAACACCCTGGCTGTAAGCACTCTGTGACAGCAAGGTTATTGTAAAATGGCTTTTTTTTTCCCTTTGAAGTAGAACTGTAACACCAAGAATAACTTTTATGAGGCCTTGTGGGAATCTTGTTCTTTATGAAACTCAGTGATTATGTTCAGAGGTTGGAATAAATGTTCCTGTGAACTTTTTAAAAATAAAAGAAAGGAGGAAAAGGAATGAGAGTATTTGCAGTATTAAGGGTCAGGTACTCTAGTAGATGTAGTTTATTGGATTCCCTGCCCCAGCTCTCACCCTAAACTAGGGTCAGACATGCCTGGGAACTGCTCCATAGAGCAGGGACTCTGGGGATCAGGGAGTATTTTCATCAGTTGACCCAGGCAAAGGGAAGGAGTTTGAAAGGGCCAGTCCAACCTGGTGAGTCAACAGATGGTCACAGGATATGTACCAGGGGTTCAACTACTTCAACCATGGGACTGACTTGGTGAATCTTGGTCCTCTGGGGGCTGGTGGGGTCCACCTGGCAGAGAAGGGGAAGAGCATCTTCAGTCACAGGCTGGCCAAGCTGCTCCAGAGGGCTTTGAACTAAAGGTTCATGAGGAGAGGAACCACAATCCATCCCACTTCTGCCAGATGGATGACAGTGCCAGCAAGAGGTGCCCAGAGTGTTGACAAGTCAACAGGAGAGCAGCTGAAGAGCAGCACCAAGGAATTCTGGCCACTCCAGCCAGTAATTCAGCTTCACTGGGGGCCTAGCTTAGATGTTTCTATGCAAATGCACAGAGCAAGGGGAATAAACAAAAGGAACTGGAGACATGCACACACCTGCAGGGCTGTGACCTCATTGGCATCACAGAGACATGGTGGGATGGGTCCTGTGGTTGGAGTGTTGGAATGGAACAATACAGGCTCCTTAGGAAGGATGGGTAGGGGAGATGAGGGAGATTATGTCCATGACCACCTGGAACACATTGAGCTCTGCCTGGGGATGGATGAGGGGCCAGCCAAAAGCTTAAGGGTCAGGATTGAAGGAGGGGCAGGGGCAGGTGACATTACAGGAAGAATCTGCTACAGGCTGCCCAACCAGGAAAACTGAGCAGATCAGGCCCCTCTATAAATAGAGAGGAGCAGCCTCATGTTCACAAGCCCTAGTCCTCCTGGGGGACTTCAGCCTCCCTGATACCTGTTGGAGGGTCAACACAGCAGGGCATAAACATTACAGGTGGCTTCTGGAGTGTGTTAATTATTCTAACTTCCTTCTCCGAGTGATAGAGAAGCCAACAAGGAGAGGTGCTGTGCTGGACCTTGTTCTCACATAACAAGGAAGAACTGGTGGGGAATGAGAAGCTCACGTTAAGCTCCCTACCCTAGACTCCAGGAGAGCAGACTTTGGCCTCTTCAGGGATCTGCTTGGTACAGAATCATGGGCTAAAGCCCTGGAGGAAAGAGGGGCCCAAGAAAGCTGGTTATTAGTCAAGGATTGGCTCCTCTGAGCTCAGGTGAGATGCATTTTAGCAAAGAGGAAATCAGGCAAAAATGCCAGGAGGCCTTCATGGATAGACAAGTTGCTCCTGGACAAACTCAGGCACAGAAAGGCAGAGTTCCAAGAATCTAAAAAAAGGATCTTTTGCAAGATTTTTAAAGGAGAAATTTCTGTCTGCTTCCTTTTTTTTTTTTAACATAAAAAGATGGGAATGCATGAATGAGTGAGTGATATAATCCTGCCCTAATTGATTCCAGTTTGTGAGAAAGTGCTGAAGAGCTGAACAACAAGCAAAGGCTAGGTAATTAGCCTGTTATAATTTCAAACTATAATTTTCTTTAGACTTCTGTGCTGTTAAATATAATATTCCTCTTGACTAGGCCTTTATGCTTATAAAGGCACAGAAGAGAGATCCTAAGGCAGGAGAGCAATGCAGGAAGGGCCTTTGAGAGATGTGCAGGGAGGATACAGCATTTCATTGCCATGCAGCTCATCAGCCATCTTCCATCTGCATCTGCCTGAATGGAATTCCTTATGAACTTATGAAAGCCCTCAAGAAGTGAAGGACAACACAGGGATGAAAAGAAATAGAACATCTCAAAAACAAGTTTCATCTTTTCCTAGTGTTCACAAAGATTAATTGAAATACAATTCCAGCAAAAGCAATGAGACCCTGTAAAGTACCTTCAGAAAAATAAGTGCAGAAATGATTAGTTACAGGAGGAGAACACTTTGTCTCCTGATTATGTGACACGTGGAAAAAAATACAAGGAAAGAGGTAGGAGGAAAAAAGGCCACTTATACCAAAGATCTTTTCAACTTCTTGTCATGCTCACCTGTTTTCTGGCTCTGGTAAAAATAAAGTATTTGCTGAGCTGAGGAACATGACTGAGTTCAATATGCTGAAAGAATATGCTGACGTGTCACACAGTTTCAGGGCTGCAAAGGCAGGATGGTTAAACACCCAGTGGAGTGAGTTTTCAGAATATAGAGTTAGACATGGGTCTGCATTTTCATGGGAGATCTTAAAAAGCAGGGAAGGCAGAGAGAGGAGAGATTGTAAACACTACTGACTGAAAATTGAAAGAGTTTTATTTTTGTTTAATTTTTTAAGAGAGGGAATTGTTCTTTTCTTTTTAAATATAACAGTGGGTGTAGTATCTGTCTGTGAAAGGCACTGACAGTAGTTAGGGTTGTGCCAGGCCACTAGTCACTCATTTAGGTGCAGAGTCAGTCATGAAACCTCTTAAACATGTTTTTTTCCTATGCAGAAATTCTGACTTACAAATTTTGTCCTGCAAGCAGTCATTTCTCTCTCATCTTATCTTAACAAGTCAGATAACAAGGGAGTTAACAGCTAAAGAGCGCAGTAGAAATGCAGGTTTTGCTGTGCTCATGCTGGTGAATGTTACACTTATTTTTCCAGGACTGATTCTCCCTGTTCACTCAGAGATGTAGGGGAGCAGAGCAGTTTTCCTGGATACAGCCCCAGTTATGTCCCATGAAGTTGATATATTTTAGTGCAACCTTGAAAGTTAAGCATGTGCTTGAAAGTCTGAGGATCATTGTTTCAAGCCACCAATTCAGAGGGAGTGAAACCCTTACATCAGACACTTCTTTGTCAGCTTGTTCACTGGATGTAAGACTAATAATATGGATTTCATGAGTTATTTGAAGTGTGTTCTGCTAAACAGCTGGTGTCTGTGCCATGCATTAGCTGTGCAAGAGCAGCTCTCATCTGGAATTTGCCCTATCACGAGCTTTTGGAAGGGAAAACCTGCTTTACATTGTGTTCATTGACACATACAAGAGAGAAGTTTGGCTGTGAAGCTTTGCAAAGAGACACACAGAAGTCTAATCCTGTAGACTTTATTACTGCTGTGATAAGGCAAAGCTGTTCTCCACATCAGCTGCTAATCTTGGGTGATGCATCATTGGTCACCCTCTGTACCTTCATGTTTGTGAGCTGATGAGGCTCTAATTCATTGAGTCCTCAAGAGAGGGAGCCGGTGGTGCAGCGAGTGAATTCTGCTGCTTGCTGACAGCACCAATCTTGTTAAGCTCCTTTGTTGTTGGAGGAAGCGAAAAGAAGCAGAGAAACAGTGAAAGAAGATCATAAACTCTAAATTATTCTTAGGCTAGAAATAAAATGTTGGGTGTTGTAAAGTATGTGGCATATTTTTTGTTGTTTTTCTAACAAATGTGGAAGTTTGCAATGATGTATTTTCTTTCTTAATAGGACTTACACTTTGCAGGAATGAATCACTCATAAGCATGTATTTCCTCAGTGGTTTAGATGGTGCATGAGACAGATTTAAGGTTCATGCTGTTTTAAAGGTGCCCCATGGGACAGGTGAGTCTCTATGGATTCCTGCAGAGCCTCTGAGGAGAATCTTCCAATATTTTTGTTTATTTGTCATAATTTTTTTCTCCATTATGCCTGTTTCTATGTATATTTTATGTAGGTTAACTTTTTCATTTAAATATTCTTGACATTTTTGTAATAGGGATGTACCCTTGTGGAATTCTACACGTATATTTGCTTTTGCCATAAGTGTCTTACAGTATGTGATCTGGGGAATGTAAGTGAGCTTGGTATTCAAGGTGTGAACATGAGTTTGGTCTCAATAATAGCAACTACACTGCCCTATTCTACAATGTATAAACCTTTCCTGAAAACTCTTTGTTTGTATTCTCTTTGCTTCTTTCAACCTCTTTGGGCTGATAAACATTTGCAAAACAACCACCCTAATCTAAGCTAATATATAGTGAAATTACTCCCTCTGCTTTTAGTGGATACGAAATGTACAGCTATAGGTTATACTGAAACAATATGAAGAGAAATTTTTGGTATTAATGAGAATGTTGTTGGCCTTTGACCTCAATTTCAGGTCTGGAAATCACTTCCCTAGGAAGCATTGTAATTATTACCATATTTTGGGTTTTCCTTGAAACACTTTTAACAGCAATAATGTTATCAGAAGGGTAAAGTTCATTAGAAATTCCATCTGGAGATCATGGCAGTTTGTGTTAAAAATGTGTTTTAATAATCTCTTTACCACAACAAGGAGTCTCTTTCATATGCTGTCACTTGCTTAAAACAGTCTTTTTTTTCCACTCAGCTTTTAGATACTCAGCGATGTAAATTTGTTGCTCGTTTTCATTAAGAGCAAACATTCCTCTTTTGGTAAACTATTCTTACAACTGAAACAGTTTTTTAAAAAAATCGGTTGGTGCGTTCGATTTGCCAAAGTTTTGTGTGCTCGGAATTCCAATTTAATTTGAGCTGCAGCAATCTGTTGGCTGACTCTGAACTCTGATGAACACGAGTCTCTAGGCATGTTTGGAAAAGCTCATGAATTCGCCTAATGAGCTGTCGGAAAGGTTCCATCAATAGTGTCAAAAAAACTTGTTTAAAGACCCTCCAGACGTATTCAAGAAGCTTGAATGAGCAAGGGCTAAATACAAAATGAGTGCCATTGGGCTAAATATTTCCGGAAAGGTCTTTTGCTGCTGATAAAGGGAGAATTAAAGGTCATGCTTGAACATTTGCTTTTGAGGGGGTATTTTTGAAATATGGATTGGAAAATGTAGCTATTAATATCTTCCCTGTTATCTCTGGAAAGGACAGTTATGAAGGTGGATCTGATGATTTCCTTTTTTGCCACAATACAAGGGTGGATAGAGCCTTTGCTATTCTCCACAAAACACAATGCAGGGTTTGAAGAGTACATAAAAAAAACAAACATCTCTGTGGGGTTCTTTGAACCCCAAAAACCACTGCATGAAACAGAATTGTGATAGGTGATAGTGTTTTAATGGATCAGCAAGGCAGTGCAGATGTAGTACCCTCACCATTTCCACAGTGTCACACATAAGATTGTGTAAGAGGAAGACTCCTTTTGACAGTTCCTACTCTAAAGGAACTGAAAGGCACGAGGTGATGATCTCTTCACATGTCACTGGCCTGCTGTTCATCTGGGAATTCACAGGGAGTCAGTAAATCCTCTGCATTATTCACAGCACAAGGGTTGTGGCACAGCATCCTTCTGGAGCTTATAGGGTGTGTGGATGTCACTGTACAGGGTATATTCTCAGGAAGATGTAGTAGAGTTATCTGCTGTTAGTAACAACTCTGTAAATCATTTATAACTAAACCTATTTGACTGGCTAATACCTTGAGTTAAAGAAACAGGCTTCTCTTCTCTAACCATATGTCAGTAGTCTCACTGCTGTCATTGATAGAAATACTCCAAGTCTGTGAGAAGAAACATATGTATAAATATTTGAAAGTGGAAGAGCAAGCACTGGAATATTTACTACTGATGAGGCAGTGAATAAAATATCAGCTCCTTACAAGCCAAGATATAGAGCCCAAAGAGATTCCAGGAAAGCCCAAAGCACATTAAAGCTACAAAATTCTAAGATAATTTAAATTTTTATCTTCTTTATTATTAGCAGGTAAATATTAGTCTGCAACACAGTGAACAGTCAAATAGATATTTTTGATTTGAGTAATAAAAGATGGTTTGTATAACCACCTCATTTCGTTCTTGCTTTACTAACTATAAATGCTAATTTTCAGAGACAAAACCTGAGGTTTATTTCTCATCTGCAACATACAACACTATTAAAATTCACTTTAAAATAACCTACCAATGTTATAAGCAGTTCTGAAAGCAGTACATTATATTTAAGGCTGAAAGGAGAGACTAGATGTTGCAAAATCTTTAGTATTATGTGCATTGCCAGCATAGTTTCCTTAAATCACACACATATGTTTTCCTTCTGGCTAATCTGCTACTTTCAATACTTAGGAAAAAAATGATGAAGTGAGATAAAACTGTTTTATCTCTCAAGTTTTCTGGTCAAATTGCAAATTAACTAAAAATTCTTGTTGGAATTTATGGTGCTAAGTTCCAATTTCCTTACAGAAGTAACGTAGAGTTTGTAGTAACAAGGGTCATACTCGAATTTTTGGCAAATCCTAGGTAATCTGCATCCAGATTGTAACAGGTGATTGAGAAATATGAAATGTTCTTTGGATGGGAAGCAGGTATGACTGGAATGGCTCAGTAGGTACTGATGCTTTGTCTGGGAGAGAAGCAGATCACTGGTTAGATGTTGAATAGGTGTTAACATACACCTATGTTCAAATTAGGTGTGCCATTAAATCTCTAATTTATGAAAATGAAGATGTTTAAAAGCCAAGGTTTTATGTGTCTTCCGCTGTAAGCATCTCATAGAGGATTTTTTGCAGAAGACTTAGAGAAGGTCAGATTTTCATGCCTTAAAGGAGGTTGTAGTCAGCTGGCTGCAGACAGTCTCATCTCCCAAGTAACAGGTGACAGGACAAGAGGAAACAGCATCAAGCTGCAGCTGGGAAGGTTTAGGCTGGATATTGGGAAAAATTCCTTCACCAGGAGGGTTGTCAAGCACTGGAACAGGCTGCCCAGGGAAGTGGTGGAGTCACTACCTCTGGAGGTATTTAAAGACCTGGAGGTGTGGCAGTTGGGGACATGGGTTAGCATTGGACCCAGCAGTGTGAGGTTATTAGTTGGACTAGATGATCTGAAGGGTCTTTTCCGACTGGATTAATTGTATGATTTTATGGTTTGTGAGCACAGATGTTTCACAGCTAATCTACATTCAACTTGTGCTGATGCAAAAGTTCCCAACTGTATACATCTGTGAGCAGCTAAATATGCTCAAGATGCATGTGAAAAAGATTCTTTAGACCTTTGTGTCTTTATTATCTCATTGGTACAGCGATGCAACTGCACTATGAGCTACATGTATAAATTATCTATTTATTTTCTAAATGTAAACAGCTTAACAATCCTTAATGAGATTTGATTCACAGTAAAAATGGGCTTTCTTCCTTCACTCTTCTTAAATGCAAAGCACAGATTTTTGTCTTAGATTTAGCCAGCACAGTTTTCTTATGTGTTGATAGCATTGTTCCAATTAGTCAGAAGAAATTAATGTTTCATTAAATGCCATCTACATATAAAATTACCCTCCTCGAATCTGTAATGAATAATTGGCTTCCTTTTAATTGAAAATGGGAGAATTTCAGTGGACATTATTTACACCACAGGATTTGATGACAATCTATCGTCATCTGGAGATTATGTCTATCTGTCTGTGTCATAACTACATCACATCCATCCAGCACTAACATACTTCATTCCTGTCACAGTAATCAATTGACTCTCTGTTCTGTGGACTAGCAGTATGGATGCTCAGATATACAAGCTGGACAAGGCACTCTCTGCACATATTTTGTATGTGTGTATGTACAGAAGTGGTTTTTTTTCACTAAAAGAAGTAAAATTCACCAAAAAGAAATGCATGAGGTATTGATGGAACTTGTAGGTCCTGGATCAAAACTTTTCATGTCACTGTCTGTGTCTGCTCTCTGAGAAGGAGGGTGAGAACATTACTCAAAGGCAGGTTTCAGAAGTGTCAAGAAAATTATATGAATGTGAAGAATAAACAATATTTACTGGCTGTTACCAGATGGATAGACTGGTCCATGATCTGCCTGTCCTTTTTGAAGAGGTGATTAGCACCCCTCCCTGGGAGTATACTGTTAAAATTGTTCCTAAAGTAGTTGTCAACATGTATTTAGTGGGTTTAACAAAACAATTAAGTATGTAGATCTTCATGTCACTCAAGCTGGGTGGTAGTTTTTCTGCTCTTAAGTCACAGTGTGCTGCTGTCAGGGCATGTTTTAAATTGAACTTCGCTTAACTATGGAAGGGGTTGTAACGTGGGGCTCAGTCATTAACCACAGACATGAGCATAAATATGAACACTTTTTTCACTTTAAAAGGTGTCTGACTGTTAAGATTCCTTGCTCTAAAAAGTATGATGACAGCCTGTGGCCTATAACTACAGTCTGTATATGCGCAGGCCAGAAAAGTTTCCTCTTTAATACAAATGGAAATCTGGAGTAGGCAGTCAGGTAGATTAGTCTCCCACCAATCATATTGATCTATGCTTTATATTTAGAAGTAGTTTCTGTTTTGCTTTGTTGCTCTTTCCAGGAAGATGTAAGGATTTCTTTTTGTCTTTGATGCATCACTGTCATTTAGATCAATGTGATGAATTACTTTAATTTCAATAAGTGTATGTATTTGGACCTGTTGCAGAACACCAGAATACATAACTGTATTATTTTTTTAAAATATCATCTTTGCCATTGGAAAATTTTGCTGCCTTGCCTATACCCATTAGAAAAACCAATTTCAGAGTTCTCTTTGATTCTCTGTTTACAGTACCCACACATGCCTGTATACAAAATGGTAGGACAGAAATATTGAACTCCAATAGAGAGCTGGGGATTTAGAGTGCAGTTCTTTACTAGTAAGTGCAAAATACTGCATGCAGGACAATTGAGTGACAGTCCTAAGGCCTCCTGGTATCCTTTGGAGACTCTGCTGTGCTCCATTTAGGCTACACAGTGCTTCTAAAGTGTTTGCTGATTTTACCAATAAATGTTTGTCAACACTCATGACAGGGTGTTGGTTAATCTTTGTCTACTTTTATATTTTACACAGTATCACCCACTGATTTTAACAGCCTGACTGTCCCCTCAAATAGGAAATCCAAATTAAACTACCCTGCATGGGTTACCTGGTAGAGCTTCACTGCCCATAGCAGGGTTTTTGATCCTTTCCTGAAGTGTTGGATTCATTTGGGTTTTTGAGCACTTCTGGGTAATTTTCAAGTTTAATTATTTTCCTCTTTCATGAGTTTATCACTGCCCATGTGCCACTAGGATTCTTCCGCCTTTCAATGCATTGCTTTTAATATTTATCACCATGCAGGTTGGCCTGCTCTTTTGTCACCTGATTGCTCAATACTTTGAGGTCCTTTTGAAGTATTTTTTTCAGTCAACCCTCATTTTTTAGTACTCTGAAACACTTTAGTATCATCAGTGTATGCTATTACACCTTTATTTACCTCTTTTTTGCCTTCTTTGATTCTTTCTCCATATTAAATACAACTTTCTTTAAACAGTAAACATTTTTAAATCTTAAGAAACAACCATCAACACTGACTGAGTTTCTGAAAAAAAAAAAAAAAAAAATCAGTCTCCTCAGGGCCAAACCCCTCTGTTGTTCGAGTATATCTATCATGGCTTTATAATGTTGGAAAACTTTTCTGAGGGTTGTATCAAGTATTTAGCCTCATATTCTCAAGTCTTCCAGCTCTCACTCAGTTCATTAACTACATAATGAAAAAATGTGAAGCACTTGTAAATACAGTACTAGTTTTTGCCAATTCTTAACTGCTGCTGGTCATGGAGAATAATTTCTGATTGGTGAAAATGGGAACACTGCAACCTGGATGCTGGAAGAGGCTGAGCTATTTACCTCCCATAAGACTTTGCTGATTAGGCCTTCTGGTATGTTCTTTGTGGATGTTACTGTGAAAGCAGCAAATAACTTCAAAGTTTCTTGATTTCAACTCAATAGTGCAAGCAAATGCAGCTAAATAGCTTCCAAATCAGTGGTGCTTACTACCTAAACGGAATATTTGGGCTGCCATCACTGAAGAATTTAATTTCATTCTTTGCTGACAAGTCTAGCAAATTTTATTTGGCACTTTTGACAGTATGTAATATGTAGGCAAAGTGTGCTGTGTTTGTAAGAGATGCCCCACATCATATGAAATATTGCCTGTCGTTAGAGCCTCCATCAGTCACGGCTGAGTGGCATAAATCAAATAGAACAAATTCCCATTTTTAGAATAGGAATTGTTTTAGCAAGTGCGCCATCACATATACATATTGTGCTGGAAAAAAACAGAAATAGAGCAAGTATTTGAAATGACAAACATAAAACTGCAAATAAAACTGACAATAAATGTCAGTATAACAAAGTGTACAGCCTATGTCGTTGCAGAAACCCTTAATATAAGCTGATGTGACTTACAGTGAGAAGAAATGTAACTGTTAATAAATATAAATACAAACAAACCCACCAAAACTTAGAGCCAATTTGGCAGCTGACATTAAGTTAATATTTCTTATGTATTAGCATGTGATTCACAAGCAGGAATCTTCTTTTGGTGCTCCTCACAAATAAGACAAACAACTTTCAGTTTTCCAGGCTTTTCAGATGACACACTGCAGGTTCCAGCTGCACTTCACATACCAGATTGTGATATTTTTGGGAAACACTATTTCAGTAGCAGCTCCGGCTAAGAAAGGATAACTATTGTTTATGTGATTCAGAATAAAATGTTGTGTTCTCAGAGAACTATAGCTGTTGAATCTTGTATGCCATGTTATTTGAGCAAAAAGCCTGTCAACATCTATGAGATGTGAATGTCCATCTAACTGCAAAATTTAGCTACTTAGACGATTTTTCTTTTCTTTTTCTTTTCTTTTCTTTTTTTTTTTTAAGCTCTCAGTGGGGTGTCTTGCCTTTCATGGACAACAAGCAATGGCTTTTTTCAGAGCCGGGGAAAACTTTAACCATTTTTTGCCAGCACAGGTAGACATTCTTTATATACAGATAACAACAAGACAAAATATTTCAGAATGGAGTTGTAAATTCTACTCATCTGTATTTTGTATGGAGCTGGCTGGATACTTTACATCCTCATGAATCTTCCTCTGCCATAATCATTTGTGAATATACTTCCATGTGAATTACTGGCATTTCTGTATTTTTCCAAAGGCAGTGCCTCACTGTAATATTTGATCAGAGAACAAATGACATTATTACTGAACTATTTTCAGCTGTGACAAAATAATTTGAGGGCTGAAGGCTGACGTTCACTGTCAGCTATTGATGCAGAATGCAAAACATTATGAACACTTCAGTTTTGGTCAAAGTGGTTTTGTATATAAGGGCTTCTGTGCTGTAAAGAGGTACAGCCATAACTGTATTCAGCCTATATGAAGAGTTCTCCTATACAGATGAATAAATTTTGGGTCTAAGACTAGACTTCGAATAAGATTGGTATGTTTACTGTGAATGTAAATAGTATGGCAGGTATTTACATGTTTATTGAGCTATTTATTAAAAAGTTGAAAGCGTGGAAGCACTGACAGCTGGCTTTTATTATTGCAATGCATTTACTCAATAGAAGTCAAAATCAACAAAAAATTATTGTAATAGAAATGCCATTTTATGCCATACAAAAACATCAGTGGGAATAATTTTATGAAAGGAAAACATAGACTAAAATTGTGTCTGGCTGATAACATTAAAATACATGCAAAACATTTAAGAATCAATGTTATTTTATACATTGAAGTATTTGTATTAGCAGTTACAAAGACCAACATTCTGATATCAAAATAGTAGTGATAGCTATGCACACTCATTCATGAAAACTGTTCTAAAGAAGTTGTGAAATTCCAATATATCAAAACAGGATGATTGCCAAAAAAAAAAAGAAAAAGAAAATAGGCAGTGCCTGGCCTATCATGTAATTGAACCACTGATTTCAGAATGACAAGACAAAATGCAGTGCATGGCAGCAAGCATTAGAAGTACATTATTAACATTATAGTCTCTCCTATGTAGAAAATAAAATATTAGTGTATATGTAAGAACCCTGATATGTGAGTTTAGGATACAGATTCAGAGTGCAACTAAAATCTTTGGAAAGACCTACATCAATTTGAGTCTGAATTTTGAAAACGTTACTCCCTAACTGAAAACATGGAGATCTGGAATATTTTTGGAAAGGAAAAAAAGCAGTTTAATTTTTTGGGTTGGATTTATTTTTTTGGAAAAGTCTTGTCTTTGTTAATGTAAGTAGACAGTGAAATAAACATTCAGGTCCACAATCACAATCTTTGACTTGGATCTTGTATTGGTTTATGTGCTGATTTTTGGAGCAAAGTTTTTGCAGCATAATTCTTCTGAAGCTGATACTGTCACAAGGTTAATAATTGAAAACCATTAACAATAATAGTTGTAGGAGTGGAAGAAAAAAAATCATTTGTGATCACAGCACGCTCCTACATACATTGACTGTCCAAAGAGGAAAAGAGATATTCAGAGACAAAAGAAACATGAAGTACCTTGGGTCTGTTACAAAATCAATTTAGTAATCAAATAATTGAGCCAAAAGATACAAGGAATGAATAAGCCTTTAAAAAACTTGGCTTTCCTGTCTAAATAGTGAAAGGACTTGGGATAGGCCCTTTTTGGGAGATAAATTTAGTTTGGCTGCAGGTAGATCCGTGACATCCTAAAATTATATACTTCTCTTCCAGTAACTTGCATGAGAGGTCTCCCTATTTTTGGTTTTAGAGAAAACTGGGACTAGTGAGAACCAAACAGATGAATGTTTTAAAATGCACTCTAATGCCTTGCCCTACATAGAGTCACAGGTGCACAGAACAGAACAACTTCCAGAGAAAAGTTGTCGGGCAATTTAAAGTATCTGCATCATTAAAACGTCAGATTTTTCTATGCTGTAAGACAGGAGATTTGAAAGTGATATCAAAGGTACAGGATGAATCGCTGGTTCCACAGGTTCTCTCATGCAATTACTAGAAGGACAAGATGAGAAAGTGGAGGAAGATGTGAAGGAATAAATATAGATGACATTGCAGAAGGTAATAGCAGCTGTAACTGGGGGCAGAAGCAGAGAGTAATGATCTTTTAAAGAAATGGTTGACTGCTATAGGCATTTTCTTTAACTGATTTAACTAAGCAACCTGTTTACTGAGCATTGTGACAAACTGAGCTACAGCAGTGTTCACAATTCTTTTTATATGCAGTGAGAGGTTTCCAGGTAGTGGTCTGAAACTATAAAGTCACCTATGTGTTATCCTTTTTAAAAGCAGCACAGGAAGTAACTCCAAGATATTTCTTGCTATCCTCAGGTGGAGTGCTGAGCCTGCAGACAGTCTAAGCCTAAGGTAGTTCAGGTCAGCCCCAGGAAAGGAGATTGCTATAACTCGCAAAATCTGCAAAATCTCTTAAATTCAGAAAGCTGCAAGAAAGTTGGACCTGGATGTACCTCTTATTTTCTTTCATACATCCTTATATCTCCCCTGTCCTGCCACTGCTCTGGATATCTCAGCAGTCTAATAAGAGCTCTCCTAAGAAAAACTGCTTGGCCCACAAAGATTTTTTTGTTAGGTCTATGTGCATGCTGCTGACATATGATTAAGTGGTAAAGTCATTGAGTTCCCCCTGCAAACCCAGGTTCTTGCACTAAGCCAAATGCATACAGGGATAGGGAGTGCACTGTTGTTTCAGCTTCTGGACATGGAATGAAGACTATCCATGAGAAGCCCCAAAACAAGCTTTAGACCACCAGAGTGAGATTCGCTGCTGTTCATAAGGAAATAGTTATCCACATTCTTCTTTTATAAATCCCAATGAAAGCTTATGTAATGTAATAAACAGAAGAAAAAGAATTCCTTAGGTGAAAAAACAAGGTTGAAAAGAGCTAATCTGATAAATATTCCAGGAAACCACACACAGATCCATGTATTAGTGAGATAAAGAACAAGCATCAGCAGCATGTTGAGCACATCTGTGCTCAGTTTGAACCACACAGGCACCTTGAAGCTAAAGCTCCACAGGACCTTTTACAGAAGGGAAGGGTTTGGCTGAGAGCCTGTATCTAGATGATGCCACAAGTTCCATTCAGTTTAATGAGCATTTTAATTTATTGAGTCCACCTGCACAATAAAGTAAAAGCACTGTGTAATAAATCGAGTCTGAGCTCCCTTTTCACAGGGTTTAAATTCAACGTGGCAATACATTTTCTGCTGTTTCCGTTATGGTCAAAAGAGATAAAAAATCAAAGAGTCAGCTATTTAAAATGGACAACATAAGAAAATCCCCCTAGTTTTCTCTTTGTAGATTTCAGTTGCATTTTTTTTTAATTTCATTAATTTAAAATAGTTTAACTGAATGAATGCTTCATGCACAGCAGGTAGGTAAATAACTGATTCCATAATAAAATCCTTGCTAAAATATTCTATGCATATGTAATATCAGGGGCTGCTAAAAAAAAAAAAAAGGACTAGTTTTAATCAATTTAAATGTATTAGCATAAAATATTAAGAAGTTTGTGATTTTTCTCCCCCCCAACTTTTATCTTACTTGTGTTTTATTATCAACCATTGGTTGATGAATATGTTGGTGATTTAGCACAATTTGGCTTCATAGCAGTGTTAAGGTTGTGTTACAATTTTGGATTTTCTGCCCTGTGTGACTGATAAAATTGCTTTAATGGATTTTTATGCCTTCAGGGACCATACAGAGTAAGAACTCAATTCCCTTACAATGACAGAATAAAAGAATTATTAAATGGCTGCTTTTGATTTCTGACATGATCAGAGTAACTCATGTTGTGCTATTACTATCATTTGAAGATTTTGCCAAGCTAAAGCATTCACCATAAATCCAGTATGCTTTGACCCCATAAAATTCATGTACAGAGCAGTCCTTCACATCTGAATCATGCTTCTGCCTACATCTGATGCTTTGGTTGTTTAAAAAACCCAACCCTGCCCATATCTGCTACCATTCCAGTGTGGAGCTCAAAAGCATCTGAAAAAGTCATGATGGATTTGGGAGATCAATGACAGGACAACAAAAACATGGGTTGTCCATAACGTTCAGTCATTTTATGGCAAATTAAAGCAGCAGAGTAGTTGAGAGGACACTGAAGATATCTGTACACCTCAGAGTTCAGGAGAGCTTTTGACCATGAAATAGAGATGAAAGAGTTAATAGGGAATACACAGCAGACCCATAAAACTCCACAGTGGCAGTCAGAGAGTAGGTGGGAGTCAACAGTGGTGTGATAAACGTGATCACGTGGAGCTGCACATCAGTCACTGGGGGACTCCAGCTGGGATACACTACTCTTGCCATGCAGCAGGAGGCAAAAGCTGCTGCCCAAACAGTGCTAGTTTTAGATCTCAGGTAGCTCTGAGATCTGTCTGCTTGTCAGACTCACTGTTAGACTTTATCAAATGTTAGTGCTAAGCTAAAACCAAATAATGCTGCTTTTGGTGAAGTGGCATGTTTTCTTTGTGGAGACAGCAAAATGAAAAATGACCAAAAATCATTTTGGTTTGTTTCACAGAAAGGCATGATTACAATACTAGTAGTGAGTTAGCAGGAGAGGTCTTTCAGGGTCAAGAAAGACTGAAATAATTGAATAACCAAAGTAGTCTTATTTTGTTCATGTAGGAGATCCTTATGGAATAGAGTTTCAGCCAGGTCACTGATAAATAATTTAAAAAAAAATAATTCTTATATTGATCAATACAGTAAATAATTAATTTGGAGTTTCCAGAAACAAGATGTATTTTTCATATGAACTCTGAAACTGTGCTTGTGTAGGAGAAATTTTGCAATGAGAACAAAACCGTCGGGGAGTGCTTTGGGTGTATTTTATAAACTGTTATGTCGCACTGTTCCATAGCAAAAAATTAGAGGTAGCACTTTCCATAATTTTTTTATTTTCAAGAATTGCATCAAAAATACGAAGTCATCTTGCTGATAGATTACAGCACTGGTGTGATACCTGTCAGAGGGGAGCTGGTTGCAGTGTTTCAATTGCATTACAGTGCAGGTGCTCTTGGGTGGTAGGCAGTTGACTGGCATGAAGTGTTACCTGGTTTATATAAAATAATCACTCACAGTGACAATAATTAATGAATCTTTGCATGTAGTAAAGAAAACAGTTCAGATGGAATGTAGTTGTCTTTCCAAGCCCATTGTAATCCCATGATCTTGTCCATAGTCCTGTTTTCTTCTTGTTAATGGTGCAGTTGGTTTGAGTTTGGCTGACTGTCTACACAGGACTGTTTTTACATTAAGGAGGTGTGACAGCAACTCTCATTTTTGCTTAAAACCATTCTTGATGAGGACTGTGCTCACCAATTAGTTCTCAAATGGGGCTTGCTGGGCAGATTTTGAATTTTCTGTTAGTTTGGCTGATGCTGGCTGGCTGTCCTTTGCCACAGTGCCACTTTTGCCAATTCTTGATGTTTTAATTTGGATCTTTAGGACTGCCTCTTTTCCCGCCTAAATCCTCATCTGAGACATCTTCACACTTCTTTGCTCAGTTGTGAGCTTTGCTTTTCCTTTCCTAGGTAGGCTGTCAGTAGCTGGGAGGTTCAGTTTGAGCAAACTTACTGTTTCTGTAGGCACTTCAATTTTATTAGAAGAGATTAAGTAAACCTATGATTCTTCCCTTCTTCCACTGGTTCTTAAATTTAGGCAGACAAATAATCCTGTTTATCAATATAGGTAAAAATATATATAGATATATAGAACATTTATTTTAAGTGGTTGTCAATGTGGCAAATCTGTGAAAACTGTAGACAGATAGGTCAGGTAACCACAAATGCAACAAAAGAGATCACATAAAGCATATTTGTGGGGGAGGACAGAATTAGTTCTTCCCATAATTACCAGGGAAGTCCTCAACATCTGCTCCATATTAAGATCCCCAAAGCCTTTAGGCAGCAATAAAGTTACTTATTATGGCAGATTGAGTCTGACTCGCTTATTGTACTCCAGACATTTAAATTATGTTTGAGCATCACATCTGCCTGTCTATTGACTACTATTAAAAATAAGGTTCATGTTTAATTACCTGAATTGCTTAAGTGTTCTTTTATTCTAGATTCATATGGTAGACTAAAAAAAAAAAAAAGAAGAAAAAAAGAAGATATTATTCAAACATAACTGAGATTTTAACTAGATCGAGCTCTGGCTTTCAGAGGTTTGGTTTTTCTTTCTGATTCTGCTCCTGATTCTGACTGGGACAGCCACTTTTTCTTAGTCAGGTAGCTTATATTAGGGTAATGACCTCCTTTCTCTGCAACCATGACCTTGATGAATTGAGAACTCTCTCTCACTGTACCTCTCACAAAGCCAGAGGCACAACTGTGGAACAGATTATTTTCATGAAGGGATGAGGATTGTTCTTTTATTTTTTGTTCTCTTCCCTCTTTTTAGCCTCTGATTGCACCTGCAGTAAGTGCAAAGTAGAACAAGCTCAGGGCAGCTTTGCAGAAAAGCTAATTCAGTTGTAGGCTCTCAGGAAAGAGCCAGCACAATTCCAGATCAGTTTGCAGAGATTCCCATTCCCATCTACCAGGGCTGCTTAGAGCTGTTCTTAAGTGACAGTCAGAAGGTTTGGCAGCTGGGGAAATCCTACATGTGGCTGGTGAACCTGTGGATATGCTGTGGTCATATTAATAGGCTTTGTGTCTGCAGTAAAATCAGAAGGACTCTGTTAATAGGTAAATCCTGATTTAAGCTGCACATGAAATAATGCCATGCCTTTCCTTTGGCAAAGGTGTGAGGGGACAGTAAAGGAGGGTTCCCCTAAGGAAATCACTGACTGTGATATTTGTATAACTTATCTGTATAGCTTTTGAATAATCTCTGGTATTATGGAAATTGCTGTCTGTATATCTGAATGTGACAGTTCATAAAAGACTGTCAGATTAGCTCTTGTCATGTCAGACCCAAGATAATTTGCACCATTAGAACGCATTCATGCCCTACTCTCATTTAACCTCAGGACAGTTGGTTACTTGGAGGAACTGAGAGAAGAGGAGAGGAGAAAAAAAATATGTGTATGTGTCTTCTTTTTCCCCAAAGAGGAAAAAATGGAGTAGGCAGGGTTTACAAGACATGTTTCCTAGAATCACATAGGAGAGAGAATGAAACAAGCACAGAGAAAGTATTAAACAGATTACATGAGATATTCTTGTGGGTTTTATCGTGTAAGAAAAATTAATTATTTACTCACAAGCCCTGAGCAACGATTTGGACTGTACCTTTATTTCATGTCACATGAGGACAAATCAAAGTTCCATGTAGCACCATACCCATCACGTCAAACCGTATTTATCATCCTCCCAGAGTCAAAAAACCCCTCAAAACTTTTGGCAGGACTGTGGTAAGAGCTGGTCTGAAGCAGAAAGACCCCAAAGAAAAGTGCAAGAACTGCTGGAAGGAGAGTTCCCAGAAGGTGTTGCTGGGCAAAAAGTTCCTGTTTCAGCAACACTAGCACAGTACCAAGCTTAAAATATCCATGCAGAAAGGAATTGAATCTCCTAATCACAGTGGGTGACAGAGGGGGTGTGTTTGGGCCCTGCCATATAAGCAGTGGTTTCAATTCACTCGCAAAGACAGTGTTCTCTCCAAGTCCAAGGTCTTCATGTTGGCATAATACCAACCTATTGTGCTTCTGTGTGTGCATGCATGCGGTGTGTGCAAGTAAAAAGAGAAAGCTGCTGGTTTTTGAATGACCAAAAAAAGATCAGTTACTTAGAGGTGGGGGTGTTAATGCTGCAGGAGCCTGGAAGGTGGAGATTCACAGTTGGAAACTGAGGTGGGTAATGATGGCATTTCAAAGCCATTCAGTGAGCTACTTAGCAAACTTCCTGTTGGTAATGATTTCTTTACAAATGGCCTTATCCTTTGAATTCTGTAAACACTTGCCTGTGTTACAAAACAATATCACCTGAGAAGAAAAAGTAGATTTAGTTATAAGCAGTAAGGATCTAGTTTTGTAGGAAGGGTGAGTTTTGGGTTTTGGAACTTTTTTTTCAGATTTTCCTCCCTGTCTATCATTGCTTCACACAGCATTCCCCAAGAGGAGAGGAGCGTGTCCAGGAGCTGTGGTGAGCTGGGGGAGGGTGCTTCCTCTGATCTCTGTTCTTACAATAAAGATGAGAGCTGCAAGAAATTGCACTAGTCAGATCTGTCAGTGGCTATGAGGAAATAGATGATCATTCTGTCAGCTCTTAGCAGCATCTTTGGTGATCTCCCATATTACCAGACTTTTGTACTGTTGTAAAAGAGAGAGCTGAATTGTGCTTTTGCTGGTTCACAATTATGGCAGAGGGTGTTTTTCTCCTCCAGAATATACTTACTCAGTTTCAATCAAGAGTACTGACCTTTCTGCTAAGCACTGAAGAGCTCTGAACAGGGAAACAAAGGGGAAATGGTGGATGTAGAGAGTTTGTACGTTGTAGAAAATGCAGTGTAAATCAAGGCAAGACTTTGATTTCTGTTATGTCGCTTTTCTTGCAAAATCTGCTATGAGACACAGAATAGAATAGAATAGAATAGACTGTTTCACTTGGATCATCTCATTCAACTGCCTGACCCATTCAGGGCTGACCATGTTGTTAAGGGCATTATCCAAAGTCCTCTCCAACAATGACAGTGTTGGGGCATCAAACACCTCTATAGGAACCTCTGCCACTGTTTGACCACCCTCTCAATAAAGAAATTAATTATATTAATATAAAGTCTGAATTATTTAAAGAAAAGGAAAAGAAAGAAAAGAAAAAAAGCTGTGATGCAGTGATTGTGACTGACATGTGCTTAGTGAATAGGGTGGTGGGAAGAGGTTCACGTGGCCCAAATAACAATTTGAGATTTTTGCCTTTAGTTTGCCCTGTGACCTGAAAAAATTCTCTCCTTTTTGTCTCTCTGTTTCTCTCCCAGCAGTTTATCTTCTCTAGTTAAAGATGTCTTTGTTAAAGGGAGTGGCTCTCATATTGTGCAATGATGAGGAATAATTATATTAATGTCTCTAGCTATTATTATAGACTAGATAACATCTAGTGGAAGTTTTTGAGCCTGGAAATTTTTTTGGAAGAGTCCTTCTAATAGTTAATGGAAGTTTTGTGTACCTCTGTCTTGCTGAGATTTTAGGCATACTTAAACAGCAGCATAGTTTTAATTACAACAGAATTAATAACATAGTTTTGTCCAGCAGTCCAAGCCCATGGTTGCATAGTGAGTTCTGGCTGTGCTGAGCATTCTGACCATCAGGTTTCTGTATCTATATCTCATAAGGCATTCTAAGAAACCAGTGGTAAAATGAAGGTACTTTTTCAGTAGCTCATCTAGAAAGAAAAAGAGTCCAACTGCTTTGAAATATGAAACAAAAATGATTTTATCCCTTTTGCTTATGCTCCTCTGCTAGTTGCCATACTGCAGAGATTCCATTGAAAAGTGCCACTGGGATGTGTTGTTTTACACAGCACAGCAGGGTGCAATCTGCTTGCCATGCCAAATGCATCTGGCAGCAGGCAAGAGTTTTAAAGTATTTACCCAGGAGGGACTATTAAATGAATGCAGTCAAGTACAGAAAAAAGGTTACTCTGAAGATGCAGGGTTAGATTGAACCCTTGCTGACATTAAGACAAGCAAGGCATGGGCTGATTTTGTGTGGAATAGACAGTCCAATGGGAAGGTGTAAGTGATGGTGTCCATCATCAACAGGGCTCAACAAATAAGCTATTTCTTCAGCTACAGATATTCACTGACTTTGAAAAGGCTTCCAGAATACTGGGAATAAGAAAAATGTTTAAAAAATTCTCCTGGTTCTTATAAAGGATTTTGAAAGAGATCTTTCAGCTTAACCACAAAATGCCTGGAAATGTAATGGTTAGCTGCATGGAGAAACACAGATGTCTGCTCTGTGTAACACCTGATCTGGTTTTTAAAACTTGGCACACCTTGAACTTGGTAAAGACATGTTTGTTGCTGCTGTTCTCTGTTTTATCTGTAGGTATTATGAGGATCTGACAAATTTATGTGAGCGTTCTTTTGCATGGCTTTGGCATTAAGTGAAAGGAGGCAAAGTTGTGTGTGTTTAAATAAAATTGAATAAAGGAGCTAATGGCTGAGAGGAATGTCAGAGGAGAAAAAAACCTGTGAAATTGTGGTGAAGATCAGTTAGAAGTTTGGGGCTGCTGGAACAAAACTCACAACATGGTTACCTACGGTGAAGAAAACCACTCTTCATAGAGATGCAAAGTGAATTAGCACTCAGCTAAAGCAATATAAAAGCAGGTTCTATACATGCAGTTAATAAGAGAGAGGAGGTTCTTAGGCTTTTCCAGCATAGCAGGTGTAACATTTTTCTTTTTATAATGCAGTGTTCTCCTCTCACATTAGGGATAGCTGTATTCTAAATTTGAAAATAATCTAGTTACATTTTGATTAGAAAATCGTCATAGTAACTTAAGGGCAATTATTTCTAACTTGTCCTGAACTTGTCTAAATTATGAGAAGATTAAATTATGTTTTCATGTTTATATTGTTCAAACAAAATGTTGCTCTTTGTCAAATTTATCACATTTATTTTATTACAACATTGTCCTTAATTGCTAACAGATGTTCACAACAAATTTTGAGTAAATAAAGTAATATATGTATTTCTTTTCAGAAACTAAGGTGAAGAGATTGCCTTCATTTATTTTATCAGCAGTGTTTCTGACACCATAGAATAAAAAAACCTACAAATTTCTCTTCCTTTTTTTTTTTTTTACAGATGAGAAAATGAGTTATGTATCCAGTCATTGGATCCAAATGGAGATTGCCACTCTCTAACTCATTCATTAAAAGTCACCTGGGTTACCTAGATTAAAACAGAGAGGTATCACTCCAAAACAACCTGTTGCACTGGTAAAGAAGCTGGATGCAACATACTTGCCCCTTCTGAGGTTTTTGGCCCCTGTAGAGCAAAATTCTATAAAAATAATGGCAACCCAATCATCACTTACTTTCCAAGCCAGATTCTCTATACAGAGAAAACATTAATTTGACATGTTGTTCTTGCATAAGAAATATCGGTGACTGAGATGCTGGAGATAAAAAGTATTTAAACTTTTCTTCTGATTTGCCTCAGAACCCATATAAGGAGTCAGTTTGCAAGAGTTTGAGGCAATTCCCAAGATTGCCCAACCCTCATCAAGACATGTCTTTGTCAGGCTCTCCAGACTTACAAGAGTCACTGCCACTGGAGTGTTTTTGGAGTCAGCCTTATTCCAGCAGAATATTCTGTCTCAAAAGTTGGTAAAGCAAATGGAAACGCTCCCAGAGATTTCAGTGGGAGCTGGATTGTGTCCTTGCTGATCACCATGTGCAGGCCTGATCCTTTCTGACTGCAAAGGAAAACTCTGTCTTGTAAAAGAACCCCCATAAGGCAGTGATGGCACTTTGGCTCGTGAATCATACATGTTTAGCTGTTGTCACTCTCCTTAATGTGACCAAGGCTGGTAATTATGGAGCTGAGTGCATGGCAATATTTAAGTCTAGTCTTTTAGCCCCTAAAAGTAAATAAGTAATGCAATGAAACAGGAGTGTATGGCTTAAACAGAAAAAAAAAGGTTCTTTACATATCCTTCCAAAGAAATCTTTGGCACATCTGCAGCAACTCTGAGCTTTCTAAATGTTTAATTTCACTTTTGACAATGCGTTTTAAGAGGGGAGAGAGTTTCTAATGATCGTCTAAAATTTATTAAGCAGCATGTTACAAAAGCCTTTCACTCATTTCCATCTCTCTGAGACCAAGGTGTGTGTTCATGTAAAATGCTTATGAATGTCAGGCAAAAGTACTGACACAGAGAAGAAGGAGGAAAGACTCTCCAGAAAGTGACTTAAGAAACAAAAAAAATGCAATTTTGTAACAAAATATATCACAGGCTGGTTATGTGATGTTGAATGCAGCTGATCTAGCTAATAACTGGCCCTCAATTTTTGGAAAGAAACTCCATTCATAAATATCAAAGAAATTTTCATTTCCTGTATAAGTAAGGTGATTATATTCTTCCAGGATAGGGGACACAAGGAAATGAGGAAAGACACGACTGCTGAGACAGCCAATGCAGAAACACAGAACACAATTTATATGTGCATTTATTTTTGTCTTTGAAGAGCTTTCTTTCTCTTTGCATCTGGAGGTGGTCACAGAAAGTGTCTTCAGCCTGAAACATAATTTACATCAATATCTTCTGCGAGTGGAATTAAAATACAGCACTTGTAATTTTGAAAGGCATTTTAATTATTGAAGAAAAGATTGAAATAATAGAAGTTAACAAAAATATATCATACCTGACAGTTGTTCATTATTAAAGTGTGAATGACCAACTAGGAAAGTAAGTAGCATTTAAAAAAAAATAAAGTTAGATTCTGAGAAGTTAATTAAAATGCTCTTGAATTTAATTGAAGGAAAAAAGTAATATGAGTCTGTGTGTTAATAACTATTATGAAATTTAGAGCAACATGTGATCCTGGAGGCCTGAGGGGCAAGCTGACAATTAAAAACTAAAATAGAATAATTAAGTTTTTATTATGGCAAATAATGTGGCAGAGTTTCAAATTATCATCTGCTACTCTGTGCCAAGGATAGATGTTTGAAAAGGATCAAAATCAGGTGGGAGATGGTTAAGAAAAGTACCTAGGAATATTAAAGGATTTTTCTGGCAGCTTTCCTTTCTGTGTGATCTTTTTGGTCTATATAAATATAAATATATAAACAGTCATGCACTGATATGGAGTCACTCACACTGATTTAATACTGTACTTTGTCCAAAAAGATTTCCTTTTTTTTAAATCAGAGGTTTCATATGGAAGCTTCCTGGGAGGCCAAAAGCTAAAAATGGCAGCAAAGATGCCATCCTAAGGCTTATTAGTTTCCCCTTTATATTTCTCTAAGAAGAGTGTTACTGACAACCTATGGAAGTATATTGCAAAGAAAAGTGTTTAAGAGATTGTGACCATCCACAAAGGGCCACACAGGTTAATGTGCAAGTTAAATAGTTGCTGAAAAGAGAAAAGTAGAGCAGCTTAATGGATTGGAAATTGGTTGAAGGGGAAAAAAAATAAAAAATTGAATAATCTTTAATGCAGCCTTGGGAGAGGACTTGCTATGATGTGTTCAGTGAAAACCTTGTTTCAGTAAAGTATGTATGTGCTTGGAAAATTCAGTTTAGAAAGGGTAAAGGTGTACAGAAGACACTGGAAAACATTTATGGGGTTGAGTGTATATTTTTATTCAGAGGATGTTGCAAACACCAGATAAATATATTCAGGGGGGAGGTTTCAGAGAAACTTCTTCGTGGTTGTGAGAGTGGCTACTGTCGTGATTCACACAGTTCTTGGGGGAGGTGTACAGAGACATGCAGTTTCATAACATTTAAGCTTGGAATTGATAAGGAGGAATCCTATTAATGTGCAGAGTCAGAGTAATCCTATTAATTATATAAGCACTAATCCAATTAGTTTCTGAGTCCTCAAGACATTCCACCAACATTTTCATCAACCTCCATAGCACTGCCATTAGAGACCACTGATGCTCCATTTTTGCTTCCCAAGAGTGAGACAATTAGTACAGTTATGAGTGCTCTAAATGCTATAACCCATGAAACCAAAAATGCCTATTTTAGTTTGCTGCTCCTTACCATTACTTGACTATCCCTCCTGACCTGTTTTATCTTGTTATTCTATGTGCTCCAGTGACAACAGGTCAGCAGATACCATGAAAACCCACAGGTTCTTTTGATTCACCAACTTTTCTCCAATCCTGACTTCCCTCTGACTTAACAAGGATTAGACAGGACAGTAATTAGTAGAACTGCATGGCACCACTTCTAATTGAGATTGCCAATCAGAGGCACAGTACTGGAAAAGGTGCAAAAAATAGGATTGATCCTCTGAGCTGACTTTTCTTGCCAGACCTTCCAGTCTCTTATTCAGGTGGCTGGGAGAAACAAACCTCACACCCCCAACTTTTTGATATCAAGACTTATGGAGCTTTAGAGTCCCACACAGTGTTACAATGCTTGTGGATATAAAGCTGCTGGGTGAATCAGTGATTCTTTACAGTGTCATGTAGGTATCCAGCTGCCTCTGGGCCAGCATGAGGACCTGTGAGGCAATGTTGAACCTTATAGCCCAGAACTGTTAGAGAGCCCTGCACCTCTGTGTCCTACAGCTGCTCACCTAAGAGAAGGGAGGTGCCTCCATGAGAGCTGAAGAGCTACACTGACTGTGTAAGTCAGAAACTGTGTATGCATCTGTCAGTAATTTAATTTTCAACTCGTTGCTTTCGCAGACTACACCATGCAGTGGAAACTCTCCTTGGCTCTCCAGCACTCCAGGTTCTTGTGGGTGGCTCTCATGTTTGATGTGACTAATGGTATTCTTATCATCCCTCTATGACTAGTCCATGTGAATGTTTTTCTGCTTTCTAAAGTTCTGTTTAATTTTGAGATGGTTTGTCTGAAATCAGGCTTTGAAATTACATTAAGAGGAAGGTGATAATTGCTTTCTTGCATGATAGAACAGAGCACATTTTCTCTAATGATTCCCAGGTTTTCTTGAATTAAGAGATGTATTTGAGTAATGGTTCACGTTCCAAGGTTGCTGTGGCTTGTTTGGCCATATCTGTTTCTTTTTATATGAGCTGTAACAGTCAAAACTATTATTTATCTGACTTTCTCAGATGCTGCTCCTCAGGGTGATTCTTCTGTGAGTGACCTGTGATTGTGTCTGAGAATTATGACATTTTTTGACAAGTTGAACATGTCCAGTGAGTGTAACTATTCCCGCCTGTGCAAGTGGCTTCATTCTCCTGTTTCCTCACACTGTGATATTTCCCATTGTATTTATGCTTTAATAGACACTGGTGCTCCTGAGCCTTGCAAGAAATGTTTTAACTGTTTACCTTTAATCTCTGTTGCTTTGATACAGCTATCTTTTACAGTGTCAATGATTTAGAGAAGTTTAGCTGCCCAGTGTCAATTTAACAGATTCCTTTCTCTTGTCTCTTTCTCCTTGGACGAGCACATAATGTAAAAGCAACTCAGATGGTAACAATTTTAGTTCTTGGCCTGATATATCAGTATACAAATGAAGTCAAGCAGATGTTTGCATTAACATTTAATTGAATTTATAACAGGCTACCACATGTTACATACATTAGTCATAAGCATTAACCAAAATAAAAGAAAACATTATGCATGTGCCCTAAGTGGCAGCATGACATGAGGAGGGGAAAAGATCCCTCAGCTGTTGAAATTGTTGCAATCAGTGCGACGTGAGGTGCAAACCAGCTGTAGCTGTTCATGCTTCATTTCCAAGCGGAAAGGGGATATGGCCTGTTGAAGTTCACTTCAAGGCTTGCTTGAGCCCCTCACGGGGTAACTGAAGCCTTGGCAAAATGAAGAATTATCACAGTGAGTCTTGGTGTATTTTGGAAAATTCAATTCAGAAAACCTTTCTGGGCTGGACATTTTCTACTGGCATCGCTTGGGGGCCTCATTAGAAGAATATTTTCTGCCATTAAAGAGACACACAGACTACCTACCATGGGTGAGGAAGACATCCCAGAGGATCCCACATTGCTAACAGCAATAGGGAGAGATGGTTTCAGTGTAGTCTTTGAGTGTGCTGGGATTGGCTCCCATGCCATGATTTCTCTCTTAGCTGTGTTTCCAATATATCCCACCTTTAATTCCTGCCTATATGAAGCGACTCCTCATCTACTGACTCTTTTTATTAACCACTGTACTCAAAAATTGCCAGCACATGTCAACAGGAGGGTGTTAAGCTTTTCCTGTTTCCTCTTTCTGTGCTGGAATGCTGTCTGCATACTCACTGATCCTTTTTTGGCTTTAATCAACTTTAGGCGTAGCATTTAATAGATCAAGGCAATTGGTATATCTGACATCCCAAGGTTTGTTCAAGATCAATTCAAATCCCACATCCCCCACTTTCCAGTTCTGCTGTGTAGATTATCCTGCTCTTTCTAAGGAATAGGACTGTTTTCAAATTAGATTCTGAATGAGTGTGACCAAATCCTAATGTCAGCCCATGAAATACAGTTACAACTGAAAAATGTCAGAATCCTGCAGCTTCCTGTCTGTACTTATTAATGTTCTGGATGCTCAGAACGCTCTCAGAATAGTATCTGTCTTATTATTTAAACTAACAAATTGTATCATATCAATAACAGCAGTGCTCTTATTTTACCTAATACATTAACTTAACTTTGTTATCAAGTTCATTTCTCTAAGTTGTCAATAGAATTTTTTCTCTCTGTCACTTTTGGAGCCTGAAAAGTGGATGTTAGTGATCCAACTAGTGTGAAGGCAAGGAGCAACTGGTAATAAGAAAATTATTAGAATTATTGGGCTGTCCACGACAGCCATAAGATCCATTTACCAGAATTATAGCTATTTATGAGGAGACTCTCAGTAATACTTCACCCTTTTGTCAGCTGAGTATTATCTATCTACAGGAAGGCATAAATACCTCTCATGTTGGTAGCAAACCTTAAGAAGAGATTATGTTCAGGAGTAAGTGGAATGGGGGTGTTTTATAATTCTAGGAACTGCGAATCGCCCTTTTATCTGAGTGAATTGTTAAATCACATATTTCAATACCCCATGCTGAGCACCAAACCTGTAACTCAAGCATCCTGGGAACTGATGAAAATTCTTCCCCCATCGCATTTATTTATGTGTTCTGGTTGCTTGGTTTTCTTCTTGTGTTTTCTTTGAGTTATGTTCGTGTCAGGTCAGCCAAATTCACAGGTTTACTAAAGAAATCTTTGCAAAACTATGAATCAACAAGATACATTAATTACAGGAAGTGCAAATAATTCACTACCAGCAAATTTAAAGCACATAACCTTGAACATTAGATACATTCACCAGGATCTCGTGGATATCATGATTATTGATGTGTGCATGACTGTTCACTTTCACATCTTTTTGGCACTGAGAAACTTCAGTACTCGGAATATTTTACAGTCTGTCAGATATTTTTGTCACCATGAAAAAAATCTATAAAATAGAACCTCAGAATCAAACCTTTTGTTCCATGTCTGATTTTTGGTAATGCTAATTTTAAAAATACACTTTTCTACTTGTTATTTGCCATGCTATTCCTCATTCCCCAATACGAAGAACGTGATGTCCACAGGAGACTCTTAATTTCAATTTGTCATTTATGTTTTACCTGGATAACACTTGTTTTTCAAGTTTTTTTTCTCATACACCCTCTACTTGCTATAAAACAATTTTTTTTCTTAAATAATTGAATAGAGTACGTGTTTATTTTTATAGATTTACCAAACCTAAAACTCCCTGTAACTGGAGAGGTTTGTGAAACACGAAAATATTTATTTCTCTGCCATTATTTCCATTGTAAGCTCTGTGGAATATATTTTGTTTGTTTGAAACCTATGTAATAATTCCCTATATCTCCTATTACTTATATTATTCAGATATAATTTCTGTGGAGTTCTTGTATAAAACTATGTAAGATCTTTTAGAAGTTTTACTTCAAGTTCTACTGAAGTGCAAAAATGTTTTTGTATGCTGCCCAAGTTCTCAAAAAGCACTAGAGCTCCTGATTTACTTGCAATCCTCTGACATATTGCAAAGAAACAAGACATAATGAAAATCTGCAAAGTGAGGCTTCATTCGACAAAGCACAAGTTTTAGAAGAGAAAGGGAGTATATTAATAAGTTTGCATATAAAATTGAAAAGGCACTGAAGATGCAACACAGCTAATCTTGTTTATTCAATTAATAGCAATCTGAATACAAAACTTATTCTAAGACCTAGAAAATGAACATTTTATGGACTTTGAATTGGGCATCTGGAGAAATTATACTGTGTAATGAGATACTTGGGTAATTTTCTGGTTCTTGGTTTTACACCATACAACTATTTGCTTAATAATCGTACATAGATACAATGTAATCACATTACTTATCTTTTCCTAGAGATTAAGCATTTCAGCTGCATTTCTGTGACTTCTAATTATACCATTGATATTAAAATTTAGATATGAGAGCTGATGGCTGGAAAGAATACCTCTGTAACAACAACAGAAAAAACAGTAGGAAAAATTAAATTACTTACATTTTTCAAGCCTGCACTGCTTTCCAAGCTTCTTATTTTTAATTAAAAAAGATAAATCAGCATCATTATATTCCATGATTTGTCTTTTCAGGCAAAACAAATAAAATAGTTGCAGCAACTATTTATATGATTAATTGAAGGCTGGAAATGACAAGGAGTTTCAGAGCATGAAACAAGTTACTGAACATCAGAGAAAATGATAAGTGCCAGGAAACAGGTCTGATTTTTGTATTAGAAAGAAGAGTTCCTGTGTGTAAAAGGGAACCGAAGTGAAAGGTAGTCCCCATATGTGGCATAGTCAGTGAATTCAGGAGAGTTTAGAAAATAGACAGAACTGCTGAATCAGTAGCAACAATTTGTTACTGTTCATTTTATTGATTCATTCTGGAGTTTTTTCTTTCTGCCGATACTTTGGTTTGAGGTAATTCCTCTTTGCTCTCTATAAGAAAAGGCAGTTTGAGGTTCTAGGAACTCCTTCCTCTTTGTGGTGATGAACACAGCAGCTGCCAGCTCCTTCTTGCCATCCTGCCACATGTAGATTCCTGGGTGAGGAGGGGAACAATGTTCCTAGAATTCCAATTTTTTCCCTTCTATGCAATGAAAAAAGTCACAAAAGCTTGATGGATCTGAAAGAAGCAGTTTGAGCTTCATTCCCATGGGCAAACTTACCTGGACCAGACCTGGATTCAGAGCTCTCTACTCTCTAAGATGTACAAGGTAGATGGGTATGTTGTACTGCAGGTTATATTACATAGGTGATTAAGAAAGCAGAACTTCCTTTAGAAATGTAATAGTGAGATGATTCTAGGACATGTTGCAGGGAGAAATATAGGAGTTCACCCAGTGAAAAGAAAAAGAGAAGCATATTATTGCAATGATTGATTTAATTTTCTGCTAAATTGAAATAAAAAAACCAAACCCAAAATAACCAAACAAACAGAAAAGAAAACAAACTGAAATAAAAACAGCCACCAGACTGCAAGGAAGTAAATCATAGGCTCCCTCAAGACCTAGAATTTGGCACGTCAGCCACTGATGTGAAAGGGACAGGTTGGCTTGAAAGATTGATGCCGTGTTCCCATTCCACCTGAGTTCCTATTGCAAAAAGCAGCTGTGTTCCTTCACTCAGGAGACTTCCCTGAACTGGTCTTTCCCCTGAAGAAAGCTGCCAAAGTCGATCTTGTCAAAGAAATTATATACTTATATTTAACATAATTTAGAAACAAGTTTGTCCTGCGTAACAGATGTATAATATTTCCTTCAAACACTTAGCAGGGTTAGTGTAACCAATAGATGAAATAAAACACTGTCTGACAATTTGAATTGTTCAAGTCTGAATGTTGGAGTTGTGTTTGTCCAGATAATTGCTTGGGTTAAAATTACTGTGAAGTACTCATTTTCTGTCCCAGAAAAAAAGCTCTGTTGCTTTCAAGTCAAACTTGAATGCTTTCTTCTTAAAATGAAATGCTGACCTTCTGTTTCATTATAGATTCATTAACCCACCATGTTTAATGATTTAGCAATAGAGAGATAATCTATTTCTTTCAGTGCTGAGCCAGTGATTTTTGAGAAGTCTTGAAGGTTTTGCTGAATGACCACTGAGTGTATCTGCTGTCCACATCTGCATTTTCTGGGCAATTCCACAGTACAGCAGCTACATTCCTCAGGTGCCATCCATCCACCCATCCAGTGCACATTCAACCTCCATTGGCACTGAGACCTGTGGAATTTATCACCATGTATTGAACCAATACATTTAAGTGAAAGGGTTTAACATTTCATTTTTGATTACAGAGTTCGATACAAAAAGGAAAAGCACACACTGAATAAGCTCATGTAACTCTTTGTTGTGTGTTATCTGAGGAGAGGGAGCAGGCAGAAGGGTCAATGTATACCCTGTTTTAAACTGGATATGTTTAGGGTTTATCCTATTTATGGCAGCATTGGACAGCAGTGACCTAATTCCCGTGGTATTACATGCAATAGAGGTATTTTATAGATTTTCTTGGCAGTGCCCTGTTCAGTTCAGTCCATTGCACCAGTGCTGTACTCTAGGTTAGACAGGTCATGACAAAAGAGAATAGCTCTTGTGTTGTTAAACTACCACATATTTTAATTATCAAGGAAAGTTCAATAGCAATTTTTCTTGCATTGGTGAAACCTGCCTCAGTGGAGTTTTCTGGTGTGAACAGCTTCAGTAATTGAGAGAAGTTTTGCATTATCAGTGCACTTGGATCTCAGAATAGACTAATGTTCCAACATTGCTTTATTGCCCTCTCATATTTAAAACATCTGTGATTTAGTTTCTATTTGTATTATTATGTGTGCACGGTTCTTGGAATGATGCAGACTATTTTCTTGACTCTGAAACTACAGCTTCTGAGCAAGATAGATATTTTATTATCTGTTACTATAAAATGCATAATGAAGCTATTATTCAATTATAAACCCTATGACCCTATTATTCAATTTAAAATTAATTTCATATGTCTTTTAAAAATTACATAGTAATGTTTCATGATGTACAGTACAAGAATTTATTTATTCTAATCCATTTCTGATAGCTAGTTGATCCACAATACTTTTCTTATAGTAAATGGAATAATCATATATTTAGAATTTTACTTTCTGTAGCTGGAGAAAAGAATCGTTAGGCTTAATTATGCAGTAGGACAATATTTTTTTAAATTAAAATTATTAGCTACATGTGCCCAATATTTTTTTACTTGATAGTTATTAATATTTGTGCAGATATACAGATGCTCCATAACAATAATTTTTTGGGAAAAAAAAAAAATCTGTACAGCTGAACAGTAGTTTTGATGGGTTTCTTTCCCATATGTAAGAACAAAGACAGACCTAAATGATGTATTAGGTTATGATCTCCTTGTCTGCAGACAAAGGATTTTCCAAATCCCTCACAGAGTACTGTTTTATGAGATCTGCTGTCCCAAGTCCAGCAGTGGACTTTGGGGACGCAGTAACAGTGTTATTGGATTTGTTGCACTCTGTGCCTGCAAATTACTGCCCACAAAGCCTTACACAGCCAGGGCAGCCAAGCCCTGGAGAGCTGGGAGTGCTGGACCTGCTGCTGTGCACAGGGTGGGGCTGCTGGCACAGGACCCAGCCTTGGGGCTCCTCTTCTGCCCTTTTGGCAGCAGTGGGACATGGTGCCACCTGGAAAACTTGCATTACTGGCTGGGGAAGGAGAAGGCAACTTCTGGTGCTCTGTTACTGAAAAGAATAATCCCAAGTGTCACCAGCACTGCTGCTGGGATGTTCCCAGCAACACCCCAGTGCTGCTTCTCAGCATCCCTGGGGTATTCCAGACAAGGCCAATGCCTGACATTGGGGAGATATGAATAAAGGAGTCCAAAAACCGTGACAAACTTCTTCCCCTGTTCCCCTGCTGTGGGCAGAAGGGTGGGCAAGGTTGTGACTAAGCTAAAATGTGTTTGCTTGAAGTGTAATGCATGAATTGTAATGCAATGAATGTTGTGCAGCCTCAGCTGTGAGATTCATCTTCCCTCTGAGATCAAACAGCTTCCCAAAATCCTACTCACTTTGAGAACTTTCTCGTGTTCATGGCCATATCAAGTATGATGCACACTTTGCATTTGCCAGCTTCCTTTTCCTTCTGCTTTCCCTTCTTGTGACCAAAGCAACAATCCATCCTGGCACCATGATCTCTCAAAAACTACCAAGGGTTTTACTTCACTGCTGCCACTTGGTGTGATTTTGGCTGAACACCATATTTCAGTTGACTGCATTTATTGAGTAGTATGATAACTACTTTGCAAGGGTTTATTTTCCTTCCAAAGAGAAAAGCTGTTCTCATTTGATCATGACACTCAAGCTGGTGAAAATTGCTGGATTCACTACTGTTTGTACCAGCTGAAGCTATGACTCAGTGCTTGCACTTTTAAATGCTATTGAGAAATACAGTTTATTTATAGTATGACACAGAATGTCCATAAAGGATAATTATCAAAATGTAGTATTCTTTTATCCTTCAGCTATATTACTGATAAGAAATGTGTGGAAAATATTATCATTTTAAATCATATTTTACACAGAGAGTTATCTGATTGCCACCAAAAGGCTTTGCAGCAGTTTTTAATTTAGCCTTATGTATTTTTAACATGACAGCTGGAGCACAGCATGCATATGGCATATTAATGGAGAAGGCTACTAGCATTTCTGTCTATCTGTTCTTGCAAAGAAAAGAAACAAGAAATAAGCAAAAATGTTCAAATTGCTGCTGGATAAAAGCAACAGACACTGCCTGGCAAACTGGAGCAGTGTGCAGAGATTACTTCATTATTCAGTCTCTGATTTGTTTTTCAGAGGCCAGCTAGCCTTTTTGTTTGTTTTCAGTTAAACTACTGCAGTGCTCATTGAGAGATCTATCATTTATCTATCAAACAGAAAGTTGTGCTTGGAACACAGCCTCACTGTAAACTCCATTTTCAGTTGCTCCTCACTTGGCAAACGAGAAGTCCCCTTGACTTGAAATGTCCTGCATTTGATCTTAACATTTTGGTGCTTGTTTGTTTCTGCAAAACTGGGTCTTCTTTGGCCTATTTAAAGTAGTGTTCAAAAGCAAACATGCACTAAGTGATTAAGAGCATGAAAATAAATGTTTCCTTTTGTTATTCTTTCATACTGGAAAAAAAAGAAGAGAAACAATATAGAGAGATCACTATCTTTAGAGAAAATAAGCTCATGAGCTTTAAAATATAATGTATGTTCAGTTCTCCCACTCTCTCATGATACTCTCAGTGGGATTTTTCTGGTAGGTTTCTTTTTTCAATCTGAATTTTAAAATGTATGGGGTTTATAGATGATCTGGTACATGGTATAATTTTTTTTGCAGCTATTCTGATGAATAGAGTGGATTCAAAATGAGCTCTTAAAGCTCAATTCCATTAAAGATTATTGAACTTCAAAGAAGTGTTAAAGACAACACTACAACCAACCTAAAACTATGCCAAAAATAACATTATTTCTCATTGTTCTTCTCTTTTTAAAGAGAAAAAAAGGAATCTTAATGTAAAATGCAAACAAAAAGCTTAAGAAGTGTTGGTCAAAAATAATTTCAATTTGGGGAATACAGGCTAGTGTTTAATAAATATGTTTCAATTATGGTCTAAATTTAACAGTAATTTTCCTCTTAATTTTTATTATTTCAAATAAGGAAAAGAGTGATTTACAGAAGCTTTCTGTTAGAAATTTTAAAGGTTATACTGGCCAACTTTCAACAAGTTTCTTCTTTCTTACTAGAAATAATGAACCTGAACTGTATTTGTAAAGTGCCTTTGAAATTCACATATGGGAAAAATGTTACATTGCAATAGATATGATTTATTTTGACTTGTGATAGAGTTCCTTTGCAGGACTATGGTAAATCAGGGAAAGTCAGGTTAAATAGCTCTGTAGCATGGCATCCCCTTTTGTTAAGCAAGCCACCCTCCTGAAACGTAAATATATTAAATGTCACTGTCATTAAATACACATCATGGAGCTATTCAGGAGGATTAAAAAAGAGCAATAGTGTTCATCTTACTCTGAAGAGCTGCTAATGGTCAATGTGACCCGGACTCCAATTTTTATTGAAGAAGGTAAGTAAAGAGAAAATTTTTCCTTTATAGGCTCAAGTTGCCTACCTTAAAGTTAATGACCTCTGAATCAACACTTGATGGTTAGCACATAAGAGATTCAGGCTGGGATGGAATACTTTAAACACCTATTGACATTCTGAAGGCATTTGCTTTCCGACCTTTCATGACAGAATGAGTTCAGCCAGCAAACAAGAGAATGTCAGAATCTGCTGCAGGAACTGACTGCAATTATGGGACTAGAAAAGGAAACAAATGCCTCAGGCAACATTTTTAGATTGCAGAAGGGTGGGACAGGTTCTGGATACAATGCTTAGTGGTGAGGTGACAGGCAGGTACCCTTTGAAGAGGTCGTGCCTGCCTGAGCTGGGAGTGGTTTGGTTTGTAGTGATGGCAGAGTCTCTCACTGAAGTGATTTCCCAGTGTGATGGCAGGTGTTGCCTGCAGAGTATTCCTGGAATACAAGATCCAGAAAACCAGTATTTCTGAAAATTGGATTGCTGTTTGGTATACTTGAGGAGATGTTAAATAGGGTTCATAAAATGATGGTAATTCCCAATCTGATTTCTTTATTGACTCTATGACTCTATGATTTTGAACTTGATCATCAGCTGGTGCCAACTGTTTGTTAATGTAAACCATTCAAGCTCAATCACCTTGCAACATATTTTAAATCGATATTGCCTTATCTCCTAATGTAATTGAAAGATTTTTCAAAAAATTCAAAGAGGATTTGCTGAAAAAAATTGCAGAAATACCCAGATTCTCTGTTTGCTTTCTCTTCTGCATACAGGACCATCTGTAAGTCCTGGGGAAACTCAATGAATTTGAATCAGACCTTTCATTGCCCTGTTCTGAAGGCTGATGCAAACACTTTGCTTGTCAATTGTTGTTCTTGGGAAATCAGAAAATCAAGTGAATGTTCATCTCTAACTTCAGTGCTCCTTTTATTTGATTTGTGTTCTGAGGAAAAAAAAAGGCTTATAAGAACTTTAGGAAATTTGTCAGATGAGTTGCATCCTTCACAATTTTTTATGTGCTTTGGATCTTGGTGGTGGTTTAGAAATATAATAGGAAAAAGATGGGGTTCTGACAAAAATTATGTAGGAATTTTTGTGCTGGGCATTGGGAAATGCATCCTCCTTGATTTAACTGACACTTGTGCAGTGGATTTGAGTCTGCCTGCCATGTGATTAGAAGGTAAATTGTGGCTCTGCCAAGTCTTGGTATTGTAGGACAGCTGGGGTTACTCCTGACTGGGAGCTGCCCTGAAGGACCATTCCATCATGTGTGCAGCTGCAGTGCCACAGGAGTTCAATCAAGCAGATTTTTTCAGTGTGAAAACTTGGACATGCAGAAGGGATCTTGCAAGAACAAGATTCACATATACAAACTGATCCCTCATCTCCTTAACTTGACTCAAGGATGCTTCAAGGATGTGAAAGGCAGGCCATGGCAGAGCATCTTCAGCTTCCAGACAGAACTGTCAACTTGAGCAGTCATTCCACTGTCATGACCTCAAACTTATTCACACAGGCAGCAGACATATGCAGGCTTTTGCAGTCTTTTGAATTTTTAAAAAATACTGGTTTAATATAATCAGCTAAAACAAATCCATGGTGCTACCCCAGTGATATGAATAATATCTGAAATCCAGAAGTAGAGTATGTTCAGAATAGCTGAAATATTTTAAGTTTCTGATTCGTTTTGAATGATGTTGTATTTATAGAACTAATCCCTGAGAAAGTTAGGCTTCTTGATTTTTTTCACGTTTTTTTTTCCCTCCTTAATAATTTCTGTTTCAGAATAAAGAGAAGTCTCTTGAGGCAAGGTACTTCTGGAGGATTATTTCGCTGATCAGGTGGTTCTGTGTACTTGACCTTCAGTCCCATGTGACACATACCTAGACTTAATCCTCTAAAAATGCACTATTTATTGGTCTAATGCTTTGAATATCATCTGCCTCCCTGCTTTACACAGGATAAGGAGTGCATTTAACTCTTATTTTGCAGAATGACAATGCAGTCACTATGTCTATGGCAGTTATTGTTTGATTCAGCACAATGGTGAGATTAGTCATTTTATGGCAGAGTGAAGGTAACATAAGACAAGGAAGAAAGTTCTTGAGGTCAGAGACAGAATCTCCTCATCTGCTGCTTTGTGGTGCTGGTGATTCCTCCAGCACCTGAAGGCAGCTCCCTTCCCTGCCCCACTGACTTTGTGCACATCAATCTGCCTGCTGGGCAAGAACTTTGAGTGCAGGTTCAGCCACAATGGGAAATCACAGAGCAATGTTTGGGTTGGAAGGCAAATGGCAGTGGAGTTTTCTAACTAGAAAGTTTGCATAGCAGATTTTTGTTCACAAGGTCATTTTGTCTGCCTCTGTGTGACTCGAGTGCCGTATCAAGCCAGCTCAGGGGAGTGTAGATGTCAGAGTTAAAGCTGAATTTCAGAGCCTGGAATGCTCAGGCAGTGTATAATATTTGCTGAGGGACTCTGGTGCTTTGATTATACGTCACAGGAGGGTTATGCATACTGGCAGCCTTGAGGGTTGTGCCACACATCTTCCCCAAATGGGATCTGTGTGCAGAGATTCTGTAAAGGGAAGGATGGCTCCCCAGCTGCCTGTGGACATTAGTGGATAGTTTTAAAGCATTCCTCCCCATCCAGAGAGCAGCAGTGCAGAACCACGAATCAAATCCTCCAGCACAGAAGAATTTCTCTCTTTGGAGGGAAGCAAGCCCAGCAGTGTGAAACCAAGTGAGCAACATGAACAGCTGAACATTCCCTGCTACTGCTCAATATCAAAGTGTGCAGGGGTTTTTCCCCTGTGTGTTTCTCCTGAGAAGAGTGTCTGATGCAGAACAAGAATATTTTTTTAAGGAAACCAAATACCACATTGCTGCAGTGAACAGCTAACTTGCACCACTTCTTTTTGTCTAGAACAAGAATCAAAGAAATTTTTTGGGATATTCATGCCTGTATTACTGTCATTGACATGTTGGTATTGTAATCAACAGGCTTGCTGTGTCCCATTAGCCTCTGTAAGACTAAAGCAATGGCACTGGAGTGTGACATATGCCAAATGACAGTCAGATAGCAAAATGTAATGTGTTTTTAAAAAGTTTGAATGGATAGAAGGTTTTCTCACGTACTGAACAGCTTCAGTGCACCACTTAGAAGCAAAGTGAAAAAAGGTTTTTGTGTCAGTTTGTCTTTGGGATGAGATATTTAGAAGCACAACTGCCTTTGAAGCCAGCTAAAAGGAATTACAATCCAGCTGCTGCTGAAGATGTTGGCTGCTCATCTTTGCACTTAAATTACTGAACCCCATTTGTCTGACCACAACCCACCATGGTCCAGGGTTCTTTAGGTGGTAGCAGTCTTTTCTCACCTTAGCCCACTAGTTAAACATCTTGCTCACAGTCAAACAGGAGCATGCTAATTAAGAGTGGAAATAAAAGTCTGTGAAGGATTATAAAGGGCAAGTTAAAATTGAAATTCTAACTTTATAAAAGATTGTCTGCATATCCAGAACTCCACAGATAGCTGAGTTTAATTCCTGTCCTTGGGTGAAGAGGAATCCTACGAGATGATGAGTTTGCTGCTAGTTGCTCTAAATCTTCCCAGATTTTATCGTATTTTTCAGTTTCTTTAGAACTGAAAAAATATGCAATGCATGATTTTTTTTTTAAAAAATCTGAAATAAAAGTAGCAGAGAGGTGCAGCGTGGCACCATTGTTACACCTATTACTGCAACTTTATTAATGAATTTATAAGGACAAAGATTAAATATTTGTAAGGTTTACTCTGACTTGGTGTGCTGATATTAATCGTATTGTCATGTGATAAGGCTGGAGCAAAAACACACATATCCATATACATTATCCATATGCCATTATCTAAAATTCTAATTTACTCAATAGCTTAGTAGATACAATACATTGCATAGGAAAAACTGAAGTAGGAAAATATGATGATTGGGAAAATCAAAAAGCAGCAGTTTCACTACCAGAGTTGTGGGGATGATGCTGGAATACTTTTATTCTTATTAAGGCTGTAACTCACATTTATACCTTCTTGTTATCACCTCTGTGTTTTTTTAATATATGTAATTTTACATATGCTGGATACCACTTCTTTTTTCTCTTTGTTATGCTCCAGTACCAGTTCTAGCCATCTCTCAAGGTTACATTCCTGTAATAATTGACCATTTGTATTTAGATGCTGGAGGGCTTTGGTTTCATTCTGTGCCTTGTATTTTCAAGGTCTCTGGTATCATCTGGTGCTTATACTCTCAGGATCCCTGCTTTGAAGTGTGGAAAGGATGTCATCAGTCTTCTTGAAATGCTGGTGGCTCTCTGCAAAGAGTCAATGTGCTGGTTTAGATGATATGCTGGACTGAAACTCAGCTGGTATAAATCAGTGCAGCTGCATTGACTCTGCGAGGACTCCACTGACTTGAACCAACTGAATATGTGGTCCTCTTTTCAGATATTGCTCTCCCCCATCAGGTGTGCAATTTGGTTAAATTTTTCTCTAGAAGTGGTATAATTTTGCACACTAGTGCTCACTGAATTTAGCACACTTGTTAGAATGAGCAATCTCAATTAGTTCATAATGAATATCAATACAGAGTTGTTATCGATTATCTCCTGTTTCTTCTGGGTTCCTTAACACCAAATGAGAGTTTCACAGTGTTGCATCTTGCCAGTGTCTTTTCATCTTCTGGAAATTATTTCAAATTCTGTTTTGGAGGGTGTGCACAGTGAAAACAGTGATGGTTTAAAGAGTGCTGCTTTGTTTGGACAAATAGCTGATGTCAGATTGTTTTATGCCACAGAGTACCCAGACAAAACTGCTGTTCTTATTCAGACTAGAAAGGTGTGGAGCATATTACTGATAACCTCTTATCATTCTGACTTTGAAGATGGTGGTTTATGTTTTCCTTTGATCAGAGACATTAAATTATATTGGAAATTATACTGGAAATTCGATTCTGCTATAGTTAGTTGATGTCAAATTGTTGACTTTTCTAAATGCTCTAAAATCTGCACATTGATTCTGAAGTCACCCTGTAAATTACTGTACCAGATCGAGGAACAGAGTTGAGGTTTGAATTTATTAGAACAAGGGACTCCTTAAACACATTCCCTTCAAATCAGTATTTTTTTCACATTCTTTCAAATTTATTTGTACATCTCCAGGGATCAAGTTTTCTTGTCATCCTATCTTCCACCCAGTTCATTTCTCCTGCTTGATTTCAGTGCCAGCTTTCCTGGTATGTTGAGCTGTTATCATGATATCCCCTGGCTGAGGCCAGGCAAGAGAGAGCCTTTTGCGTATTGAGTTAGAAGAAGTTAACCTCAATTAGCTTAACAAGCATTTGTGCTTGAGAATCAGTTCTGGTGCAGCTGTCCCTGTTGCTGGTTGGTGACTGCTAAATCAGGGCTGTCCCCAGCTCTGAACAGTGCCTAAGGGTTCCTAGGAGTGAAATGCAGACAGTGGCAGGCCAGTGTGCCACTGAAGTAATCCTTTCCCGTGTGCATTTGAACACTAAATTATACCCATCATTCACTTGGAAAGCAAGGCAGGTTATAAAGTGTGGTTTTCATCTCAGTTGCTTTGTGGTTTAAAAACTAATCTGCCTCAAACCAAAGCTGTTCTGTAAGTAGAGTCTTCTGAGATTTTCTCCTCAGTTTATAACCTCCCCCCTCCAGTGTGCTTGTCAGAGATTCGGGAGAGTTGATTGTGCTGTTGCACAGGCCCTGCTCCAGGCTTTGCCCCAAGTCTGCTGGATAACCCTCAGCAGGTCACTTGTTCTCCAGCAATTTGACTTTTCCTTCTGTTAATGAGAGTAGCAAAGCTGCCACTGCTGTAAGATCTCCTGGAGAAAACTGAAGTTTTATTTAACAGTTGAATACCACAGAACTCCTCAAATCCATCTGTATTACATTTCTTTCTACACTCTGATTTTGTTTTTCTGTGTGCATGACACTGAATCTGAGAGCATTGTAAGAAGCTGTGAGTAGCTCCTGACAGGCAAGCATCAATGCTGATTGGAGTCCTGACATGACATAAATCAATGGATTTAAGAAAGCTCCTCCAAAAGAGATGATCAGATACCAAAGGTGTATTTATTATTACCCTGAAAGCTTATAAATGGTTTATCAAACTGACACCTTCATATCACTAATCCTCAGGAGAATCTACAGTTTGTATGAGGCCTGACTGACAAAACTCAGGGCTAAGGATGTGCTCAAATGCTGTGTTGGCTCACTTCCCAACTCTTCTTGTTAGTCTTGGACTCAAGTAAAGGTCAGTACAGAGGGTGAATATTTTCCCCTCAATCTCTTGTTTATCTGTGTGCTCTTGTGTTTCATTATAGTAAATATTCCTAGTAACTCTGCCTTCTGATGAAATAATATTTGCTTTATGATTGTCTGAGAATAGCAAATGTGTTATGTATAATCACATTTGGGAGAACATAATTTGAGCTAAAGGGAGTTATTTTTTTTCCCACAGCAGGTGTATAATTCAATTAACATTAATGTTAAATCTAGATATCACTTTACCTCTGCTGTACCATAGAGGTAATTACTTTCTGGTTAACTTAAATTCCTTTGTAGTTGCAACAATGAAATTATTTTTAATTCACCTGGAGTACTAAATCTCGTTTGTAGGACTAGTGAATCCTGTGTCTGATTCTGTACATTCTACCACTGGACCACTTATGAAAATGATGTGATTCCCTTTACTGTAAATGCTCTGTTTAAAAACAATGTCAAAATGAATGGATTAAAATATTCAGCGTTAAGCAACTCTGAGTCAAGATTGGAACCTATGAACATTTTTTGCCTGTCCCAAAAGAGAATGTCTACAGCTCTAAACACAAGGAAGCTCACAGCAGTTTTGAGGTGTTACTCGCACTGAGCTAAGAACAGGTGTACATGTCTCCAGGACCAGGGTGTTGAACATGGTAATTCCCAGATACCAGTTAGAATCCAACACTCAATCTTTATGTGCTGATTTTGACTGGGATCGAGTTCATTTTCTTCTAGTAGCTGGTGTGGGGCTGTGTTTTGGGTTTTTGTTGTAAACAGTGTTGATAACACAGAGATGCTTCAGTTACTGCTGGGCAGTGTTTGCACAGGATCAAGGCCTTTTCTGCTCCTCACCCCACACACCTGTGGGTGCACAAGGAGCTGGGAGGGGACACAACTGGGACAGCTGAGCCCAGCTGACCCAAGGGATATCCCAAACCATATGGCATCGTGCTCAGCATATAAAGCCAGGGGAGAAGGAGGGTGTGGGGACATTTGTAGTGATGGTGTTTGTTTTCCCATGTCACCATTACACAGGATGTTGCCCTACTGCCCTGGTGATGGCTGAACACCTGCCTGCCCATAGGAAGTGGGGAATGAATCCCTTGCTTTACTTTGTGTGCTCAGCTTTTCCTTTCCTTGTTAATCTGTCTTTATCTCAACTCCCAAGTTTTCTCACTTTTCCGATTCTCTCCCCCATCCCAGTAGGGCAGAGCGAGCATGGCAGTCCTTTTTGGGAGGTTACTCACACTGGAACAGGTGCCAGTGTCTCCATGGCCAGGTTGGTGTGCACAGCAATCCCCAGACATCAATTAAAATGAGAGATTTGGTCCATGTAGTATTAGAGACTTTTAACTGGAATATAACTGTGTATGCTTTTATGTTCTAGTACTGTGTGTGGGATGGAAAGATGCATCTGTGAGCTTCATAGAAATCTGTGAGTAGTGTTCCACCATCTCTGACAGAGGTGAAAGAGGTTTGGTACCTTAGTTATTAATGTCCAAACTCTACATGAACTGTCATGTCCTTGTGCATGGGTTTAAACAAGGTTTTTCTTTGCTGAAACAACTTGCTAGTCATACCTAATTCTGCTTGTTATTTCAATCTAGCTTTTCTCAAAAGTTAGTCTTTCAACTGACAAGGTTCACTGGAATGATGTATTGACAAAAAGTCAGAGACTCTGCCTGAGTTATTTTTAATTTTTTTTTTTTTGTATTCTCAGAAGTGCTTTCGGAATGGAGAGCTTCTTTTAAAATACCAATTGATATGTAAAAGCCACAAAATATACACTTCAAGGTACAAACCGAGTTTATTCTTTGATAAATGGCCCTTCGGGGAAAATCAATTGCAGTGCCAGGAGATAGAGTTTAATCATGTCTTTTGAAAGGTCAAATGAAAATGAAAGGTCGTACTCAAATTTATCCCTTCTCAGAGGATAAATATTTTGTGTCTGAAACTATATTCAACCATACTTCTCCATATATGTCTACACCTATTCCTATATATACATATATATGTATACCACCACTCTAAAAAATATCCTGTTCAATGTTTTCTGTCAGAGCAATCTGATCTTCAGCTACTCAGATTTATGATTAGTGACATGTTGAAGGATATATAGATGTGTTCCTGTGAGGGCACAGCAGGATGACAGATCTGGCAGGAGCTCCTACTTTTGCCTTAAAAAGACCTAAAATTCTCTTTGAGGAAGAGAAACAAGAATGAGGTGGGAAAGTAACCTTGGGGCAGCTTTTTCATGGCAATAACAAATAATGCAAAATAAGTACATTACCTAAGCCTAAAAGACCTAGATTCATCTAAAATTGATTTTGAGAATCCTTATTTGCAACAACCCCACACTGTATTTTTCTGTGGAATGAAATTCTGATATCTCTGTCCTTTACCATGTAATAGAACATAAGGTTGTTCTTAATTGTTGCTCTAGGGGTAGGTTTGCAGATTTTCCTCACAAATTTAAATCTGTTCTTGCATGAAAAATGAAACCAAATGCTGAAAAATTGGAAATGCTCACATTTCTTGGTATAAAAACCTCAACATGAGAGACTTGGTTTTAGTTTTTAAGGTCTCCAGCTTCAGCTTCATATCACAGAGAACTTTCTTCAGCGCAGGGGTGGTTAGAGGATATTAAATAGTCAAAAAGTCAAATACTGACCATAGTAGTCCCCTGTGGCATTGATTTTTGAGTTCCTTAAAATCTATAGCACTGTGCAATCTTTGATGGATGTTTACCGTGCCCCTGCTCCTGGAAGTTAATCCACTGACAAATTTGTGCAGAATCAGGAGAAAGTTGTGCAACTGATGGTATTCCAGCTCTTGCAGATCTTCAGTCAAAACCCACTTGTTTTTGTCTAGACTGCTAATTTCATAATTTGAAGTAGCTTCCAAGAGTTTATAAGTTTCACACTAAAATTCTGTGGACTTTATTGATAGGACCTGCAACTTGTTCACTTGCTTATGTTTAATAGTGGATGTCTTGTCTGTTATGGGTCTGTGCTAATTAAATTTTTGTGAACTCTGCCCTCAGTGCCAGTGGGCTGACACTGGTTTGAAGTCTAAAGAATTTGTATTTGTGCATGGGTTGCTTTACAGAGTTACTGCTTGTACTTGGGAAGAGCATAGGCATCATTTTGAGGGCTTGTGACTGTTGGATTTACAAGCTCATTTCTTATTGTGTGCATGCTTGTCATTCCTCATCTACACTGATTCTTAGACAGGAATGCAGAATTATCTAGATGCTGTTTTCTGGTGGTTTTCTTCCTCTTATATGTCACTATGCACCAAGATAGACTGGTCTAGCAATGACCCCATAATGGTGCCTGTCAAATTACATCATCCTGAGAAGTGGATATGATGCTGTGATACATTTGGGGGGGATGAAAGAGATTCTGTTCAGTGAAACCTCTGAGCAGAATGCTAAATCACAGTTCAGGTGTTTAAAATCTAAGAGCTTCAGTAGTAACTCCACAAATCCTTCTCTCAAACTTTGGAACAGGAAAGCCCTTCAGCTTTTAGAAGGATCAGCAGACCCTGTCTTTCTCCCTTGACTCTGAAAACGGAAGCAAAGCTAGAGTGGTAGCAAGTAGAGAGTCTGAGGGGAATGGAAGGCTGCTCTTCTATTGCTAGATTGTTTTATTTAACATAAATATTCCCTGGCTAATCAGGAGATGATAAGGGATCCCAGATCACTGAAAAGTTTTGTCATCATTATCATTTGTAAAATCTAACTGGATATAATTTTACAGAGGAATCTTTTTTCCTTCACATAAAAAAGAAGCAATAAAGAACTCATCAACTAATCCAGCTAACACTTCATATTTCACTCCTAGACTGTTCTGGTAATCAGTTAACCTGCCATGTTTCATCCTCACATAACCTAACCCCTGGGCAAAGAGAAATAATCCATTTCAGTTTTAAAACCCTCCTGAAGGTAAGTGAACTTGATCCAAAGACTAGTGAAATAATTAAAAAGGGCTCCCTTTCTCCTTGATGTGGCTTTTGGATTAGACCATTTTTTGAGGAAAAAAATTATTTATTCCCATGAAGAGACTATCCTTTTTTATAGCATAGAATGTAAGAACTGAAATAATTTAATAGTGATTCCTAGAGATCATCAAAGGTCAAGGTATTCAGAGGTTTTGCTGGGCCAGATTTTCCCTGGACAATTTTTAGCTAAGGGGGCTGTGCAGTGTCTCTTTTTTTGTTCTCCCAGGTGGAGTTGCTCATTACCTTTGCTCTCTTGCAGCAGCAATCAAAAGAGCCAGCTGAAGGGTAAGGGTGGATATTAAAATGTTGGCCAGTGGCCAAGCTGAAGTGATATAACACTTTGGGGAAATAGTGCACGTTGGACAATTTAGGTGTGCATTAACCACACTGGAGGAAACAGCTACAGATGCTGAGAGGTTAATTACTATGACTGAAACAAAACAGCAAAGGTGTTGCCAGATTAGCCTACCTGACAGTGTCTTATGAGCAGCTGAACACTGATATGTTGTGGAAAATAATTAAGTTTATAATCAGCCATGGTAAATAACATGCCAATTATTTTAATTATTGCATTTAACCCAATTGGATTAATTAGATACATTTTAAAATTCAGTTTTATCGTGCATTATCATATCAAAAGTCACAGTTTTGTGAATAAACATATTAGTTCATTAAAGTATACGTTCCACTTCAGTGCTCTGACCAAGATGGAAATATGGGAATATGTATTTGATTTCAAGAAAGAGGGACTCAGAAGCCAAGCCAGATGGACAATGAGACATGGCAGAATCAATGTACTTAATTTCAAAGAGACGATCCTGCTCACTGTGACATAATTGACTCTGCAGACACTTTCCCATTAAGTTCTTAATACGTAGATGGTCACACCAAGAACTGTTTCACCTTTCTTGGGGATGATTATATGCAAATTCAGTCAATGCCCTGCTTTAACCCCCATGGAGGATTCCTGGAGGAGGTTCTCGGGGTTCATCTAGTAAAGGATCACAGATAAGCTCCAACTGCTCATTCTTTAATTTGCACCCTAAGGAAGATCTGTTGTCCTCCTTCCATATACTGGTGTACTGGGCAGAGGATTTGTGCAGGACATGGGAGATTTGAATTTGTTTTCCTTGTCTGCCAGAAGGATTTAAAGCCATGGCTTCTCAGGATAGAGCTATACTAAGTACAGTTTGCATGATGCTTTGAAAGACAAGTGTGTGCTCCTGCCCATAGGGCAAGAAAGGCAGAGCTTTCCCAGAGAAGGTGTGATTTCACACAGCACTGAGTAAAAGCTTCCTTCTCCTGTCTCTTACCCTCAGTGCAATCACTTCTGTCAAGAGTCTTTCTTTATTTGTTAGAATCCAGCAATTTCCAACTTTTGGATTTTGGATGTTGTTCAAGGAGTTTAACTCTCTACATAAAAGATACCTCAGTGATTTCCTACAGGATTTCCTACACCTACCACAGATGCAGATCTGTGACTAGCTCGGGCGACTTCAATCCATAACTAGATCTGCAGTTCGTAGAGTTGCAGCAATTAGTAAAGGAGGAAATTTCTAAGCAAAGGTGTCAGATTGCTGTGCACATAAGCAGATCGTAATGATCACAAGGAGCTAAGAAGACCTGTGCGTGCTAGACCCCTGTTGATCCCAGCCCCAGCTCCCTCCAGTTGATTTCACAACACGTGTGCTGGAAATTGCAGAGCAAAGCTCTGCTCTGGCTCTGGCTCTATCCCTTCTGTAAGCCCTAAGAGTTAGCTGACCTTTTCCATTCGTGGGTGGCAGGCATCCAGCTGTCCATCTCTGCTGCACAGTTTGTTTTATGTGACAAGGGTAAATGCACACCGAGAGAATCTTAATCTCAGAGGATGAGCCTTTACTAACTGTTGTCTCAACAAAAGCTTAGCAAGGGCTAGAGATTTATAACTGGACTGCACTGCTGACTTCATCAGAAGAGATGCATGAACCTCTTACAAGCTGTAATCTATGTGCAGTAAAACCAGGGCACTAGGAATTACTTTGCTATGTGACAGAGCTTCAGAATATCAAGATCATGGAAGTCTCTTTGATTGAAAGATTCCACCTTAGACGTTCATGAAAAATAAAGCAGATCAGGAAACTACTTTTGAGACTCTGATAGCAAAGTGGATGTGTAACAAGAAGTCGGATGTTTCTTTGCCTAAATTGTAATTCCCCTGATAAATGTTTGGATTTTTACACATAGGTCCTTAACCTCAGGCCATTCCATTCCTGCTGAGTGGCAACACACACTATCTCAGTGTGGGGTTAACGGAATTATGGCCTTTCTGAAACGTGAATAGTGTTTGCTGTTATCTGCCTGAAGTCCAGACAGATTTTTCCTGTGGCTAGCCATCCTCCACCAAATAAAAAGCACTTTGACATGTCTATAGAGTATTTTGCATTTATAACTGTTTAATCACTTTGTTGAAGATAACTCTGTAACACACCCCTCAAAGTTCTGTTGCCTGTCAGCTAGTGAAATGACCTAATTTTCTGATAATTTGAGATATTCTACAACATATATTTCCCCTTCATCAAGGTTTAAATTTTTAGGCTCTATCTACAAGTATCTAATCTGACTAATTGGACAGGATGTCCTAGTAGTCAAACTTCTACAGAGCTCAGGGGATAATTTAGATCTGAAAAAGGCTGTTATATCTCAATTTGAGATCCATTAAAACATAGGAATTTTGAAATCTTGCTTAATAAACCCATTCTATCTTTGCAACTAATCAAAGAGGATTTTTTTTTCCATATTGTTAATAAGTATATTCTCTATATTGCCTCTTCTGTGTCTTCAAGTCTTGCATCTTGTACATCCAATTGCACCGCAAAGATTCTGACAGAGAGGTATCTTGGGCTTTTTATGCTGAAGTGGAAAGAAATTAAGAACTGCTGGAAATCTGTGAAAGAAAATGCAGCACAACCAAAAAACACGGTGCTAAGTCAGGTTGCAGAAGTGTGATCCCACATGTGGGTGGAGACAAAGAGAAAGTAGCTTTTAAATTTACTATTGTATTTTTGCCAGAACCAATAAAACCAGGCTGTCTCCTCAAAGCAAGGTAATCACCACTGCAAAATCTGATGAAAGGTTTTCCTCAAGTGAGGCATTGCAGGATGAGGTCACCATTGTTGTGGAGGAAGGTATGAAAAGGTTGAAAGTCATTTACCCTGGACTTTCAAAGGCACAGAGATAACTGCCCTCGTTAACTCCGCTGGCAGTTGTGCTCAGTGCCCTTTGTGTTCTGTCGATCCCACGTTGCCAGAAGGACCTTTGGGGTACCCTTTTCTATGAACTGTGATCAGCCATATAGGTACAACTCATATATTTGAGACAGGAGCTGGCAGAACAAAAGGACCATGTAGGAAAGATATTTCATTTGCACAGCTAGGAATGTGAATATGACATTGCTGTGTTTCACTGTTCATCATGGAGAACACTTCAAATTCCTTTGTTTTCTGTGTCCTTGTCGACGTGCACAGAATTCTATTAGACAAGTGTATGCTAGTAAAATATTCCTTTTTGGTACTGTACACTGTAATTCAGTGCTTCCATTTGTTTTAGCAGCTGACATAATAGAATAATTTCTACTGTGATGTCCTCCAGTTGTCCTCCTGCTGAAGTCTAAGCTATTGTGCTGAAGGGTTGAACACAAAAGGTAATTTTCAGATAGATACATCTCAGGACACTTTAGACAAAACTTCTTTGCATGCAGAATAGATGCTTACCAGACCTGTAACCTGAAAACTTAGTTGTGTTTCACAACGCAGAAAACAGTTATTTATATTTTTGTCATGTTGCTCTATGTAAACATATGAAGAGTAATTTTTAGAATATTGATCTTTTCTAAGTAAAATGGAGATATCACTTCAGCCTTCAGTGTGCTGTGCATGTATATCTGCCTTGGTGTGTGTGGTTGTAGGTACATCTGCACTCTATCTCTCTCCCCCACCTCCTATAGACACACACAGTGTGGTTGTTCAGCCTGTAAAGAAGGAAATGCAGATGTGCTGTGTTGATGTGTGCATTGGTTTAATTTGGTTGTAACTGTCATTTGGTGCTCTGGGGCGACTTTGAAAATTAAAGTGAAAAGATCATGACATTTTACAAAAGAATAAGGGATTTTTAAGTTATTATTTTGGGTACAGGGCAAGATTGCTGCTTATTCTTATTACAAAACTAAGGCTAAGTTATAAAAAGGTGTTGAACACATAGCTTAGGAAATAAGGAACCTTTTCTTTTCTAGACCTGAGATTATACTTGCCACATGACAGCCATTTCACGTGGCTGAAATCTGTTCCATCACCACAAATCACATCAATAAAACAAATTCCATTTAACAGGATTCCTGGAAGCAAGAAAACATGGGTTATTTGACAAAGCTATGTTTCTGTTTTCTAATTAATTGCACAGAACGTTTGTGTTTGGGGTTTTTTTGAAAGATCCGTGTTCAAAGAGCAGAATCTGAGCAGAGTAGGTATCTTCATGTCTTTTAGAAAATGAAATAGCTTTGAAATCTCAGAATTTAGGTAGCACTGTGACACTGGGAGATCACACGTGGCTTCTGAAGGTATGAAAATAAAAGACAGAGCCAGGACACTCCCTGTGGTGCAACAGAAGGGAACTACTGCTCTATCTGATGTGCAGAAGGTACCTCAAGTACCCAGCCTCAGAGTCTGGCCTCTCTTAAGCAAAGTCTCAGCCAAAAGTGTAGTTTATACTGTACTTGAATATTCTAACAGCTTTCACGGATATACAGTGGGTACAAAAGAGGTGAGGAAAGAATGCAAAAACTTTCCTTTATTTATTCCTTGTGTAGAGGCTTCCTGCTTTGACTTTCCACCAGCATTAATGCAGATAAACAGGATCATTTACCACTTGGTTCTCCATGAGATTTTGCATACGATGAGCTAAAGCTTTTCTTCTTTCTATTTCTTCTTTAACTTTGAGGTTTTACAACCAAGAACAGAAAAGATAGAGGAGTGCATAGAAGGAGTGCATTACACACAGGATCAGAAATATATGAAATTGGGAATAAACCTTTAGCCAAGGAGAATTACTTCTAACAAACTGTGCGTAGCAGGTATAGCTGAGTCAAAAGAGGTTGCTTGTAAGGGAGAATGCCTGTGACCCCCTTTTGGGTCCAAACCTTCACAAAGGCATGCTGGAAGAAATGCTGCCAGCCAACCACAGAAATTGATACTCACAGATTGTACAAAGGGGCAAATGCCAGATATTTGGAGGGGAAATGCTTTCCAGACAGAAATAGAAGAAGAAAATACAAACTATGAAAGATGTATTGAACAAACCATTTGCTGTAGAGTAATTGTCCAGTGCTACTGTGACTGCTGGTTGTCTTTGTTACTCCAGACTATTTCTGCTAAGCCTGCAAATAGATATAGACAGTGTCTATAGGGTTGGTGAGCTTGCTATCATGTAAGGTTTTCTCTGATGTAGATGAAATGTCAACATGATGAGCACACTGAGTTTCAGTTTTGATCTTTGATAAAGACAACCAAATCAAGAAAGCAACCAACAGAGAAGCAGGCATGTAGTCAGCAGTTTTTGTCTTAACCCAAAAAGCATGCAGAGTGCAATGTTTGTGAGAAATATTTGTGAATGTTTATGAAATGGTGAGGTCATGCTTTAATTTCCTTCTTTTCACAATATGTACTCTGAATGTCTCCATAAATTCTAGTCTGCCCTCACAGAACAGCTGACTAAAAGAGATTTGCACCACCAAAAGCTCTAGATTTATGCTTACCAATTGCTGAACCCAGAAGCACTGAAAGATTTTCTGTTGTAGTTTGACTTGAATGGTTATGGCAGTTCCCATCAATACAACTAATGTTTGTGCAGTGTGAGCTTCAGCATGAACAAGAAGGAAGAACATTGTTTATTGGGGCCATCTGAAAGCCATTACTGTGGAGCAGGCGAGAAGAAACCGCTGTTACCTCTCCTAGAGAACTTCTGCTACTGTGTATCCATGTCATGGAACAAGGAATTCTGCTGAATTTGCTTCCTTGCACAAGGAAGTGGCACAGAGGCAGAGGGGAACAGTGGAGGAATGAATGGGCAGACACCTCAGGTCTGTCACTGCCAGGCCATTGACAGTGACAGATGAATAAAATCACCACTTTCTCAGCTGCTCTTCCCTTTCCCTATGAAGCACATGGTGGGTTTGTGTGAAGACAGGAAAAAGCAGAGGCATTCCTTGGCTGTGTGTCAGCTCTCTTCTTTGGAAAAAAGAGACATGAAAGTGCTAGATGCTTATGTTATGTGCTGCTGTGTACACCTGCATGAGATCCTTGTTTCCATTCCAGTGCACACAAATCAGATTCAAGTTGAAATCTAACCAGTATGGAATGAGTAGTAGATAGAATCATAGAATGGCTTGTGTTGGAAGGGACCTTAAAGATCATCTATTTCCAAGCCCTCTGCCACGGGCAGGGACACCTTCCATTAGACCAGGTTGCTCCAAGTCCCATCCAGCCTGTCCTCAGACACTTCCAGGGATGGGGCAGCCACAGTTTCTCTGGGCAACCTCTGCCGGGACCTCACCACCCTCATAGGAAATAATTTCTTCCTAATATGCAATCTAAACCTGTCCTCTGGACATTTTAAACCATTCTACCTTGTCCTGTCACTACACACTCTTGTAAATAATCCCTCTCCATCTTTCTTCTAGACTCCCTTTAGGTACTGGAAGGCTGCAGTGAGGTTCCCCCTGATCACCTTCATGGCCCTCCTCTGGACTCACTCCAACAGGTCCATGTCCTTCCCAGTGTTGGGGACCCCAGAGCTGGAGGCAACACTGCAGGTGGGGTCTCATGAGAGAGGGGCAGAATCACCTCCCTTGACCTGCTGCCCACACTGCTTGTGATGCAGCCCAGGACATGACTGGCTCTCTGGGTTCTCTCATGGCCAGCTCAAGTTCAGCCTCTCATCCACCAGCACTCCCAAGTCTTTCTCAGCAGGACTGGCCTTGATCTGTCTGTCCCCCAGCCCAGTTTTTCCTCTGCTGATCTGAGTTTAGTCTACTGCTCTGTTGTATTTCCCCAGCCTTTGCTAGTTAACATGGTTTATTTCATATTTTGGATATTCAGTATCCTTGAAAGCCACACAGTGATTTTCTCTAGGTACCTGTTACAAGCCATACAACAGCGATGAAACAGTGACTCTGCCCTTGGACAGCAGCTGAGATGAGACTGATGAACATCTGTATGTCCATCACCAGTGCCAGGACCTTGTAAAAGGCTCCTAAATTGCAGTGGGAACTGAGTGTGTTTCAGAGGATGAAGGCCCCTGTGAATTCAAATTAAGACACCATTTACTTCTTTGCTGTTTGCTACTGAGTAAAATGAAAAGTCTAGCAACAAATTTTAACTGATTTTAAAAAGGCAGAGATCCAGTTTTCATCTGAATTATTTTACTGACTCCCTACCAGAACAGGTTTGCTGATTCTTTACTGGCATCAACCCAAATAGTATGCAGAAATTAACACTAATTAGAGAGCTGCAGGAGAGTGATGTTGCTGTTGCTCACAGAGCAATCTCTACCCCGTTTAAGCAGTGCTACAAGGGGTTCATGTGGAGCTGAAACAGTGACTCCCAGTTGCAGTAATGTGGAAGTCAAAGGTAGCTACTCTGTGGACAATACCTTGCTTTTGTGAAACGTGCTTTTTTACTGCACAGGCACACTGATGAATTTCCAGGAACTGATGCAATATTTGTAATGGACAGTGAATAATGTAACTCTGTGGAAAGAACTCTGAATTAGATAATGAGACAAACTTGGATACAGTACAAAGACCTGTCTCCAGTGTAGGTGGTGAACTTAGGCAAGAGATTTTGTCCCTCCATATGTCTTAGTTTGCACATGCCAGCTCTTGCTTTTGAAGAACCTAGAAAAGCACTGAACTATATGAGAGGTAGGTATGCTGTGTACTGGAATATGGCAAACACATGATGCTTTATAAAATTTGTGCTACAGACTTTTTTCCTCATTTCCGGGGATTTGGGGTTTGGTTGTTGGTTTGTCTTTTTGTTTTGTTTTGGGTTTTGTTTGGTTTTGATTTTTTTTTTGTCTTGATTTTGTTTTGGGTTTTTGGGGGGTTTGTTTGCTTGTTTTCTTGGTTGTGTGGTGGTTTTTTTATTATTATTTGTTTTTGGTTTGTTGGCTAGGTTTTTGTTTTGGGGGGGTTGCTTGTTTGTTTTTATTTGGCTATATGGCTAACTTCTATTTTTTTTTTTTAATGTAGTATCAACTTAACAATGGTCATTTTGTTTTCATTATGTATAGGTCACAGCTTTAAGATTCTTTTATTTTTCTCTCTATAAGGTGGAATGACCCAGTGTAATTAGAGACAAAGCTTTGAGACAAATCCTTTCTCAGAGCTGAGTGATTGAATGCTTTGAATTCCTCAGATGTGTTCTGCCCTTTAAAAGGAGTACATACTGTCTTAATAAAGACCAGGATTCCAGAACATACTATGAAGACCTTTTCCTCCCCACAGATCAAGTCCTGCATGCAAAAGTCTGAAGCCAATATACAGCCAAGGATTATGGTTTAGGTGTAATTATTTCAAGCTTCATTGCTTTGTCAGAAAAAAAAATTATGGCACTTGCCTTTAGTGCATGTAGTACCTTAATGCATTTATAACTGCCTGAGAACACCCAGTGCTCCTCAGTGACACCAGTTTGTACCTACTGCTGCAACCCACCTGAGCAACAATAAATCAGTCACTTGCAATGTCTCTGGTGGGTGGATTAGTAGGTGTTAAGGAAGAGTTCATGTCCTTGCAGGTGTGAGAGCTTACAAAGGAGATTTCTCAACTGAAAGAGTGGTGAAGTACTGGAACAGTCTGCCCAGGGAAGTGCTGGAGTCACCGTCACTGGAAGTGTTCGAAAAATGAGCACACGTGTCACTTTGCGACGTGGTTTAGTGGTCAAAGGATGGACTTGGTGATCTTGGTGATCCTTTTCCAACCTTTAGGATGCCATGACTCTGTGATTCCATATGCTAACCCTATTCTTGTCCTCTTTCTCTGCAATCTCAGAGAGCCATTGTTGGAGTTGAGGGGCTGAGCTAAATTCCCCTGTGCTGCTGTTCTCAGTGACAGTGTCACATTGCAGGTGTGACTGCAGAGATGGTTATAGACAGCCACATATTCCTGCTGCTTGTTAGCATAGTTTTGGGAGTCCACCAGCCAAGGTGCATAGCTGTACAGTCCCATGACGGAATTAATAAGCCATGCTGAAGTCAGTGGGCAGAGAGCCACAGTGATGTGCCTGCACAGCTTCCAGACTGGAGCTGGGTTATGATCCACCACATTGAGCACTGGCAGAGCTAACGTGGGGTTGTCTGCACCCATTTGTCTGCACTGTTTGACTCTTGGCAAACTGAGGAAGACAGTAATGGACCGGTGATGCTTGGTTTACATTTGGAAGGTTCTTTTTCTGAACATGGCACACTGGAAATGCTTATTTCCTCCATCTCCCCCCAACCCTTCCAAAGAGAAAAAAAATAGGTTCTGCATAATCATGAAAACCCCTATATATACATGATGTAATCTGCTGTTTATCCATAAACAGCAGCATTATCTGAGATGCCATATCTACATAGAGATGAAATATTATAACAGGAGAGTTGTTTATAATGATCTAAGGGAACGAATGGGATTAAAATAAAGGTACAAATAAGCATGTAATGTGGTTGAAAAATGCAGGGCAACTTTTGACACATAAACACATCAACAGTTTCAACACCTGTTTATTTTTCAGATCTGGAAATAATTTGTGTGCCTAAAAATCTGTCTTCATTTCTGTGAAAATGTCAGCTGGTTCAAGATGAAGTCATAGTATACATTTTATCATTTACAAAGTGTACCTGGATCAGAACTGAGCATGAGAATAACCTCTGAATGCTTACATACAGGCAGTCCCTCAAAAGTGCTTCTGTAGGTATTCTAATTTCTACTGAAACTACCCATCATAAAGGCAAGAGAAATTTTAAACTTTTGTTATTTTGCTGTAATTTTCAAATTGCAAAATTTGTAAATAAAAATTGCAGATATTTTCAACAAATATGAATGGTGAAAGGTTTGAGCCACACTTGCTTTTGGGATTTGAATCACTGAATGTTTTAGTCATGAGATTTTTTCTTAATCCACGTATCTTTAAAATTTGCAGGATTTTCTGAAGTTGTCCTTATTCAACAGAGAATGTATGTGCATCAAATAGTTCATGAACGCAGATCATCATCAAATGAAAGGACAGAAAAAAGGACTGCTTGCTTATCTGTAAGAAATTACTGTGGACATTTCTTTTCAAGGTAAATTCACCTTTTCACACAAAGAATGAATTACTGTGGTCACACTACCAGGAGTTTGACTGTTACAGAGTTTTCATGTGGATAGTGAAACTGTCAGATATAAGACTAAAAGGACCATAATTTTAGTCTTACATGGAATATCTGGTGACTTCCATGGTGAAGCAGAATGATTGGATTCATGGTATGGCTATAATGTGGAGAGGCTTTTATTGCATCAAGGACATGGTGACATTCACAGATCTACCAGTAAGGGCTACCATGCAGCTCATGGAATAAACACATCAAGGAAAAGTTAATAAACCGTTTCACAGAAAAGACCATGTGGTGGAATTACCCCAAGGGACCTAAAAATAGTGTTCCACCAGATGGATTGCAGCAGAAACATCATCTGATTAGAACAATAGGCTTTTCTGCACAACTGTAAATGGGCATGAACTTGTCTGTCCTGGAATTTTTTTGCATATTTCTCACTGCCTTGTTTAGGAAAATCCTTCCAGATATATTACTGTTTCTGGGCTTTCTTTTTTCAAAGCTCATTGCTTTGAAAAGCTTAGTGAGAACTTCATTAATAGACCACTTGCAGCAGAGGGGAAGAGAAAATGTAGCACTGAAGTATGCTGGCTTGGTTTTTTTGTTTTGTTTAGTTCTTTCTCTTTGACTAACGTCACTGTCAAAGAAAATTGAATTTCTCAGATCTAAATGTTGACGTCATTCAGGCTTTACAAAGCTCCCTGGACAAACTGTAGAGACTGACTATAGTCTTCTTCAAGGCAGTCTAAGAACTTTCCTCATAAGAGTCAAATCTTTGACCAAAAGCACACTATGAAGACTACCCTCACTTCTTCTTGAGTTGGAGTTATACCAGATTTATTTTAATTGAAGTGTTTAAACTTGCAACCTGCTAATCTTTAAATGTATTCAACACTACGCAAAACAAGTGCAGAAAATTACATACCTATTCTTATGATTAAATTTGATTCTGCCTAAGTTATTGGACTAAATGAGCTGAATTTAATCTAATCTTTTCAAGTTCCAGGGACTTGTGCTCAAAAGATGAGAGTGTTTATCATGCATAATTGTTTCTCCTTTGTAGTGCTCTTCATTACCTCTCATTGCATTTTGCTTTTTACACTGTCTAAATTTCCTTATAAGTATCAAAATTCATTTCAGCAAGGCAGGGAAGCAGCAGTAAGAAATATGTTTGTTTTGTGATATGTACTTATACAAGGTTTACTTTATAAAAATCTATCAGTGAAATAAATAGAAGACCTTGGCGTGCAGAAAATTAGACACTCCAAACCCTTGGTATTTTTTATGTTTTTTGAAGCCTTTTGTATTTGAAGGACTAGAATTTTGTTGTTTCCTCTTGTGGACATTGAAAGCTCTCCTGTGCTGTCCAGCAATCACCCATCTCAGAACCTCCAGCTAATGGGATTTGGCTTCGAGCAGAGCATTCCCTTGAAGTGGGAACCCAGTGAAGCAGGGGATTGCTGGTCCTTGCACTGGGACAGAGCAGAGCTCCTGCAGCTCCTGCTGCAGGCACTGGGGTTTGCAGGCACCTGCCAACCTGCCAGAGGTGACCATTGCTCTGGTTTGATGCTTTGGGTTTGGTTGTAAATGCTTGAATGCTGCATGGCTTATTTTAATTAAAACACTTGCTCAGTGAGGAAAATTCACCCTCTGGCAGTGGATTAGTCTCAGAGATGCTATAAAAGTAAATATGCATTAGTCTTCTGTAGGGAGGGGATGTGCACAATTAACACCCTGAGGGGCAGAGCTGCAGACCAGGAGTCAATGGCAGGAAGTTCTGCTCTTGGGAAGTTTGAGATGTGGAAGTGTTTTTTTAGTGGATCTGGTTATGCAAATGATAATGAGCTCTGGCCATGCCATGAAAGCCCCTCCCTTCCCTCCATCCCACCTCCCTTCCTCTCTCCCTCTCTCCTTCCCTCCTTCCCTCCTTCTTTCTGTGAACTTGGATTCAGTGAAAAACTCAATTACAGTGCTTAGCTAAAGTAGGCTGTGCTTGACAGAGATCCTGCAGGAAGGCATCTGCTATCACCTTTTATGAAATCAGAATCAGTCTTGGTGATAATTCTGTTTCTATCTTCCTTTTGTTGCTTCACAAAAACCATAGATAAATTGGAAAAAAAAAAATCACTGGAAAAAAATTTACTTGAATTTTGCCAAAATTTTGTTTAAAAATATCCTAACTAGGCATGTGTATGCCACATTGTCTGGAACAAGAGGAGGCCTTGAACTTCATTGAACCAGACACTGTTCAGTGATTTACTACCTCTAGCTCATGAGGTTATTGCTTGAAATTTGAAATGTTCATGTGGATTTTCAATTCCTCTTGACCTGTTCAAAATCCCAATCAGTCACCTAGAGGTGAAAATTTCATTTCCTATTTAGAACGGTGCATTGACATCAATTAATCAGTATGAGGACCTTTAACCAGACCACTGTGAAGGAGAATATAATGAATATTCATGAATACCAATATAATCTAACCCTGCAAAACAGGAGTGGGAAGACCCTTAAGGAAGTTGCAGTCAGCTGTATTATCCATCATCTTTTAGATCAACATTAGATCACAGTTTAAGTCATTACTATTCTCTGTCCTATGTCTCAAAATCTCCAGTTACAGATAACTACAGATAGATAGGACTCCTCCTGCCATAATTAGTTTTTCTTTTAAGGATCACACATTACCTTTGAGGTCTAAACTGTGGGAGGATGGATGCAATCCCTCTAATGATTGACATCAAGCTCCTCACAGTTGCAGTGGGTTAATAAAGAGTTATATGAGCAGATTTAAGCCATGGTTATAGCAGTGAGTGCATTACAAGCTCACGTTCAAGCAATCAACAGGGTACTAAGGAAAAAATATTCAGTAGGTTGTGCCCTAAGCTGATCTAGGCAAACTTTTCCTTACTTTTCAGTTGTAATTTATTCTGCAAATTATGTTCTTTGACTAACAAAAAGCAGTGTGAGAGAGGAGAGGAAGTGTCTGCCACAATTCCCTTGTGATCCCTTCTTGGATCAGTTTGTCAGAATGACAAAGTGCAGACAGAGCACAGGCTCCTCTGCAAACGGGGAGATAAACTAAACACCTACAGGATTTCCACTGAAAGAGATGTTGCAAGTTGCCTGATGGAATTTAATCTTCTTGATAACTGATTATTGTAACTGTGAGACAATTTATGAGCTCCTGTGGCTACAGATAAGAAAGAGTTAATGGAACGACCACTTTTTCCCTCCACCTTCATTGCTTCTCCGCTGTGATTACAGAGCTAATTAGTGGCAACTCTCCTAAAAGGCAGGAGCTCAGCCACAAAGGGACAACTTGGCACTTGGCCAGAGAAATATTTCAGGCAGGAGAAGAATAGACCCACATATTGTCATATTTCCCTGTGAGAGATGATGGGAGGCAGAGAAATTAAGAGCAGCATTTGGCTGCCTGTTCCAGACCCCTTAGACTTGCCCCTGCTGAAAAGCCCAGGCTTGGATTCTCTCCTTCTTCCCCAGGGGTGGAGGGAACAATCTCAACACAAACGGATTAAACATCAAATGGGAGAAAACCTGAAAACTGTGCATGGAATTAGAGGCTTTTGTGATTTTTCTTTTTTTTTTTTTTCCTTTAACCCCAGAATCGGGGAGATCGGGGAGAGAGACGATGAGGTTTTGGGATGTGCAGGTGCTGCTGCGGGCGCTGCGGACAGCAGAGGGTGCAATGTCCCCTGGCTCTACAGCACCGGGACTCCGGGATGCGATTCCACCCTCTCCACGGAGCTTAAAAGAAGCACAGGTATCGTATCCTGTGAGATGCCTCGTAACGAAACACTCCGTAATGACCGTGTTGACAACAATACACTCGGAAAACTTTTTTTTTTATTACACAACTTGAAGCATCCTCCTCTGAATATCTCGCAACCTGAGTAGGATTGAAAAGCCAGGAGAGCTGGGCGGCTTTCTGACACATCCCAGGCAGTTCTACACTGTTTGTAGCATGGCCTCCCTGGTTGTTCACGCTGTGCAGTGGAACTGTTGGAAACGTGCATTATGACGGAATAAATTAATATTAAAAGGTTCTTAAATATATGTTAATATTAAATATCGTAGGGTTATTCTCCAGTCTCATGCTAAATTTACTGCAGTGAGAAATCCTTTCACATTCCTGTCAGGATGCAGCTTTCCATGCAAAATCAATTCTGATGATAAAAGTAGCACTTAGCTGATCTCAGAAGGCTGTTCCATTGTGCTTGTGAAGTCAACCCCTTATGGCTTGTCTGTAGAAATTCATATACAATATGCTGAAAAGTCTGCAGATAAATAGCTCAGTATATATAATTGCATCTCCTATTATGGAAATTGCTGTGATCATTTAGATGCCATAGATTTGGGACTTTCTAGTTAGCAACAGATTTTCTGTGGAATGAATGAAAGGAAAATATTGATAGGTAAACTTGGTTCAGCAAAATGAGAAGAATAGCATAAACCACAAAATAAAGTGAGGCTGTTCAGTTAAGAAACTAATAGTAAAGGACATACTGTTTGTAGAAAAAAACCCACAAAACAAACAAAAGAGAATTTCAACAGTAAGTGTCGACAGGCAAATTGAGTAATAAATGGGTTGAAAGGGTTTGTGTTACTTATCTTGGTCTAAAGAAGCAAGTACATAATTGTAATTGACCACAGTTTAACCCATTTACAGTTCACTGTTCAGTGAACATTTTTAAGATACCTAATTTCAGTTATAAAAACAAAAATGAAATAAATATGATACTGCTTGCTTTAGATATCTGGAGCATAAAATGTCTATCTTCAACCTATAACCTCTTAAAAATAGACCTAATATAAGTGAACATGATGCCATTCATTAGCATGTCAATGGTGATTCTCTAACACGGTGCCATTAAATTACTGTGGTGATAATTGAGACATTAAAAAAAGACAGATGCTAGGTCTGTTTCTAGGCTCTTATAACCCTTTAGCAATTAAATTTCAATGAGCTAACATAACACAGCTATAGCAAAAATTAACAATTGGGAATATTTTTCTGTGCAATTGCATTTCTCTAACTGGAATATTATTTTTAAAGGGCAAAGTTTTCAATGCTTGTTTGATGTGACTTCACTACTGTTAAATGGGCCAAAGGTTGGCCTGATGGGGCTGCTCAGGATTCTCATAGTGGGGGTGGATGGGACACGAGTGGGAGAAGTTGTTAGATGCTGTAGATTCAGTGTATTCTCTGCCTGCAAAGGATGGGAAGTTGGAGAATGTGCCAGGGCCAAACCTGCAGTTAAAGAGGAGGTGCAGCTGAAAGCAAGGAGGAGCAGAGTGAGAAGGAGAAGACAGAGGTGAGGGAGAGAGAACAGGGGTTCTCAGTTTGTATCTCCATAGAGTAAAGTAGAAGAGAATTGGTGTGGATCCTGCTCCTGTCAGTCTGCTCTGGCAGCAGTGACAATCTGGCCTCCCTGGTCACTCACTGGGTGCTGCCAGACTGAAGGGAGAAGGGACTGCTTGGGTAAAGCTGCTCCATCACATTCTGCACATGTGGGAGGGGGAGCAGGACAGAGGAGCAAAAATCAAGCACATGTGAATCCCACTGACCCTCTGGAACCTGAATGTTCTGTTTGAATAACTTCATGTGTTATTTTCATCACGCATTTAAAGGGTTGTTTTTCTTTTCCACCTCTGACTTTCCACACTGTGAGACAATAGTCAAATTTTTCTGTATTTAGTAACATCAAGGACAGGGGCTACTGAGTACCAACTGCAACCCCTTGTTTTCTCAGCTAGGTCAGTAATTGCCTTGTAATGAAGCAGTTTGATACATTGACACAGAGTCATTGAATGCTGTAGTGCAAATATGGTACAGTTAGAAGCACTGGCTGCTACTAAAACCACCTGCTGTAGATGCTGCTGGCCCCAGGCATCTCTTTTGGCTTTCACATTCTTTCCCAAATGGTACTGGGAATCCAAACACTGGGTATTTTGTCCAGGGAACTGAAAATAATGCAACACAGTGTGCAGTGCAACACATCACTGTGTTCCTAAGACAGCTTCTCCTGTAAATCCCACGTGACTGTCAAACCTTGTGATATACACTGCAGTTTGTAGCAAACTGGCCTGTCTGAATGGCAAAGAAAATTACAGCAAATGTCCGGTTTCCTTCTTGGTCATGTTGGATTGTGCAGTACCAGCTGTACTTGCTAAGGTCTGAACTCACATGGATGAACTTTTTGTTTTCCTGTGAGCTTGGAGGTGATAAGTTCTAGGAACTTTCTGGGGAGATGGACAGAGTAGGACTGAAGAAGAAGGCAGGAAGTTCTCTTCCTTAATTCCCTTTCATCCCAGGTAACCTTCTAAATGCTGGAATTCACCTTTTAGAGGCTACTAATGACATTGTATGTGAGGGGTAGTCACAATTCATGCACTGGGAAAACCTAGAGTTTCTTTCTCTTGGCTGGAATATTTGCATTATCATACAAGTCAAGCTGACTAAAAGCTGATGCTTCCCAAGTCACTCAGAGGGGGCAGTGGTCTGTCAGGTGTCTGTGCAATGTGTTGTGATGCCTTCCAGTGATGCCTTCCAGTGCATCCAGTGTTACAAACTGACCACAGCAGATTTTATAAAGAGCTGTCTGACAGCTGGGGTATCTCTCTTATAGTCAAATGAAACCCCAGGATGTAAGAGCAGCCACTTCCACAGGTTAATAGTTTTTCAATTCATCAGGAATGAATTGCTATGTAAAAGATCTTCTTGCAGACTGTGGTTCATCCTATTCTATTGGTTTCCTTTGAGGTGATGCCTATTTAGACCAACGAATTTGAATAGTTGCCCTTATCTGTATAACACTGATAGCATATGGCTTTTAAAAAATTCATGCTGCTGTACTTTAAATCTGAGTGATCATTAGCATCTCAAAAAGAACCATGGCATGGATTGAATTATCTGTAATAGCTTCAATATGGCAACACCTGGCTCAACAGGTGTCTGAAGTCACAGCAGACCATCTGTTAGTGGTCCAGTTGGATGCTTTCTAAGTACTTCTAGCAAGAAAACAAGGACCCCGGGGAATAAAGTTGGAGAGAGGGAATCCAGCAACCTGCACTCAGAATGCCAGGTACAGAAACAAAGGGGGAATGTGTATTGTAAGTAAGAGTTTTCATTCTGTGTTTCAGTCTGCTGGGAAGGTTGGAGGCACTGTGAAGTTTTTAAATAAAAGTTAGATATAAACTTGGAGACAATTACCAGCTGTTCACTTCTCTTCTGGAGCGTGTGGAGGAACAAAGGCACATTATAGACCAACAAAAGGATTGAAACAGCATAGAGCAGCATCTGTGTGGCATGACTCCCACAACCACAGGGGCCTGTGTCTTTGCAGATGAATTCCATAACTGTGATAAGAGGGACAACTGGGTAATGTTATGTTAAAGATTTGTCTGGTATATAATTCCTTGTGTATGTCTATACTAAGTCATGCACTGTTCTGAACATACATAACTATATCAGGAGGATGTCTGCTACAGAACTGTTCCACAGGTCTGTGAGGAAGGAGCCTTTACTCAGGCAACGTTGGCTGTAGGTCATCTAATGCATAAAAGCTGCTGCTTGTGGTGTTAAAACTGAACTTTGATGTTTTTGCCACATTCTTGTGGATTGGCAGCATGGTCCCTGGCATGTAATCATCTACCAATTAAACACACTGTGCTGGCAAGAGAACAGCCCAGACAAGAACACAGAGCACCAAGAATCTGAAGGTTTGAATGGCCATTAGTATTGGTATCAGCAGCTCTGGCAGACACCCTGCATTCTGTTTGTTGCTAGCACGGGGGTTCTTTGCGTTTGTTGGTTTGTTCATGTGTTTGTTGGTTTGGTTTTAAGGCAGAAGAGAGCAGAGGAAGGATTGTCCCTGTGCCCCACCTGGGCTTCCTCAGCACTCTGGTTCAGGCTGTCTCAAGGTGCTGTCTTCCCCAACCATGCATTCCACGTGGGAAAGGTTCTGGTGCCTCATTAGCGTAGCTTGTGTGAGACAGATTCACTCAGCACAGACCTTGAGCAGAAGGGCAAGCTAGGATACTGCTGAGAGAGTCAGAAGCAGACATCCTGCCAGGCCCCTGAAGGCAGGAAAGAAAGAGACTTTTTACAGAGAACCTGTGATATCACACAAAGCTGTTGTCTGCAGGGGTGGTACTGAAAGCTCCTTGGTCTAAGAGCAGGCCCAGAGAAGGTTTGCCCAGTGAGGACATGGGCAGAGTGATTGGTTTTATTGTTTTCTCTCTGAGCTGTCAGGTCAGAGCTTTTGCTATACTGGAAGTTTGTTTAATTTATGTTCTAATAAAATATTAGAGCAGAGATTCAGAGCTTTCTTCATCAGCTGCTCCCCAACTTGGCATCAGTAAGTGATACAGCTCATGTGTGTCGTTTAGTGAGTATCCTTCCCTTTTCTAGCAAGTTCAGCTCTGGAGAGGACTAATTCCATTTCACAGGGAGCAGAAGGAAAGTGATATCCATCTCCCTGTCTGTAAGATGAGGTTGCTACCCTTCCTTGCAGCATTCCTGCTGCTTTCAGTTCCTCAAGCAATGTCAGTGTGGCACATTAGCTGGAAAGTGATTCCCTTTTTGTCACTTTTGGCTCCACCTCGACTTAAGGGAATCATTCACAGCCAGTAAGTTTTAAACAGAACCTGTTTCTCTGTCCTGTAATGCCAGAGGGAGTGGTTATTGCTAATTGAGAAAATAGTTTTTTACTCATGTTCTGAAACACCTTTAATGTTGTAAGCATAGAAAAGCCATCCTTAACATGCTGTTTTCGTATATGTTCTCTTGATATAAAATGAATTCAATAACATCAATTTTATTATCATTAGGAAAGGCTAAATTGTAGGCTTTCTACCCAGAATGTCCGTGATCTATATATAAAGTGCTTGAAAGGAGTTTCAATCCTGCTTCTCCACGTGTGAACACACGTGCCCAGTTTTGCCATGTGTACATTATCCAGGGTAGCACAGTGACACAGGAACATAAGTGAGTCCAGTTCTTTTTGCCCAATTATAATTTGGATTAAAAACAGTAGAAGTGCTGCCTACTGCAATAAATAATGGAAAGAACATTCTTGTACGTGAGCTTTCCAATTGCCTTGTCGAGGAGGAGCACGCAACCTCATCACCAGCACAGCATGAACAGCTTGGTCTGCTCGGGCTTTTCTGTCAAATGTGCAACCACCCTGCCTGGGTGGAACTGAGAGCCTTTACACTGACAAATTTCCTCAGTGTGTGCAATGTTGTATGATGGTGGTGAGCTTGGTAGGTAGCTGAGACACCACGTTAAGAGGTGAAAGCTGAACATGTACCTTATAATCAAAGGAGAAAAGAAAAAGCCTTTTTTTTTTCTCCTTGTATTTTTTTTTTTGGCATCCATGCTAATGTGATCCAAGCTTCTGAGCTTTACATTTGCATTTAGTAAAAGCTTCCAGGCCACATCCTTTAGTCTGAAATGAATCTGTCCTGATGACATAGGAAGGACTGAAGGGCAGCTGTCTCTGCAGATAGAGCTCATCCTTGCACTGTAGAAGGTGCCAAAAACTGATTACAGAGGTTCTGGATTTGGCAGCCCCCCTTCCTGCAATAAGTATCCCTGAACACAGGATGTGTTCATGAATAGAGACCTGTCATTCATTTCAATATTTTTGCTTATTTGCTGCAGAGATCCTAACATTCACATATGTTTACCAAATGTATAAAAGTATACTGTTGTGGTTATGCATTGAAAACCATTTGCTTTTGTGAGGAAGAAAATGGAAACTACATGAGAAAAAAATGATAGGACAGCTTAGAATTTATCTGTCCTCTATCAACAGGGCGTTGATCAGGATTTTCATTTTTGTTCTAAGATATGTTCTGATCTCGTGTCAGGTTTGTGTTTTGCCTGCTAATCTTGCTAACTAGAAGATTATGTTATGTTTCCTTGGTGTGGGACTTAGCAGGCATATGCCTATATTAGAATTATAGAATGTGATTCTATCAGGACTTCAAAGCTTTAGTTTTCACAACCATCATTATGTTCTCTCTATGGACCATGTAGATCATTTTTTGTGGTCTTTTCATGTCTTATATGAGAGTTTGCTGACTTTCAGAATCTAATAAAAATATTAAGTTAATAATTGATAGATTAAAGCTTTTTTTCATGGTAAAGAAGAAGGAAATATACATTATGGGGAATTTTAAATGCAAGTGAAACTTGTGTGCTCAATTTTAGTCAAGAGTTTGCAAGAAATATTTCCATGCAGGGTTACAGTTGATCTTCATGTCTCCACAAAACACATGAAAGCCATTTTTTCATTTGAATGAGCTTGGGGCTTCACATCAAGTGTGTTTCAGGCCTGAGAGTACTTTTATTATTCTTTGTGTAAGAAAGCACAGGGTTTGATGATAGGTTAAAATTGTCCATCTGCTAGAGAGCAGTGCAGTCCTCTCTTACCCAGCAATGTCAACCTCTAGATTCAAAGCAGTCACGTTGCCATGAAAAATCATAAATGCTTAGTGGACTGTGAACTAATGGCACACAAGTCTTTCCAGCTGACTGAGAAGGAGAAGAGTTCCATGGGTTAGGTTTCTTGGGCTGGTACAGCCCAACCATGTCCTTACTCAGGCTTCATTTTTATGGAAAGCTGTCATGGTGCAATGATAACCAAGTCATCTTTTGTGAAAACACTCTTACTTTGGCTGCTGTTTGCCAAAGATTTGTTACAGGAGAAAATGAAAAGCATTGGTAAGTTGTCAAGTGTGTGTATAGTCATCCTGCCAGATTCTGTGTGTGAAAATCATAAGGAAGTAAAACTCCATGTGTCTTACTCTGACTTCCCTCTGGATGGTGTGAGGGAAAAAACTCCTCTCCATTTAAGGATATATGTTGTTTGTTTTAATGAAGGAAATATGGTTTTCCCTTCTTGGTATTTATATTTTGAAATCAAAGTACAAATTTTATATTATGTTTAAAGCTGATTATCATTTAAACCTGTATTGTCCTGCACTTTATATTCTAATTTATGCTCTACTGAACATGTACATGGTGTTATCATTCCAGTCGAAGTGCAGTTCCAGTTCCTTAATGAAGCATTAATGTAGGAGGCAGTAAAAGATGCCTCCAATGCTTGCTTAATTAGCTTTTTCTCTACCACTGCTTCCCTGCTACTTAAGGGAGCTGTAACTTAGAAAACAGATCTATTGGCATTTGCATCACAATATTGCTGATAACTGGAGAAGAGCATCCCGATTTACGACCCAGATGCACCCGCACTCCAGTGTGGGAGGATTGTCATTGCACTCCCAGCACAGACAGGGACTGTGTTAACTTCAGTTCATTCCCCAGGAGTGCCAAGGTCGTTGGTTTGGGAGCTGAGCTTGTTGCAATGAATGCCTAAGTGGGAATGAAGTGGAATATCCAAGCTTGTGCCCTTTGATTTCAGTAGTTCAGGTGAAAATGGACCCAGACCCAAACCACCTTTCTTTCTGGGGGAGGAGGAAGTGAAATCCAGCAGCTGAGTGACAGGGTTGTGCAGTGACTGCAGATCTACTTATTTCATAGTGGAGAGGAGTCAGACGCAGCCAGAGGCAGAAAGGAGCACGAGCAGCAGGTTAATCTGTTGAGCTGGGAAACACTGCTGCTGTCTTTACAAGGGTCAGGAGAGCAGCAGCGAGGCTGTTCTGCCCCCCAGATTGCTGGAATGACAGGAGTCGTGAGTTATGGAGTGCAAGCGTTGAGTGACAGCTGGAGATGGGGGATTTGATCTCTGGCTGAGAGGAAGAATCTGCCTTCCTGATAAAGCATAGCATGGCTTTGGTTACAGTGAGACAAGCCTGAAAACACTGAAATACAAGGAGTTTTATGGCTTGGAATCAGATTAAACATGCATTCATATAAAAGTCAGAGCAACATAGAGGAAAGGAACGTTTGAATGTTTGGGGTTCTATGACGTTCGATGAGTGTTCTAATTGTGGTAGTTTGTGGGTGGTTGCTTGTTCAAATGAAGGGGGAAATGCTGGTGGAAAAAGCTAAAAAAAAAAAAAACCCAAACAAAAAAAATCCAAACTGTCACAAAATCTTGGTATTTTTGTCCCTCCTGGAAAGATACTGAGTAACTTTTTCTCCTATCCTTGACTTGAGTTTAAATATAGATGTCAAATTTCAAATGGGAAAAAGTCAGACTGGAAGGAAAATTAAGGAGTGGTATATAAAATATTTCAAGGTCCTTTAATTTTTTTAGATATTGTAACAGAACAGTTTCTTTTAACCTTGTTTGGATAAGACTGAAGAAGTCCATCATGGCCCTGCTGAAATATATACACTCTACAGGCTTTTTCCTGCAGAATGTTTTTTTCAAACGGAAGGGTAGAAGGAAGAGAACTGTAAGGAAATTACATTTTCTTGCCATATCTTTCCCTCTAGTCTATTAAAACCTGTGGTGTTCTGTGCAAAGTGAAATGCACTGAATTGTATTCCAACTGGGAAGAACATTGGCATAAATATGTGCTGTAATTAATAGCTCCTCGTTCAGTATCTGCTGGACAGAGCAAACACCAGGGCCCCAAAACCACCATTGCTGGCTCTGAATGGGCAGCTGCTTTTTTGTCAGCCTTGGCATAGATTATCCCAAGCTGGGGGCTTCTTGATCGGCGTTGGTAGCTTCCACTATCCTGAGAGACAAATGCTATCTGAAGCTTGCTGGAATATTGCACTGCCTTTCATCGACAGGCAAGAGAGCCTCGCATGGAAAGTACGATTTTTGGCTCCATCTGCTCTGTATAAGGTTGAAATTGGAAGGTAACTTTAATGTTTATTTGTTTTGTGGGTTGGGGATTTTTTTTGGCTTATGCTCCCTGTAGCATTGCTAAGATGTAAGGAAAGGGTTTTTCTGTAGGATGTTCGGTCTAAAATAACAATGTAGGTACAGGGTTTTAATAAGAAGTAAGGGATTTACACATATCTGTGTGGGTATGTGTGTACTCACCTTGAAGGTTTAGTATTAAATATTTTATGGTTTTTTTTATTCTAGCCTCTGGTGTATTCAAGTGTATAGTAGAGGCATGGTAATTATAGCAAGCAGAACAAGGAACATATGCCAACAAGGAAGAGAACTTCAGTAGGCTTCTGTAGTTGGTCTGCACCAACACAAAGGATAATTCTTAAATTTTCTGCAGAGCAAACTCAAGGACATTACCAATATTTCATTATATAAGACTACTGGCTTCAGTGAATATTCTTTATTACAGAATTTCAGCAAGGCTATCACTGGGCACTGCTCAGTTAAAACAAGTACCTTCCTAAAATTTAAGTAAGTCTGCATTGTTTTTTTTGTCCACTCTCAACATTTTTAGTGAGATATTGCAATAACACAGTCTCTCTCATGCTGTTATTTGGTAATGTATAGTAATTGGCAGTGTATTCAAATAACTGCAAGGAACTGCCTATAAATTAAAATATAACTTGATAAATACATCTTGTGACTGTCCTTATCAAGGAATCAAGATTTTTCCTTCTCCCTCTAGTAACCAAAAGCAAATGAGGATACTGTGTCTAAACATGCTGCAGCCCTGTGCTACTGTCTATGTAAAGTGTTGTCGTAATTCCTTCTCTTTTAAGTAGGATATTGCAGAACGTGGGTATTTTTTAACCTTCTTGGTGAAAGGAGACTCTTTTTAGGATTCTTAAAAAGTAAGGAATAATAATCCCCATTCTGAGGGGATGATGGCAGTGTTCTCAACCACGTTTCTATGTAAATATAATACTGAAACAAGATGAAATCTTCAGGAATCCTAAACCGCTGGATAATCCACTGTACTCTCAACAGGAAATCAGGTTGGAGGCAACACTATCCTTTACCAAAGCTTATTGAAGCCAGTAGGAAACTTTCCACCTTTTTCAGTGGGTTTTGGATTAGACCCAAGTAGCTTTTGAAACCATACACTCTGTTCTCTGGGAAATCAAACCAATATCCAGGCAGCCTCCTCACTTACACACTTGTTTTGTGTTCACAAACACATTAAGAGCCTACATTTCCTTGGCAGGGGTGTTGTCACCTAAGTGCTTCGTGTTTCTGGGTCACACATATCAGGGATTTGCATCTTGCCTTTCTCTCCTCAGTGAAGCAGCGCAACAAAACAGATAAAGCCACAGTTACCAACATGCACTGGGACTGTGTGAGTCACCCTACACGTGCATTTCCCCGCACTGCAAAACTACTCGCCTTGAGGGCCTGAATGCTCACATCACCTAATTTGATGCTATTACAGTTTGACACTAATAGGCTGCTCTTACAAAGAGCATGTGAAGCACAGCTTAAAAAAAAGAAAAAACAACTTTGTGAAGAATTGCAACATATAAATGAATGAACAGCCTGGTGAAATTCAGGTTCCACTCTTTCCCCTTGCCTTCAAGAAAGGCATTATTCCACCTGCCTGCCGCCTTCTTGTAGTTTCCCATCAAGCTTATCAAAGGCAGGAAATTAGTAAACTGAATAAAGTACTCTGCCATTATTCACATTCCAGAGAGAGATCTGACATCAAGAAAACACTAACAAACTCTTAAGGGCAAAATATTTCTCATTTTATTATGCAGTTTTCTCAGGCTTTGATGGTAGAGGAGGAAGTGTTTGCTCTTTTGTTGTTATTTGTTTTATTCTTTCCCCTGAGGAAAAATGAAGGAAGATCTGGAAATCTGCTGAACTGTAGAGGGACTAAAATGATGTTTTGTGAAATACTTTGAATGAGTACTGAAAGAATCCACAATGTTGAAAATTGTATTACTGCTGCACTTCTGTTCTTTCAGATGCAGTCTAAAATTAATTAGGATTTCAAATTATGTTATTTTTATTTCAAATTTATATCAGTATACAGGTCCAATGCCTATATTCTATGTATTTCTAGATCCCCTGGAGCTATGTTTCAATGAATATGTAGAAATGTCACATTCAGTTTCCACTTTTTACCTCTACAAAACTTATTCTGCTTCTGCATTAAAGTGATGTGTTTTTTATAGGGGGTAGTCCTCATACTCTGTATGTAAACACCTTTCTGGTAAAAAGTCAATAACATTAACATTTTGAATTTCTACTGTTTTATTTTTTTCTACTTTAGAAGTGTCTACAGGCAAACAGCAAATGTAAATACCTTAATATGCAGAACTGCTCTCTCTCAAATATTGCCTATATTTGTCATTAATCTAATACAAACAACATACAGGTATTTATTACATAGACCTGCCCAGTAGCATTTTCTGTTTCATAAATAAATTATGCATAATACATTTTTCACTCTTGAAAAGGTAATTAAACACCACTTTTGAAGCAAAAAATAACTAATGGAGATATATTTATAATTCACTTTCTCTTTCTCTTAATCAAATAGGATTGGAGCTGTTGCATTTTTCGTGGTTTTTTTTTCCTAGACTTACAAACTTTCCATAAACTTTACATCTCTCCAGATAAATACCTTATTGTATCTATGTAAAGGATACCACACCTACATGTGATTACCAGCAGCACAAGAATTTCTTAAACAACTTGTTTAGATGACCTGCTTTTGGTTTGTGGTAACACCTTTCTGTGAGGCTGAGAATTTTGCTGTGACTTCACCACCAACTTTTCCATCTTTTCACCCTCACTTCTCTTAATATAGCTCATTCTTGGCAAAGTAGCTATTATGGAACTTAGTTTTTCATTGCTCCATATTCCAATATTCCATATTGGCTGGTGTGAAATATCTGTACACTTAATTTCCTCTCTCCCCTACCTTTGTTTCCTTATTGTGCCTCTTTTATTGATGCCTTTTATTTTTCCATTGAGTCTCCAAACTTATGTATAAGTCCCTAGAATGTCTCTTTTCACTCTTCTCCAATCACAAATTTGAAAGAAGAGAGTCTAAATTTTATGTATTCTCCCACCCAATGCTTTTTACTTACCAGGGAACTTAAACTGGTGACAGAACCAATCCCCATCTGAAATGTTCAGACTGAAAATTAGCATTTCTTTCTTTTTAATGACCTCACTTGCCTGAACACAAACCTCCTGGATCTGGATGTACCCCCTATCTTTGTGTCTAATAACTTCCCTGGCTCCTTCCTGGACAAGCTGGTCTCCAGGAAGGCCTGGGGTGAAAACTATCACATGGGTGTTGTTTCTCTTTTATGTTATGTAAACAACTTGCAGCCCTAGTTTAACTAAATATTTTGATGATGCACCATTGACAAACATGGCATTGTTTCCAGGGTAGAAACCTTCTTCAACAGATTAAGGTAGATACCTGGAATAGTATCATTCAGATTTTGCCTCAATTTAGTGCCTAGTTGCCTGCAAAAGTCCTTGTACTTTGAGTAACCCCATTGAAAATAGTGAAACTGATAACAGATTAAAGGACTGCTCAGTAGGAAATTATGTGAGTAGGAAGTGGGACACCTTGAGAATTCATTCATAACAAAAAAAAAATCTTATTGAAAAGAAAAATAATTCAGCTGAGACCAATGATGGGCATTTTCTTTTCTCACTAACCGGTGTAGAATAAAAAAAAAAAAAATCAACATTCTTCACTCAGCTGGAGACTGGTTCTTATTGCAACTGTTTTTTTATCACTGTTGCTTGTGTAGTGGATGTGTATTGAATGAGGCTTAGCTCCACAACAGCAATGTGAGAAATAGTAAAGACATATATATATATATTTAAGTCTACATTAATAGCACTTAAGCCAGTATGGCCCTGGATTAATTTTCAACCCTATGTTTGTTTTGGAAGAATAAGGGGAAAGCAGAGGAGAGAAATATTTGTTTGTGAGAGGTAATTGCCAGAGGAGCAGATTGTGCTTTTGGGCATTCCCCAAAGCCTGCACCACTCACTGCAAATATTCCCGTAGCCTTCCACGAGCTACAGGCTGGATCAGGTCTCAGCAAGGAGGTGCTCAGAGCACTGGCCTAGCCTTGCTCTCTCCATAGCCCCCAGTCCAGCATCTGTAAAGTAAAAGGAAGAGGAAATCCAAGAGAGTCACAGGAAGCTGCTTGAGAAGCCAGTGCTTGACTAGTTTTGTGCAAGCATTTTGTTTTTAAGGACTTGTACTATGGAACCTGGGGAAAGGGACTGGGAGTGTAGAGGAGATTGATTTGACAGCATTTCCAGCGTGTCCATCTCTATAATTCAACCTGATGTCTCAATCTGAACACGTTTTACTGTTGGTGTTTGGGAGTAAGCTGTCACCCAAAGCGCCTGCTAGGAATTTCCTAATTAACATGCTAATCAAGATTCGCCTCAAGGTGTTGTTTAGAGTCATTAGTAATACAAAGAAGTAGCTAACAGACATTTGCGGCAAGAACTTGAGGAAAAGAATGTGTCCTGAGAATACTGTCTGCTTGTACCAAAGCCACCAAGGAGGCGAAAAATAACAAATTAATCGAAGTGGGTTATAGCGAGTCAAGAGGCCACACGAAGTGTCCGCCCTTAATCAGTTAGTGTTGGATTGTGCTTTGAGGCGAGAGCCCTGGAAGAGCGCCTTAGAGAGGGGTGGAGTGCTGGAAAGTTTGTCTTGTGGTAAAGGACAGCAGCCTGGCATAGCGGGACAGTGCTGATGCTGGGTTGTGCCGCCCGCAGCGGGTGCTCCAAGTGAGCAGCTCTCTGCTGGCACTCGAAGCCACGTCGTTCAAGGTCGATACCCTCACCGGCCTCCCTGTAGCACAATGTGAATGGTTAAATCAGCACTTTTCACTCAGCTAGAGACCAGTGCTTATTGAAAATGTTTTATCATTGTTGCTATCAGGTCCCTCCAGGCAGGGCTGCACGCTAAGGCTTTTCACGCTGGGTGTAAGTTCTGGGTGTGTGTTATATGTTTGAACATAGTGCTGGCAAGTTAGTGTGGAGGAAAGAGAATTTCCTCTGGAGGAGGTCATAAGACCCATAGCTCAAAATTCAGGATCCTCTCCTGTCTCACAAGATACTACCTAAACAACAAAGCTCTCAAGTGAGCCAGCTCCACAGATGGGGACGAGCAGACAACCAGCAGCATTCACAGTTCTCTCTGTGGAGTTACAAAATGTTTGTGATGTCTTCCACATGTTAGCATGAGGCACCTTAGAAACGTGAGTAATAAATGGCAGCACCACAAATTATTTCTGTCATAAGGAAGAGCCTTTGTAAGCAATAATTCTGGCACCTGTATCTATTAGCAACAGATTAGTAGGAAGCTTGAAAACAAGACAGAGTGGCATAATAAGGTTAATGATCTCACTATGCACCTAAATACATTCATCTGGGTGGAATTTATATTGCTAATTGACTTGGTAAGAAATCCTTCAGTAGGTCACTGCGGACTCAAGGGGAGTAACAGCTTTCTGGTTTGTCACCTGGAAAAGAATCGGGGATTAATCTTGAATTTACTTTGATTTGAGTTATAAAACCAGAAATCATAAGGCTTTAGGGAGTCTTTTAGGGAAGGCAGTCAGCTGCCACTTAAGATTTAAGGCTAAAATTACTATCAGTTTTGTATATTGCAATCAAGTAATCTGACAACATTGTAAAATATTGAAGTCTTCCTTGTGGTTGGATTACAAGGGTTTCTTATAAGTGTTAGTTTGTGTTTTAGAAAAGGATGGTTTAGAATGAAAACTTCTTTTATTTTTTTTATATGAAGAATCTCTTGAAATTAAGCTGTTTACCTCTACTACTTAAGATATAAAATCCAACTTGATAGCCAACCCTTATGATTGTGCAGCTTTCTGAGATTTTGATGCAGGTTAAGTTACATGTGTGGGCATTAACAGATGTTCGTGTTCTAATTGTGAGGGTCTATTCTAGTTGAAATAGAACATCACAGCCTATTAGATAAAACCCTATGTATTATGGCTGGTCTGTGTGTTTTTCTTTGCTGTGCAGCCTGTTTCTCACAGCGCCAGGAGATTGCTGTAGCAATCAGTGCACACAAGGGGACCTGCACAGCCTTGGAAGCACAATTGCTTTATTCTTGGCCTATACTTTACTGTACTTCTGTGTAACAGCAGGGGTTTATATTTTGCTTTTTTTGCCTAAGAAATGTTAAAAGGAAGTTACATTCCTTCTAACCGTGTGGCTGTTAAAAGTTTCTGGCAAATTGTAACTGTTTGCTTGGAAAGAAGCAGTACTGATATAAACTCATTTTATTAGCCTATGTTTGAGTTACTGTGAGTCACCAGGGTCACAGACATTTTGCCTCATCAGATCATTTTAAAGGGAAATAAACAATAATGGCTGTAAATTGCGTGTGTACAGATATGGGAGGAGAAGGTGGGCAGCTATGGAAGAAATGATTCTGTATCCTGTGGCCTGTCTTTGCCTTGGTAAACAGGTACATGATAGATAATCAGCATGCATTTGCCTTGCTATGTCAAATTATATAAGTGGAATGAGAATTACACTTAAAGCTAAAAGTTACAAAATTGAAGCAATTTCTTTGAACGAGAGGACTTCATAAATCTGTATCTGTAATCTAAACTCAGGGCACTAGAATATGGAAGGATTTGCAGATTTACACTTTCTTTTTCTCGCCTTGTGCAGAGCAAGATGTAATCTTGATACTCCTACCTGTGAGTTTAACATATGAGTTTAGGAGTGACACCAGGCTGGGTAACACAGTGAGTGCTATGTTAGAAAATAAATACCATAATTGCAGATTAGAATCAACAGAGAAGCTACAGACTTCATTGAAGATGTTAGGTCTGCTAATCATGGGCACTGTGTGGCTGTTTATACGAAAGTCCAAGTTGAACCTCTCATTCTTCAGTGTCCTGGAATACTGGGCAAATTACTTCCAGACCTCTGAGACTTTGATCTCAGTCCTACAGGTTACCTGTTCTTTCTTTGACCAGGACATGTGCTTATGTGGGAAATGTTATTACTGTACCTTTTGATTCTACTTTAAGTGAATGACAGAGATCTCTCTTTTGTTATGATAGGTCCTGGTCAAAGAAAGAACAAGTCCTAGAATATCTTCGAGTAAGCTACAACACTTGATAATCCTGTTTTGTTTTAATTAATTACAGGAAAATAATCTGCTTGTCTCTTCTATTGTTTTCAAAGTAGAAAAAAACAACAGGGTCTAATTTCAGTTAAATCTTAAAATGTCAAAAAAAAAGAACCTCAAACCAAAACTGAAAACAACTTTCACAGTCGTTAATATTTGCATACAAACTAAAAGTTTAATTTAAATAAACTATGTGGCCTTAAAACATAGTTTGCAGCTTAATCGCTTAGTGACTGAGTTCCTTTGGGAAGTCTATTGTGGTTTACAGTGACTGGTGAGAGACTTGTGTTCACAAGTCCCTCTCTCCCTCCCCTGCCAGGGCCACATCTGATAGAGCTCTTTTTGTTGTTGTTTTCTGTTCCTCTTGAAAGTGCTCTGTTGAAGCTGCTGCATTGTTAATGAAAACTCACTGTGTAGTGCCCAAGATACTCTCCTTTGAAAAAGAAAATTAAATTTTAAAAGCTTAATTAAGATAATGCTGAAGATCTGGTTTACCTACAAACAAATGGTATCAGAGTCGAGGGAGTGAATGTTGCCATGCCAGAGAGATTCTAAGACAGACATCTTTCAGCTGATCTGGTGCTGGTTTATTTGTAAGCAATTGTATAGCTTTCTTAATTATTCCTCATCACTACTGAGGTAGCAGATAATTTAATTTGTGATATTGCTGACAGAGAGGCTTCCTCATTACCATCAAGTTAATTTGTGCTATTAAATATCTGTTACCTTCCAACTCAAATGATGAGCCATTGTAGGATGTGTCCTGTTGCAGAGCAGCACATTCCATGAAGACTTGCTAATTAGAGAAATGCAGCACAGCCAGTGATTAAAACATCTGAATTTCAGTGTGTTCTGAGTGATTTTCATTTATGGGATTTTTGATTAGTATCCTCCATTCCATTAGGACTTCTGCTGGGTTTGGTCTGGCGTGTGCACACTGATGTGGTGTTAGTGGTTTGTTTATGATGCCTGGTGTCACATCAGGAGACATTTCATTTTAGACTTAAAAAAAGAAATTCAGGCCTTGCTCCAGGCATTCATCTCTAACTTCTCAACAGATGAGTGTCTTAGTCCAAGAAGTCAATTAAGCTTAATGACAGATCCATTGGTTCTTCACCTGTTGATTTACAGAATTAGGGCTGTCTGACAGCTACCTGATAAATCTCCTGTATATTGAAGGACCTAAGAGTCAAAACTTCTTTTACTCATTAAAATAACAAAGTACAGAGATTATTTCTGTTTGAGATAATGTTCGAATACAAACTATTTATTTTATCTTTAAGCTATTTTGGCTTGTAATAAAAGTATTGCTTTCTCTGTTTTTAAAGGATAGATTAGACCTTGTAAATAGCATTAAAAGGCGGGATAGAAGAAATTTTGGGTACTTGATACCACTTACCAAGATCCAAAAATAAAAGTAAGATGCACATGATTATATTGAAGTATGTAGAGTTTGCGTGAATGGATGTTCAAATACGTTTACTACCAGACTGGAACAGGAATAATAATTGTGACCTCTTTTTTCAGTCCAGAAGATTGCCAAGTGTAATTTTATAGATCAGAAGAAAACACAAGTGAATTGGGGACAGCAAGGAGAAAGAGCACATTCTGCCATTCACCCCTGCACTCTGTACTGAATTTAAGCACAGAAATATTTAGGGCCTCTCTGCTTGTCAAGGCCTGTGGTTCTTGTCTTTAAGTCTCTTAGCATTTGATCTCTATTTCTCTCTAATCTTTAAGAGGAGTTAGTCACAAAACAGCTCCCTGAAATAGAAGTAGCGGTGGGTGGGAATAGTTGAGCCCACTACAGTAAGAAAGGAAAAACGTATGTTAAAAATATGCAAGATGCAAACCATTTTATGTGACACCTGAGATCTGTGAAAAGATCTGTCTTGGTGGAAGCAGGTGCAGAACTGGGAAGACGAGTAGGAAAGGCTTGGTGAGGCTCCTGAGCACATTGTTACACATCACACCTGTGCCTGTGTCAGTCAGACACTGAGGTGTCTTCAGGGAATACGGCAGAGTGACATTCCGTGACAACACCTGGAAATAGTCCATGTTATTAATGGTAGGCAACTCTCACAGGGTTGCCTTCTTTCCCTGCCTTTTCTCAGCCAGGAATCCTCTCTGAAAGTGGTCACAAACAGGAGTCTAAACCTTCTTACATTGAAAAACGTTCTGTGTCAACATGTCTCAGCCAGATAAACGGTATCAAAGAGAATTAATTTTAATATGAGGGAAAGCTACAGTCTCTTGTTGTAGGAAATCAATGCAGGCTCTGAAGTTTTTACTCACAGGGGCCCCATGTTCAGTGAGCACGACTCTGCTCCATTGGGCATACTCCTTTCTGTGGGGAAAGCCAGGGTTCCAGACCCTATTAAGTTATAAGTCTCTAGTGAAATGAGATTTCCACCAAAAAGAAACCTTTTCCCCTGCTTGCTTTTTTCTTCAGGCTAAATTTAAAGTCACAATTCATTTCTCTGTCTTTCAATCACTCTTCTGGAGTCAAAACAATCTCTCAGTTGTAAATGTTTGGCTCTAACAGCCGATAGCAGATGTGTTTCCCGATTTAAAACATCTCAGAATTTGTCCCTTTAGGTGCAGGAGCACACAGAGCAACATGAAAAATGCAATACTAGTGCTCAAGGGAAAAAAAAATCCTCAGATATGAGTCACAGTTCATGATTGTGTGAGGCTGTGTATGGATGGCAGTCTATGAAGAAAGCAGTTTGCATGTACCAGCAATGACTCAAGCAGGAAGCTTTATTTCCATGTGCATGATGAGCACTCACATGCACACACACAGAGTTTCCTGCAGGTTCACCAAAGCAATGGCTTTGCAATGGTGTTTGTTTTCAACATGGCATTTAATTCAAGGCTGCCTAAGATCAGAACTCTGTTGAGCCCTCTGAGATTCCTTCTACTCTGCCCTTCCCTGGACTCCTTCCCTGTGTGCTGGACAGCTCACAGGACAGCAGAGCGTGGTGTGTCCCACACAGGCACTCCTTCAGCAATCATCTTCCTCTCCCCCTGCTGTAGCTTTCACCTGGAGACTCATTCATTCATAGCCACCTTTGTTCTTGTACTTGGGCATGGGATTTAACCTTAAAGGAGTCAGATTTTTGCTTGCCTAGGCTTTGTTAGTGATGGTCTTGCTAACTCTCTGCACACCCTCCCTAGGGAAATCTCTTATGGTGAACAAGAATCATCCTTTATAGTAATGAAACAGCATACTCTTGAACTTGTATTTATAAAATACTACTGGTGTTTTTCTTCATTTGCAAGTTTTGGAGGCTAGGGAAGAATTTCTCATGCAAGTTAGTCTGACAAGAGGCTCTGTGGACTCTCTCACTTTAGGTTAATTAATTTGGGACTAAGGGTAGGGTTAAAGCGCAGTTTGCCTGGCTGTGATTTATTTCTAGCTCTTGGCTGATATGGAGTCAAGCTGAGGGTCAGAAAATGACCACTTCCACAAATAAGTCCTTTGTCCTACTTAGCATCCTAAATAGAAAAGGGAAATCTGAGATTCTCACACCCACAGCCTTCAGGACACACATATGCCCCTTTTCAAGAAAGTTTTTGAGGGTTCCAATGGCTAAGGGCAGCCAGCCTAGGCAGTTTGGTAGTTGGTAAACACAATGCAAAATAAAAGAAGCAGGGTTTTAGCCATCTCACTGAAAAAAATAGTTGTACTTTTCATTTTGAAGTACACCCGTTTGTCTAATTCTCTTCAGTCCACTGTTCTCTGCTTTTATACATTACTCAATTATTTGTAGACGTTCCAATTTATATTTAAAAGTCAGTAATTATCAGTCATTCAAAAATGCTCAAATGCCCTATTATGAATTTTCATTTAAAGAATGCATGTGGTAACTTTCCTGCCCTCTCTTCAAATGACTTATAGCTGAAAGCAATGTGAACCACATATTTGAGTGTACCATTCCTCATTTTCAGTTTGATCAGACCATATTAAATCTTTGCAAAGACTTGTGCTAGGAAAGCTTTTTCACTGGAGTATTTGGGAAATGCAAACAAAAAGGAATATGAACAAAGCAAATTGATATTCACATAACATTTTTAAATGTGTTCTGCAGGCTCTCTGCAGAGATTAATTTTTTCTGTTTCATCAATCAAGTATATAATAAGAAACTAAAGTAATGCCTGACACTAGATCAGATTTATTTATGTCTAGCCACTCTTGCAGGTCTTGTGAGTAGATTTTTTCATTTTTCTGGTTCCAGCTGAGGATTCTGTAAAAGTGGAGGAATTCCTGGTGACCAGAAGCAGGATGTCATCTGCAACATCTGGAAATGGTTTTAATTTCCTCACCCTTTATCCCTTTTCTAAGTTTAAGATCAATTGTGAGATGTCTGTTGATGCTTGCTGAAAGTGAGAGCAATGGCAGTTTGCTCTCTGAGCTTGACTTTCCCTGTCTATAGTTCTGCAAGTGTCCCCTTCAGTCAGGCAGGAACCTCACTGTGGGGGAACACAAGATACTGCTGGTGACAGAAATGTTGATGTACTTTTAGTTTCTGCTGTCAAGTGAAAACAAATTACCTTGATTTTTTTTTTTTTAATGGCAATCCCACTTACCCAGAGGTAGGTGAGAGGAGAAATGACGTTATTTTCACTTGCATGTTGTTGTTTGTCACTTTAAAATCTGCAGTCAGATGATAGCTGAGACCCCGTGAGGCAAGAGCTTGCCCCATTTTTGTAGTGTTCTTCCACTATGTTCTTCTTGTGTCTTCTTAATAAAAGCTAAATTTAAGGCAAACATGAAAACCACATATAAACCTTTAATGCCCTTGCCTGAAAAGAAAATGTTTCTGCAGGGCCTTAGTAAACCCAGGCTTAACAGAAAACTCTGAAGGAAGCTATCTAGCTCTGCCTAGATGAAAAGAAACTAAAACAAGCTTATAAATACATTGATGATGATGATGATGATTCTTGCCCTAATAAGTAGTAAGATTTAGCTCCTGGTGTGATCAGGAAGTTCCTCATGGCTTGACTGGTGTGTTCAAGGGATGCTTCAGTCAAGGCCTATTAGGAGCTTCTGAGATCGTAGATCAGACCCAAGAATGGGGTGGGGGGAAGCATCACCACGCTCATACAATGTTGGAATAAAATTACACTTTTCTACTTTTTGTGTGACAATTAGGAAAAGCAATTCTGCTCTGTTACACTCTATTGCCTGGAAACCCCAATTAGCTACAGGAGTGTAGCATTATTTATGTAAAAGTGGACTGCCAGCATTGAGGAATTTTGAAGACCCTAATGGTAGGAATTAAAATGACAGCTAATGACCTATGAGTGAAAAGAATGTGGCATTATCCCCCAAGATATAAGCTACATTTATGCATTGGTTTGTTATTTATGGTGAATCTGTCATGGGCATTTGAGAAATTACACATCAGGATCCATAATAATCTTACAGAATATTTCATAACCTGTGGCTGTTGAATTGATAACCTTGGGTTCTTTACTGACTCAGCTTTGCTTGCACACCCCATCCCATCGTCTTACCAATTCTTCCTTCCTGTTTGGAAATGAGGAGATGTTTGTCTCTTAAAATTACCTCTTTTGAAAGTCAGTGTACTCTCTGATTCATGTAATCAAAGCAAGGCACTTATTTTCTCCCTCCTGTGCCTCATTTAGGCATTCCTTGTCAAACACCAAATCCGAGCCTAAGTGACTGCTGGCCTGGGAGCTCTCTTTCTTTTATGCACTCTGCCAAACTCTGGCATCCAGCCCGGAAGGAGCTTAAAGAAAACTTATCTCATTCCCACCGAGGTCTAATAGGTGTGGGAATTCCCCTGAGGTGGTACAGAAGTAATTTTCTCATCAGCTGTCGATGGTCCCAATCCACATGGCACAGATAATTTAAGCATCCTGACAGGGTAGCTTTAATTTCACAGCAGCTCACACTGGGTCCCATGACCTTGAATAAGAACATTTGTTCTCTCCTTGGTTTGTGGAACACTGCTGTATTTTATTGACCTCCTGTTCATCTTATATTGTCTAATGAAAGTAGTCACTGTCAGAGGAGATACATACAAGGTATTCTCTGAATTCTTGATGTTATTTTTGGAGGCCAGTTTTGCACATGTAGAACAACTCTGTCATTGCATGGAGCTTGGCTGAGAAAAGAACATCCTACAGAAACTTGAACCATCACCTAATAGAAAAAAGAATATATATTTTTTCCCCTATTTTTTTGTCATATCTTCAGCTTTTCCTGTCAAGTGACAAATCCAAGCATTAGAGACTACTGAGTGAGGAGCATTTACAGTAAAAGATGTGTCATATGTTTGTAGGTGACATCCCTGAGATAATATTTAGAATCAGGTGACAAATGTGCACTGCACTTTGCCTCTGGCCAGGGTTAGCTGCAATATTCAGTTTAGTAACTGAACAGAGGAACAGGGAAAGGAAGGCCAAAGCCACCCAAGTTGACTGGAGCTGAATTGTTCTTCGTTTGTTAGCTTTTGTTTTTCTTGGGGAAGTGTTTTCTTGGGAAAGTGGGGGAGAATATGGTCTTAAAATGACTTCTTGTTTTGATACACTTTAAACTATTTTGTAAATGAAGCAAAATAATTTGAATAGGGTTTTTAAGCTTTGCTCATAAAACAGTGAAGGCATGAATATGATTTGATAATTTGGGATTGGGAGAATAATGCTGAGCTTCAGTGAAAATTACAGCAGAAGAATTGGGGAGCACTAAGCAAAATGCACTTATTGGGAACTGGAAGAGGATGACATTCTTGCTGAATTCCAGTGTAAGATCAGGTGGGACTAGGTGTGTGGAGGGAAAATGTCACAGCAGGATCAAGTCCTCTTCTATTTTAAGCAAAGGAATGGTTGGGTAAATAGCAGTTACACAGAAAACACTGAGAGAGCAGCACAGTGTTTTCATTCATTCTCTTGTCATTCTATGTCCTAAATATTCCTCATTATATTTTTTCCTTCTGTGTTTGACTCTTAAAGCTAAAGTTTTTTGTTTTACAAGAGAAAGGCAAAAATAGTAGGTCTCTTAAAATGACTCTAGGATGTTATTTTCTACAGGAAAAATTATATACTGAACACAGCAGTGTGGAAGGGCATAAAGGATTTTATTGGAATTTAGTTCTCCTTCCCTGAGTAATGTTACAATCCCAAACCTGTAAAAGCCTTCCTGCCTCACAGCATTGCCACGTATCTTCCCTCTGTGGGGTCATAAATGTTGACTTTCATACCTTTATATTCTGGCAGGTGTGTGCTACTAAACTCACGTGTTTTGTAAGTTCCCCTCTAATTTTTGTATTTCAAGATTCTCAGGCAAATATTTTCAAAGAGGGGCATTTGACTGTCTTGGAGGGCTGAGGAGGAAAAGAAGAAATCAAACTGATTTTAGGACAGAGCTTGTTTGATATCTAGTATGTGTCACTAGTGTCCTCTCTTGTGGTAGCTCACAGATAAGCCTGGCAGCTTCTGGGATGTGCAATTCTGCTCGCCAGGGTCAGGGAGCCACAAGAAAACCAGTCTGAGTCATTGACACTGAGCTCCAGTTAAATCCAAACCTTCTCATGGTGCTGTTCCTCTCTTGCCAAGTGAATCTTAGTTCTGCCATTGTACAAATAATGATATTGAGAGGGTTTATTAATTGTCGGGGGGAACGTCTCTAATCTGATTTTTATGACCCAGATCTCAAATTTGAGTCCCACGTTTGCCTTGATGCAGCAAAACTCAAATATGAGTAAGAGAGGGGACAGGGAGACAAACTGAACAGGGTAGGACATTTAAAGGGACATTTCTAACACTGCCTGCTGTGGTTTGGATTGATTAAGGGTTAACAGAAGGAAATCAGTCCACAGCTTTCCTAAGAGTGATTATATGACAGAATAATTTACTTAGATGTTTTAAGGCAATTTACTTATAAAGTATTTACATGTTAAAGGCAATTGTTTTCCTTTAAACTGAGTTTGCATTAAGCTTTTAACTGAGTTTCAGGAATGATGTATTTAGTGAGCTAAGCTTCTGTAAGTTCCAGTATTCTGCTTCATGAATAAAACTTTCAGGGTAAAGCAACCAATAACTCTCTGTCTTGACATTATGCTCAGTATAACAAATAAATCTTTAGAATCTCAGCAGACCTGGCAACTTCATTAACAGTTATGCCTGCAGCAGAGAACGAAAGAAAATCAATTCGTGGAGTTTGATATTTTAGGGTTTACAGCAGAGAGGGGTTAGTGGACTGCTGATGAACCTCCTGTGTTTGAGCTCAATCTTCCTCTTACAGAGGGGAACAAAGATTGTGAGAGAATATTTCCATCCAAGAAAGGAACAGAGTTTGAAACACGGGAAAGGATGTAAATCAATTATGACTGGGAATAGAAACCAAAACAGTATATCTGGGCTCTCAGGCCTGTGAATCCTAATCCCACTTTACAAGAAATATCTATTTCCAGTAAAATTTCTCAAGTGCAGCCAGAGCAGTTAAGAATTCACTGCTGCAGAAGACAATAATTAGGATATTAATTTAATTTCAGATTAAAATCTATTAAGAACTAGTGACTATGCTGTATCTCTCTTGGTTCTCACTGCAGTCGGTAGTTCAATATTTGGTGTTTGACAATGTATTCCTTCCAAGGAAGGCAACGTGACAGCCTCTCTGCTTCAAAGCAGAGAGGATTGTCTCCTCCAGAAGAGAGGAACCACTGAAAGTCTCCAGCATGTGATGCCGTGCTGAAATAGTTGAGTTTTCCAGCCTCTGACATAATTCTTCCATATAATACAGACATATCAAACTGGCTCCCAAGTGGGACGAACTCTTAAAGCTCTAGTTTTACAGTAAATATTGTGTGGATAATTTGTATCACAATTTCATCACTTGGGAAGTTTCAAGTCTTGGACCCTTGGATATAGCCATGCAAGGTTCTGGTGTCTGTGGTTTTAGTAGCACATAGCCCATTTTTGTTTTATGAGTCAGTATAAATAGTCTTTATAGGAGGGGGTAATGTTTTTCTTTACCATGTTGTTAATTTGCAAGTTGATGCAACCATATTTTACAGCTGCCAGTGGAGCTTGGAGGTTACCTAAACTATTGTAGAGTTTGGGGTTTACCCTTTTTTAGAGAACCTATAAGAAAAAACAAAAATGTAAAGATTGATGGACAAGCTGTACTACAAAGTAATGAATTGATCTGTTATATTTCAAACTCACCATGGAGTTAAAAAATCATATTTCATACTTTTAAATATCTATAAAACAGATCAGGTTTTTCCCTGTCATCTTCAATAGCAGTGAAGGTCTCTAGAAGCACAGGCTGCAAAATAAAAAAAAAAAAGAAAAGAAAATAAAGAAACAATAAGAATGCATATATACATATACAATATATATAAATAAAAGTAAATTTTTTTCCCTGGCATTTCAGCAGAATAGAAGTATTTTGGCCCTTAGATTTATAAGAAGCACCTCAGTACAGTTTTTGCTCAGTTGTTTCTTTTCAGGATAGAAAGAAATAATCACATAATCTGAAAATTTTGCCTGGCTACATAAGCTGTAGTCTAGAAGAGAACCACAGCAGCAAAGAACTAAAATACCTTAGGTCTCATTGAAATTACAATCATATTGATTTCAGGTTTCTTTGGTGCATATTTCTTGTGATTTGACTAAGAATATTTACCTGCTTATTCTCAAACACGTTTGAACGCTTCACTAGATTGGGATGATTGTCATTTGTAAAAAATGCCTCTGTTTAGAAGTTCATTCCCTTCCAGTGCTGTGGATTTCTCCTTATTTGTATTGAAATCTAATGGGACTGGACAGGCATCCAACTGATCCCCGTGAAACTGTGTGAAAGCTAAACCCTCTTTATCCTTTATTGTCTAGCAACTGTATTGAAGCAGTCTCCTGTCAACAGAAATAGAACAAAGACTTTTTTTTTCATTATGCAGATGATTCTTTCTCCCTCTTTCTACTCCTGTAATTCAACAGGTTTTCTCAAAGCAAAATCTTTTGGAAAAATCCTGGAGGTTTGACGTTGTCGTCCTATATCGTGTGTGTTTAATTTTTAATATGGAATATATTAGCAATAACCTTAGATTTTTCTAGTGTTCTGCATGGTCCTGGAGTTTCACACAGGACAGAAGAACACAGATTCAGAGACTGAATACATAAAAATAACCTTTGATGAAATATATATGATTCCCAAGGAACTGTGAGCATAGCAGCTACCTTTCTTGACTTGAAACAATCTGTTTGTTTAATTGGCACATTCATAAATCCATCTTTCCAGTTGCTGGAATGAAATGACTCTGTTTAGGAATTTGTATTTATGGCCACACGTGGCTTCATAGGTCTTAGATTTGAAACCCATTCCTAGCATTCTTACCATTTCATGAAACAGGCTGTATGCTGAATTTTCATTTGTTCAAAGTGGCAGGGTTAATGTGGTGAATTACAGAACAAGATCTGGAAAAAAAAAAGGCTGGTAAATCTTTACAATGCATCATTAACAAAAATATCTGGAAAATGAGTAGCTCAGGACCTGTGGCAACACAATATGGAAAGGTAATGTATCACTGTCAGGGCTTATGCTTAGTTTCTGGTTCATTGCTATTGTCTTAAGGAGATTATAGTAGAATCATGGATCATTTAGGTTGGAAAAGAGCTTTAAGATCACATCCAGCCATAAACCTAACACTGCCAAGTCCACCATTTAATTATGTCTCTAAGGGCCACATCAGGGTTGGTGACTCCACTACTTCCCTGGGCAGCGTGTTCCAATGCTTGACCACCCTTTAGGTGAAGGAATTTTTCTTAATATCTAATTTAAACCTTCCCTGGTACAATTTAAGGCCATTTCCTCTTGTCCTATCACTTGTTACTTGGGAGAAGAGACCGATCCCACCTGGCTACAACCTCCATTCAGGAAGTTGTAGAGAGTAATAAGGTCCCTTCTGAGCCTCCTGTTCTCCAGGATAAACTCTCCCAGCTCCTTCAGCTGCTCCTCATCTGACTTGTGCTCCAGTCCCTTCCCCAGCTCTGTTCCCTTCTCTGGACTCACTCCAGCACCTCAGTCTTCCTTGTTTTGAGGGTAATAATCCCTAGAGATTTGATTCAAAGTATTTTCTGTTCAAGCATAATACAGAAAGCAGTATTCACATCCTAGATTCCCACACATCCCATGGAGGTTGGCCCCAGTCTACAAAAAAACCTCTTCCCCAGTTCAGGATCTGATATTTTTAGCTGAACAAACTTTTTAAATTTTTTTATTTCTTAATTCTGTTTGCAATGAGCCTGTTACAGTTGACTTCAGATGGAACATAGGCTGGTGTTATAATGGGGCTATAAAATCAGAAATAATCTTTGGGGATGCAGGTGAATCTGAAGCATAACAATTATGTAAAAGAAGAATCTATTGACTATCTACTTTATGCATGTAAATGAATAATTCCATTATTTTAATTCCTCTAAGTCATAAGGAATAGACAATTATGTTATCTGCATTATCAAAATAGTAAATTGGCTATAAACTAACTGACTTGAATGTCACTTGGTTTCCTGTTATGTAGTATACAATTTATTTAGTAAAGATCTTTTTAGCCTTCTGACCTGGATTCGGGGTGAGGGAATGCTGCAAAATCTTCAGATTCTGCATCAGTTCTAAGCACTTTCTCTCATATCTGGGCTTCCATTGGGGTTTTATTATTTAAATTTATTTTGGGGAAATTCTCGCAAGCCTACACGTCCATGCTGTATTTCCATGCAGTGGATATTGTACATACTTATTCTTAATGATATTTCCCAATTCAAAGAGCTTACAGAGAAATGGTCAGGGCATAGCAGATGACCAAATTAATAAGTAGGCCAGGATGGGAGCAGGGGAATGTAATGCAAGCAAGTGTTCAATTCCCAGGCAGTCAGTAGTGGTGATCATTTTGCTCTGTCTGCCAGGCATTGTTTTATTGTTTTATCACACATCTTTTCTTTTTTTTTTTTTTACCACATTGCAGCATGGCTTTGCACTAAAGATAGATGCACCTACTAAGGCAATTTTCTGAAGAGATCATACTATAATGTTAAAGACTGATGCAGCTACTTAGGCAATTTTCTGCAGTAAGAGATCATACTCTAATGCCAGTCTCTCTATACACAGAATTCTTGAAGGATCACTTTAAGCAAAGGATCTTTCTCATGTCAGTAGGAATGAGCAGTCAAAACAGATTTTTTTCTGTGAACTGAAGTGCACCTAAAGGAGGATATGTTGGTAGAAGTTCTTTTCTTTCTTTGTTACAGGTTCAGTGATAACAATCTGAGCCAAGGTTTTCCCTGGTGTTCTTGAGACAGAAGAAGAGTCAAAGCTGACTGAGGGACTATGTGCTGCCTTTATTCTCCACCAAAACATCCTGCACCCTTAAGGCAGCAGAAGTGCTGACATTGTCAGAGCCAGGCAGTTTAAGTTTGTTGAAAGTTCAGTGCAACGAGGGGTCAGTGCCGGGCAGGACAGGGCACCAGGAGCTGTGTCTGGGTCACACAAGCTGTCAGTGGGTGCCAGTTGCTGAGCTCCCAGAGGACTGTGAGATGTGATGGTACTTCTACACCCCCTGGCAGTGGCACTGCCCCCTCCACCATCTGCAGAGGGCAGGGACAGCAGGCTGAGGCCCCCAGAGCCGACTCCAGCTACTGCACCTCCCGGCTTTTTTTCCTTTCCATTCCCCTCCCGTGGCTGGAATGAATGGCACTTCATGCTTGGAGCATCTAACCTGAGCTGTTTCCTATCATACTGAGGGAACCTGAGCCAGCCCTGACGCTCAGAGAAAAAGCAATGCGGTATTTTCCTGCAAAGAGTTACTAACTGCTGTTCAAACACTTCCACTCTCTCCCTATCTTAACTGCTGCAATCCTTTTAGTTTAACACATCCTGCCCTGTATAAATGGCACTTAGGAAATGATTTCTTTCTTCCCCCCCTATAAACCATGCTGAGATTTCTTCGGTTTGTTGCCACATAAATGAGAACAAGTAGTGTGTATGCCAGGAAATAACAAATACCAATCTATTGTCTCTTACTTTTTATATGGCTACTTTCATCTGAGGATATTAAATCACCTTAGAACTATCAGTTAGCTGAGAACAGGTTTTACTGCACCTCTGAAGTAAAAAAAGTAGTGAAATACAAAAATATTTCAAATTTTAGTCCATATTTTTGTTGCCTTTTTTCTTTGCCCTCTTACCCCCCAAAAAAATTCCAGAGCTTGGTAAACTCTCCCAGACTTTGAATTTTAGTTATAAGTATATATATATATGTGTGTGTATATATATATATATATATATATATACATATAAATAGATGTAATCTGATCATCATAGATACAGAATCCTGACTTCAAGTCCAGATTGTGTCCATCCTCCCATGCAACTTTGGCATGGGATCACTAAGATGGGATACACTGGTGGATGCCTTTCCATTTACAAATAAAAGCACACTCCTATGAGCAAGGTGTTTGGTCATAGCAAAACAGCAGTATAATTAATTTTCTGTTTTCTAGAAAGCTCAAAAAGTTTTAATGTGGTTTTTGTTTTTTTTTTAAAATATGTATTCAACTTTTCACACTTCCAGGAATGCAGCAGTTCCCAAGATTTGTGGTAGGAGGTGGGAAGGGAGCTTGAGGTCGTTTAGTTTAGATCCTTTTGTTGCCATTTAGATAAACAAGAGGAAACCAATATTTTTTTTGACCTTGAATGACACGTTCTTAGACATGCCTGTGATACTTTTGTTGTGCCCTTATATATTCCAGAGACTTTGCTGTGAGGCAGAAAACTCAGATCAAATATATATTCTAACGTTCCAAGTTCACCTTTAGTAGAATCTGAGCGGGCACAGGCACAATTGTCCACTGTGCAGCAAATCAAACAGTGCCTTCTCGTCCTTAAGAATGTTCTTAGAATCATTGTTCCATGTACTTTCTGTGCTTTGTTGGATTAAGACAAAGTACTCAGTGCTGCAAAGTGCTCAGTGCTGCTCTAGGGAATTTCTTCATCAAGGATGTCAAATAGTTGTATGTCACGAACTTGCTGAAAAATCATCATCGTGATGTTGTGGGTGCCTTCCTTATGGGCAGGTTTATCTCAATGAATGTCTCTGTACTGTCATTTTAATACCTTTCTCATTACCATCACTCACTTGTTCAATGTAAAAATCTGAATTTTTTTCTGCTGTCTCAGTGATAGGGTTATCTAAATTGTTGTCCTCCTTGGTTTAGCGTTGCAATTCATAGTGCTGTGAGGAAAACATTTTGTTTCCCACTTCACCATAAATTAATGCTCTGTGTTTGTTTCTAGTGGATTTATTTGAAACAGTCAAAAACTTTTAATGGGAGTTGAGCACTTATTTGTCCTCCTGTGTCTGTGAAAATCTTTCCCTTATGTCATTTACCTTTGTAATGCCCTCAGAAGAATATGGATAAGATTTGCAGCAGCAATGGGATGACTTTCAATTTTCATTCATTTTAATTTTTTTCTTTCTTAATTGCTTTGATACCTTAAAAATCATATCTTCATGACTTTTTTGAGAGCAATATTGACCAACCACCCCACAGTGGTTGGGGGTATCCCCATCTTCCCCATCTTTCTTCTGCTGTAACATTTTTACTTTAAGGTAGTCGAGCTCTCTGGCAATGCAATTTTCCAATGGAAATAATGGCATTCGTGAAAGCAATTATTCATTATCACAGGGATCCCTATGCAGCATCTTTAACTGGAGTTCATATTTACCACCATTATAGAGTGACAAAAATATTCAGCAATACTTCTTCTACTTTTAAAATGGTAATTAATTACTTAATTTGTGTTTGATTAGCTGTGAACTGTTAGTCATGCTAAATTAATATCTTAAATTCTAATGATATTATTGGTCAGTTGGAGAAAAGAAATCATGCATACTGTCATAAAATTACATTTAAGTGGCTTGCTTTAACAGTGAATTATTTGGTATAGACAGCTTTAAAAAGATTTTAAAAATTATTCTGGGCTCGAAGAGTATAAAATTCACATCAGCAGTAACATATAGGATATATTTGGGTGTGTTATTTAGTAACTTGAACATTTTCAGTGTTCAGTAATTCCATGCTATAGTAAAAGGGATGATTTATCAAAATCTACTGCTCAATCAATTTATAACAACAAAATAAATGACTTTATTTGCCTGGCTTCAGTACTACTGTATTATCTGTGTGAAACAGTGCAGCTGTGTAAAGTGAACTTCATATGAGGCATCTTCTAAAAAATATTAGTATTACTAACCACTCTCCCCAGTTCTACATAAAGGTGTCAGTTCAAGAAAGTATATAAATTTTAATGGGAAACTATAAATTATTTGGGGGCTAACTGAAAGCCTGGAGGTCATGGTAGTTTTATTCCTGACGTATTTTCTAAACTTCAGTCATAACAGGTGATATTTCCAAAAGTATTGAAGTGATAAAGAACAGAAGTGTATAAAGGGCTCATACTGCAGTTTTAGGTTTGGAAGTTTGGAAATTACAACCATCTTTTGCAGGAGGTGGAGGGGACGTCCCAGAAAAATGTTCCCTGCACTTCTGCTGTGTTTTGGGGCCTCTCAAGCATGTGCTGCTTACCAGAGAGCAGAGAGGGACATAGCTTTCCTCAGCCAGTTTGTATTAAAATGGAAAAGTAGAAACCTCATAAGTAAATAAATAACAAAAAGAAACATTACAGAAATATTTTATTATAAATTGTATGGTATAATCTGTATTACAGGGGGTTAAAGCAGCACATGAATGATGCATTTTGATTTTACTGATCTGCTGCGACAGAAATTTACTCCTTCTGACAGGTTAGGGGATGTGGATGCAAAACTGCTCTGTCAAAATATTTTCTGTCCCATTGACTTGGGATCACATGCAGTTGAGCATGATATGCATTTGCAGCTAACGTACAGCTGGATTGACAGAGTTATCTGAGAAGGTGACTTTAGGTCATGGGACTTGGGTATCTAACCAGGGGCTGGGATTGTAGTTCCTAGTAAATACTTGGATGTGTTGTTAGAATTTAGATTTATGCATCACAGGGGAAAAGATGCTCAGACAGATTTAGAAGGAGCACAGGCTGAAACCAAAAATGCTGCTGCCACATCAGGTGGGTTGTGAAGAAAAACCAGCTTCGAGTTCTGATTTGGTATTAGCTCGACTTGTCTGCAGGGTGCTCCATCATCTAGAAATGCCTAAATTTGGAGAACTAATTCTGATAATACAAATGGATTATTAGCTTCTCTTTTTTCTCTCACCAAAATAAATGCATGACATAATCATTAGAAGGACACGGAGAGGAGCACAAAATCAGAATTTGAGTATTTTTGCTGGCAGTGTTTCTTATCTTTGGTTGGGAGCTCTAGCACATTATATATAAGATCCCTGTTACTGATTAGAGTACAGTTAAAACTGAAGAAAGTGAACACAGAAGCCCACTCTCATGGATCTCTATTCTGGGAATGGGTTTCACAGTGTATACTTTAGAAATTCTATCTACTCCTTGCCCCAAAGGCAGGAAGTTATTGTAATTCTTTGATTTAGAGATCATGCAAGCAGTGATTAAGCATGTGTACTTTTTGACAGGTGTAAATTGAAAAGAAATGTCAAATACACAGAAAGCACTTCCCCGAGTGTTTTTGTAGATGTGATTGCCTTTTTATCTGAAAAAAAAAAAAAGAAAAAAAAGATTTAGGTATCCAGAAAAGCTGTGTTGTATTTTGTGTATATTTACAGCTTCTCATACAAGACTCTCCAAACACCTGAAGACAGATAAATACTAATAAACAAAGGTAACAACATCAGTGTGGATCCCCTAAAATTGATTGCATTCAACCTTTCTGAAATACCTTGCTTGCCAAGCATGAATGCTCACACCATGCACTATTTTTGGAGAACATCTGAGTGCCATATGAATACCTGAATTTGAATTTGAACAAAGGTAGTCATGCTCTAACACTCACATCTGCTGTTCAGTATTTGTTATTCAGTGTTCTCAATTTTCCTGCCTAGGATGTTTCAGGCATCTGTTTGGACAGCAGAAAAAAAGGGGAGTTGCTTGGCTTAGATCACAACTCCCAGTGAATAACAGCCAGCAGGCAGTCAAAGAGAACAGTTTGGAACTCCTCAGGAGGGCTGAAATGTGTTCACCAAAAATTTACCTTTTCTTGCTGGATGTAACAGAAATATCTGTTTGCCAGTGTTGCACAATAAACAGGGTTATGTTCCTTATTGATCCCTTACCAACCTTCCCCTGCCCCCACAGGATGATTTCGTAGCTCCCTAGTACAAGTGTTAAGATTAATGTGAAGTAAGTTTCCCAAACTTGTTGCTGTTGAATTTATATATCTATATATTTTCAGGTACATCTATAAACTTAAGTGATTTTTCTGTCTTAAAAAAGCAAATCAGGAGCAAAACCAGAAACAGAATTTGAGACTTCTGATTCTGGTTGTCCAGATCTAAGTAGTTTATGCTGTCTATTCTATAATCTGTAAAGTTACATTAGAGGTGATATTAAGCTTAGAGCATTGCAAGACTGTCATGATATTATAGTCTGTTTTAGTTCAAAAATACAATTTTTTAAAATAAAGAATTCAAAAAGCACTAGTGTGCATTTTTTCACATGTTGATTTACCATTTTCCTTTGTAGCCCTTTGTATCTTTTAAAAGTCTGATGCATAATTTTTAGTAAGAGATAGGAGCTCTGTGCTGCCTGGAACATCTTTCATGATCTGCTTTGATTGCATGGAAAATAGAGAACACAGTAACTGAACAGGCTTCCTTGGATGTTGAAAAAGCATGGAGTTTAGTATTTATGAATTGAGGAATAAGCAAAATGTGATATTTCCTGAGAATCTGTCTCTTGGTAGACGTTAACATTATCAGCATTTAATTGTTTCCCAGGTAATAAAATTAGAGGCCCTTAGAGTTAAATATTCATGCCTTCATCTGCTGAAAAATGCACAAAATCCAAAAAAAAGGTGTAAATCCTCAGCTGCTGGGGCAAAGTGTCAGGTTACATTGGCAGTAAAAATGTCCCACTATACAGCTTTTCATGCAAAGCTTGGATCATTTTAAAATTACCCTAATCTAATTGTACCTTTCCTTTATTTGTTACTCATGTGTATAATGATATAAAAGATTATATAGACTCCCCAAATTCTTTTGGGCAACTGGTTGTTTCTTTCCCACCTTCCCCTTCCTCTGTTGGGAAATCAGATATCCGGATACATTTTCCATCTATTAATGGTGGTGAAAAATGTGTGATCTGGGCTTTGTTAAATTATTCACTCCGAAAGAAAGTAGCTGACCCAAGAAATCTCATCTAGTCTCCCTGACCTATGAAATGTTTTGGCTCAGCTACAAGGACCATGTCAGAATAATTACTGAAGGAGAGAAAAAGCCAAATTACTTTCATTCATTGAATTGCCACAAATTCTTTTTAAAATAAGGTGCAGTTGACTAAAGCATTATTTATTTTCAAGTCTGGTAATTGTCCCATTGTCATGGAAGCTTATCAGAAGCACCAAAGCTGAGTACTGGTAGAAAATGAACCTGGCTTGTGTTAAATCCCCACTGAGTCAGTCTGTTCGTGACAGATATCATTCCAGGTAAATGGCCATCCAAAAATCCCAAGTCGTCTAAAATAGAAACAAAACAACAAAGAAAAAAAAAGGCTTGTTTAGTTTTCAGTCAGAGACTTCAGTTTATATATGGGCAAGAGATTCTTCCTGTTTAAATGACAAGGGAGCTGGGATTTTCCAGAACTGTTGTTTTAACTTAACTTCATATTGTCAAAGTCAAAAAGACTGACTGGAATAACTGAGTGAAGCTTTCCCTCTTAGGAAAATCCATCTCAGTCTCCAGGATGAGAAAAAGAGATTACTTTTTTCTTATATGAGTTCTGTGGGACATGTGTCCAATGTAGGATCCTGTAATTCCTGCTTTCTTCAGTTAAAATTTTCTAGATTATCAGAAACTTCCAATTGGGTCAGTGCCTTTGAATTTGTTCTTGGGATGCCCAGTTGGATTTTTAAATGTACTTAAAAATCTAGTCCATAAAATGTTCCTGTCAGGTGTGCTAGTGATGAACTAAAATAAGGAGGCCTGAAAAATGCTAGAAAAATAGAATTAGGCCAAAAAGGTTAAATGACAAAGGGGAAGCACTTGTTTCATGGTTAACTTTGAATACATTTTGGCTAAAGTTTTGGAGAGGCTACAGACAAGACTGAGACATATTGACTGTACAGCTGCTGTTTTTCAAACAACCAACCCCCTGCACTTCCCCTGCCAGCCCCGTTCATAGAAGATTTTGTACTTGGACGTTTTTAATGCCACTGTAATGTAATGCTTTGTCCTCTTTTTTTTTTAGCCATGGTTGCCAATTGCAGCAAGCTGTTTGATGCTTTCAACATGGGAAATAAACAGACTTACAGAGAAGGATGATGGTATGAAATTCTTTTATAAGGAAACTTGTGCCAAATTTGAACTGTAGTCTTCAAGGCTGAAATGCTGTATGAGGACTCTGCAGTTGTAGCACTATATAAGTGCTCAGTAGCTTTTTTTGTAGGCTGGACATGATTAATTTTAATGCTGTTTGTAAATTTGGTGGTGAGAGCAAAAGTTGTCTAATGACAACGATATTGTAATATTAGTGTCTTGCCCCCTGTGTCTTTCTCCTTTTGATCCTATAAAACATCTCTGCAGGAAGGGAAATAGCTGTTTCTCTGCCTTTTGATCTCTGCACAGATAGTTGTGTTCACCTCTTTTACTCTATAGGAGACATTTGGAATTTTGAGGTTTGAGAAAGGGAAGACAGTCTTATTTCTCCTGATGTACCTAAAAAATGAAATTAAAGATGAGCTGTGACACAGGTAGCTTGGAGACAGTGAAATGAAAATATCCATGAAAATATCCTTAATCACTGTAGTCTCTAATTGTAGGGGGGGGGGTGTTGGTGGGTGTGGCAGATTTTACCAAAAAAGGCTCTGTATCTAATTTATACTTTTAATTTCATTTTACCATCCATGTTAGGATTAACCTAATCACATTTCAGGCCAACTGCTTGTCTATTCCCAGAAATGGAAACACGGCAAACCATGTCCGTGTGTATAAGAGAGACCCGACTTTGTTCAGTTTTCCCAGGAGTCTGACTGAGATCCCACAGCTGGAAAGGGTGAGTGTGTGGACTCTAACACAGAAGGCAGAGAGAGACACACTGACATGTGTTGGCTCAAACAGGTGGGAATCAGGCATAGCCTCGCAGTAGTTCCTTCCTCTAGATACTGCTTGAGGAACCCCTGAAGTCTCAAAACTATGTGGGGTTAACTCTGCTCTGAAACCCTTTGCAATTTGACTTGAAAGACCATTGTTCTGCCTAAATCACCTCATTCTCACTGAGATTTGCAGAGGTGCAGCCACCTCAGAGATGTGCAGAAGCATACCAAGGTCTTTCACAAGCAAATCTTTCTTAACAGCAGCTTTACTAAAAGCCCATATTTTTGACTGTCCTTCTGGAGGCGATTCCAAGGATGATAATGTTGCTGAAGGCTGGACAGCTGTGGAAGACATGACTATTTCTCCTCTTCTTGGCATAGTGGTTTGACAGCATTCCTTTGCAGAGACTGACCTGTTCTCCTTCCTTTTCTCTAAAACTCAATGTGGAACTGTAAAAACTGAGTCGTGAGAAGAAAGTTACTGGCCTTTGTTGTTATTTAAACCGGGAGCGTTTTGTAATGACAGGCAATTAAGGAGACGGCGCTTGCTGAACATGACACATCGCCCAGTAATGTCAGTGCACATAACAGGGGCAGCGCTCTGAGAGACGAGTGATGGTTTGTGATGTGCCAGGAGGCAATTTAGCCAGGAATTAACTTGTGTCTAATCTGATCAGTGGGCTGCTTCAGGTGGTTCAGTCCATGTAAAAGCGTGGACTGAAGGATGCTATTTTTGCAGGCAGGTGAGGAAAGGTAACTAATTTGCAGTTTTTGGGCTATAGGTAGCAAATTTGTTGTCCTTCTTCTGGAACTGCCTTCAAGTTAGACTTCTAATTGTTGAACTTTGCCTTGAAGGGATGAAAAATAGAACAGTTGCACGCACCAAATTATCACTCAAGGCCATATCTCGAGTAAGAAAAATCAGCACAGCTGTACAGCTTCTGCTGCAGTGTCATTGCTCTGAGTGTTTAAATTCCAGGCTCTTATGTGTATATATATATTTCAAAAGAACTTTGAAATATTATAATGTTTCAGTCTTTCAGTTCATTTAATAGACAATCTTTACCAGGTGAAACAGAGGGAAATACAACCTGATATTTAATTGCTACTGATTATGTTGAAAATGTGTATATTACATACCAGTAAAGATGTCTCTGTGTATTCATTCTGATCTTGTCCCAGGCTGCATGACATATTTCAGTCTTTTAGGTGTTTTTTTTATTTTTTTGTTCATTTACCCTTTCAGATTTATTATTTAAAATCTGTCAAGTGGATCTAGAAATGTTGTTCAATTTTAAAGGTGAAAACAATGATTTTGGTTTAGTCTGTAGATACAGATTTTTGTAAAAATAATGTTTTAATGAACCATAAAATTAATTCAGCTCGTTTTTATGGCCTTTTACAGTTCTAAACAAAGATGTTGATGCTTTGGGATTTAACATGCTATATTGTTCTTTGTAGTCTGGACATTGCAACATTTCATGGTGACATACCCTGAGATCCCAATACATAGGCAGTTACACATGTGTTGAAAGTCACTGAGGGTTTTTTCCATTGCCAAGTGAGAAGTGGAGAGCAAAAATAACTTGAATGGGCAAATATCTAGAAAATGAGAATAGAATTAATTTTTTAAGAAGCAGCAACTTCAAATTTTAGTACATAAAATAAACAAGCATAAAAGAATTTGCATTGTAAGAGTGTATCAGTTTTAATTTGACAGTACTCCTGGCATCGACTTGACAGTGTTTAACAGAAAAATCTGATGGTCTTGATAATTCAGATCAAGTGCAGGTTCTGTAGAACTGATGAAATAATTTAGTTTAGTGTGGAAGACTCTTAACCAATATTTGTATAGAATATTATCTTGTTCCACAAGTGGCCTTATGTAATTCAATAGGACCTTTGCTAGAGTAAGATGTTCCCATAGCTGAAGGGTAATCACAATTATCAGTTCCTTCCTCTGAAATTAAGATCTAATTATGTGTTCCTTTACTTGAACAGTCTTGTTTACAGGGTTCAGTTCTTGCTTTTTAACATGCGAAAGGGAAAGGTGTTGAAATTTTATATGGGACTGAAGACATTTGTTTTAGTAAAAAACCCTATATTTTTCAGAGCCTAGACGTTAATGCATATTGAGAAACTTGCCTGCTTTTGCACCTGTAAATTATCACTGAGTGTGTGTGGCACTATCAGAATAATAGTGTCAATAACTGTTAGTTCCTGAAGTGGAAACATTTTTCTCATTGAGGTCTCTGTGCTGGTTTGGTTTTAAGCACATGTAGTGCAGTTTCACCAGTCTTTTGCAGGCAGCTCTAAGATGCTGTGTGACCTCTGAACCAACTAGAAGCCATATTGTCAGGGTTAATGAGGTACTCAGTCCAAGATAATAAGCTCAGCTGGGAGGAAGGAGATTGAGGTTCAGAGCCTTGCTACAAACCTATTGCTGTGGTCAGCTGGAGGGAGGGGCAGAGAACATCTGCTTCGTGTGCACAGAGAATATGATCAGGGTTATATGAAAGGATCAGGTACTTCAATTTTTTGGGGGGAAACTTGTAGACATGGTAGGAAGGACTTTACTTCTTGGTTTTCTAAATAGTTTGAAATATGCAAAACATGTTCATCACTCTATTAATGTAGCAGTGAAGTCTATAGTGCTTGTCATCGAGGAAGAACTATTTTCCATCTTGGAATTCTTCTCGTTTTGGGAAGGGCTTTGGTTGCATGCCAGTCCAAAGCCATGTGCTGTGATTGTCAGGCGTGACATCTCCCCATCAGTCACAGTTAGTGAGTAGTGAACCATGTTCTATTTGCTTTCTCCACCCTAAAGGCAGAGTAACTCTCCTGGTGTCAGTCGAGTTACTGTTGATGTGTATGTGGGTAAATACAGGAAAAGCTGAGGATAATCAAGTTGTTCCATGTAACTGAATTCCCAAAGCCCATCTTTACTTTCAACACTTGTTTCTGCTTTATGTATCCATACAGTTTGGGAAAAAAAACAAAACAAACACAAACCAAACAAAACCAGAAAATATCTCAGTGGCGCCAGAAGTAAATCTGGAAGCTTAACCATAGTGGTTTTTGCAATACTGCAAAGCAGTGCTGTAATCTTTACTGTGAGTGACAATCGTAATAAATCTCTCTGCTCAGTAGGTGCAAGTGCTATACTATGTAAATTGCTTTGAGAAACAAAAAGTGAGGACAACACTATTAAAAGCTGATTGAAAGGCCAGTTGAAAGTTCCTTTCATCAGGCTACTCAGTCCACAGACTGGAAATTAAAACCCCTCTGGGACATGCAACTGTGAAGACAAAGCTGTTTAAGAGGATTTACAGGTTGAAAAAAGCAAAATTCAGGTACTCATCAGTGACTATTGTTTTAGATGAGCTCTGGTAAAGGGGACAACCCTATAATATATTCTTCTGTTCAGAGATTAGAATCTCTGAATCATAGAATCATTTTGGGCTGGAAAAGATCTTTAAGATTGTCTAGTCCAACTGAAAACTTGACACTGCCAAGCCACCACTAAGCCATGTCCCTAAGGGCCACATCTACATGTCTTTTAAATATCTCCAGGGATGGTGACTCAAACGCTTCCCCAGGCAGCCTGTCCAATGCTTGACAGCCCTTTCCATGCTAAGAATGGGTTTTAGAGTAAAGTCCATGAAGAAATTTTCTTAATATCCACTCTGGTGCAACTTGAGGCCATTTCCTCTCATCCTGTTTCTCGTTACTTGGGAAAAGACACTGACTCCTAACATTACAGTCTCTTGTCAGGGAGTTGTAGAGTGTGAGAAGGTCCCCCTTGAGCCTCCTTTTCCCCAAGCTAAACACCCCCAGCTCCCTCAGCTGCTCCTCATCAGATTTGTGCTCCAAACTCTTCCGCAGCTCAGGTGCCCTTCTCAGAACTTGCTCCAGCCCCTCAATGTCCTTCTTGTTGTGAGAGGTCCAAAACTGAACCCAGGATTCGAGGGGCCTCCCCAGTGCCCAGCACAGGGGACAGTCACTGCCCTGGTCCTGCTGCCACAGTGTTGCTGGCACAGGCCAGGTGCCCTTGGCCTCCTTGCCCCCCTGGGCACACACTGGCTCATGTTCAGGTGCTGTGGACCAGCTCCCTCAGCTCCTTTCCCCACGGGCATTTTCCAGCCACTCTGCCCCAGCCTGGAGCTGCAGGGGGTTGTTGTGGCCCAAGGGCAGGACCTGACTCTTGGCCTGGTTGAACCTCATCCAGCTGGCCTCAGCCCATGGATCCAGCCTGTCCAGATCCCTCTGCAGAGCCTTCCTGCCCTCCAGCAGATCAACTTGGTGTTGACTGCAAACTTACTGAGGGGTCACTTGAACCCCTCATCCAGATCATTGATAAAGAAATTAAACAGAACTGGCCCAGGACACAGCACTTGTGACCAGCCCCAGCTAGATGTGACTCCATTCACCACCACTCCTTGGGCCTGGCCGTCCAGAAGCAGAATAGCTGTGCTATCAAATACCTGTGGGAGCTCAGTGTGGCCTGTTTGCTGCTTCATGAGTGCTGAGTTAATCAGCAAACTTTTATCATCTTGCTGGACTTGAACGCTGAACTGTGTAAGATGTGCTGTTGCCAGATTGTGAACACACAGCCCTCTGTCAGTCATTCCTCAGCACCCATGCTGTTCAGAGTTTGCTGGCTGTATTTTGTCTCTCCCAGGGGTAACTCCTGTGGTCTTTATCATCCAGTTTGTTTCTGTCTACTTTTGTCCACATGATGATTTGTCTCAAGAGGTTTTTCTCCCCTGTTGTTTTTTTTAGTTCATTCCCCAAAAGCATTTCACTTAAATTTTACATCTCTCTGTTTCTTTCTCTGTTGCAACATAAAGCTAAAATTCTCCCTTCTGAAAATTCTGTAGCAGTAGCTCTGCTGAATTCCATTTGATTGGTGAGACAAAATCATTTACATATCTGTATTTCTCAAAAATTCTTTGTGTCAGTTTGAACCAATATAAATTGGTACTTGGCAGCCATATGAGCCAAGAATATGGCCAATAAAGTCATATTCTGTTTTGTAAATCAGTAAATTCCTGTTCCTTAAGATGTATCTTGGCTTGCAAATCCACTGCAAATTCACCTACATTTTATCATTTGATTATATCTGGAATAAGTAGCAATTTCCTCCTGCTGCTTGTCAAGGTGTATATATTCCAGGTCATATTTAATAATGCAGCTTCCTAAGGTGACCTCTTTTCTGCATGAATGTTGGCTCTGACCTTCATTTGTTGAGCTCAGTTCATTACATATTGTCTTTGCTTGCTTTTGCATTCTCTAGGGAATACTCTCATTTCAGCTCACAAGGGGTTTCACTGCTAATGAAAATCCCTAAGCATCACAATTAAAATTTACTCTGCTGTGCTCAGTCTAGGAAAAAGAACAATATAAATTGCAGTTGGTAATCTAGATCTCGTTAAAATCAACTTATTTATTTCCACATCAAGTCAAAGTCATTTACATGCATTTCTAAAGGGTTAAACAAAATGAGCCATATTCTGCTATTAGTCTCACTGGAGCCATGGACATCTGTTTCAACATAACTCAGTAAAGATACTGCTCCAAAATAAAGCAACTTCTGTGTTTCTTTCTTCAGATAGTCAGAACAAGCTAGTGTAACCTAGATAGAGGTAGGACTTACTCCTTCATTGAGTATCTCAACTTTCTTATGCTGCTTGACCACTTCCCATGCTAAGGATGTGTTTTAGAGTAAAAGTCTTTCCTTAGAAAAATCTCATATGGCTGTTTCTTGCATTACTCTGACTAGACCTGAATGAGTTTCGAAAACAGGTTTAATTAGAATGAGTAAATGAATGTTCCTTGTATGATGGAGAGAAATGTTACAGAGATATTATCTGTGTCCATTTGGGTAAATCTGAATAATCATTTGTCCCAGAGTTGTCTCTGATGTAAATACTTCTGTGTTACTGTAAATACTTTCATATCTTGGTGCACATCTCTCTGTCACTCTTGGCTGAAAACAGTTCTACTGAATTCATGACAAGTTAGTAATGCCAGAGGTCCCACTCATCTCAGCTGATTTCTCATCAACCTGACTATAAGTCCACAAAATCTGCAGTGAAAGCAGCTGTCCCTGCCTTCTGATTCACTGATGCAGACACCTATATAAGGCCTCTCTGACGCTGGGAAGGAAGTCAAAACATGCCTGTGAGCTGATACTCCCCCACTTCTCTCCTGTCCCAAGAAAAAAGCCTGAGCTTCTTCCCACTCACAGAATCTCAGGCAATGCTCTACCCCACTGACGTTTCCTGAGGCATCCAACTGGGTGTTGCTACAGCAGCAAGGGCCGGGAGATCCAATTTAGTATTTATTCTTCCCTTAGGAATGTATCCATGAGTCAAATCTCCATCTCTGCCTAACACTTGGCGTTGGTGCTGCTGCCTCATCCATTTGGCTTCAAGGCTCTGTATGGGCAGCAGTCACAACACCAGGAGCTTTTAGCAGCTGTTTTTCACCATCATCTCTGTTATAGCTGCTCTATAATTTTAAGTGACTGGAAAATTCAATATATTTGAAGGGAATATCATTTCTGGATCGCAGTGAATGAGGGTATTCTGCAGATTTTTCTTTAACGTAAGAAAAAAAAGTAAAAACCTCAAAATTAGAATGGGAATTGAATTCATCAAGTTGAGCCTTAAATAAAATTAATAGTGATGGTAAACTGTAATGGAAGTGAGATGTGTGTCTCATGAGTCTTTATTCAGCACAGTATTAACTCATATTTCTTATTATAACTTCAGTTCCTGTTATAACTTTACATTTAAATAGTATTTTCTCTTACAGACACTCAAAAGATATTATGTTTGAGAAATGTACACAAAAAGTGTGTTTAATTTCTTAGCATCAAATGCCCTTTGACTGAATCAATAAATATCCTTCTCTTAGGTGGACTTTCAGAGGTCTTTGAGTCAGACTTTAAGAAAGGACTCAGAAACTCTCAGAATATGCAAAGTCAGTGAGGCTCAATATTGGTAGACATACCAAGCAAAACAGCATTGGACTTCTCATGTTCCAGTTAGAGTTTTCCTTCTGGAACAAGGAAGTACTAGAAATCTTCAAGATCCAGTGAAGAAATTTCAAACTGTGACCTTGACAAGAAACAATTTTTTGAAATCTTAACAAAACATTATGAAATGTGAAAGTCGAATCTCTATTTTCTTAAATTCATGTCAGTATTACACTGGGGGTTATCAATGGAATATCTCATGTGCAGGCATTTATTTTCTAATTTATTAATATAATTTGAAGTTTAAAATATATTCATTTAAGTGTAATCATCAGAAACTCATATTTTTTGGATTTGAGAGCTTTTCCTTTGATGTTAAAAATATAGTAGGATGTAAATCACAGTGCTGTAAATTTTTAAAACTACAGAGAGACTAACACTTGAAATTTTCAAGAGGCAGAGAACATTACTGTAAGGAATTTTGTAGTGCTCTTGATGTTTTCCTGTTTCTAAGTTCCCACTAGGAAATTCTGAAACTAGTATAGTAGCATTGAATTATCTCAAGTGGTTTTCTGCAAAAGAGCCACTGTGTGACAAGGAGGCCATTTTTGGCATATAAGGCATATGTAGGGCAGTGTCTCACAAGGCAGGGAAGTTCTGCTGATGAAATGTCATTTGTGAAATAAGTGGTGTCCTGCAGCTCACTTATCTATGGAGAAACCAGGCAAATAAATGGAGGTTAAGTGCATGCATATTTAGGAAGAAAGAATATTCTGTGTGTACAAGCCAAAATGAGTAATTTGTTGGTTAAATAACAACCATAGGCCTGGGTGTGTCAAAGCACCAGGATGCAGCATTCACATCTGAATGGTTAATAAAATAACACTCTGAAAAGTTTCCTTTGGTTTAGTCACACATTCTTAGGCCCACTTTGAAGAAGGGACATCTGTCCTTAAAAATTGGTCGGTGTCTAATCGTCCAAAGGAACAATAATGACCTCAAAGACATTAACAGCATGATACGTGTTCCCAGTATATGTAGTAACTTTTTTCATGGAAAGTAGCAAACAACTCAGATTTAAATTAAGAAGTAGGATGTTTGTGATAATTTTTCAGAAATAAGGGAGACAGGAATTTTCTACATTTACATGCAAAATGCAGACTGGAGTGAATTCACAATGGCATCTCTCCTGGTCAGCTTTTCTCATTGTGCTCTCCAGTGAAAAGCATCCAAGGCGTGCTGAGTTCAGGCAGAATCTTTTGTGTGTGCATTTGTGATTTATAATAAACTTGGACATCTTGGGAGGTGTTATAGAGAAGGAAAATTTTAAAGAAGATAAAATCTAAAAGCTTTTAAAGTAATTTTCTTTTTCAGATCTCACTGTGAGGATAAATGACTAAAAGAACCATGATTCTCAATTATGAATTTCCTATTCCTGTGCAGTGTAAGATCTTTTCGATAAGATGCATCACATTAGTGAAAAACACAAACACCTAGTTCATTAAAAGATAACTGCATCATGAAAGGCAGGAAAAAGCCTCCTGAAAGTGCTCTGCAATGCACATAAAGCACTTTTACTTATTTCAATTCAATTTGAAACGCAAGCATTGTAAAATCACCAAGCTACATTTTCCTTATCAGCATAATTTATGAAGCAGAGTTTCTGGAACTGTAGTTGTTTGCTTAGTTTCCATTTTCTCCCCTATTCTCAGTAAAATAATCACGTTCATCACCAGAAGCAGGGGAAAAAAAAAAGAACTCTTCTTCCACAGCATCTTAGAAAGTGTATTGAACTCAGATTTCCTGAACATTAATACCCCTTAGTTACTTCAAACACTTTCTGTTTGTCTATGAAAGTGTTCATACTGGAATCTTCTCAGTTTTGAGTAATTGAGTGCAATATCTTCTAATGCTATTAGAACCACAATGCAATAAAATATAAAAAGATGCTGTCACTAGCTGATTCAGTTACATTTTTCATATAAAATTTCAACACCAGAGACTGTGAAATGTGTAATAATATGGTCTCCAATTCTTATAAATTGGCCAGCATGGTTCAGCCCTAGCAGGAGCCTCAGAGCCATCTGGCTGTAGCTTGAGATCTCTCTCCAGAGAGCAAATCAAGTGTCAGAGTGCATCTTTCTGTGAGTTAGAGTGAAGCAACTATAACTTACTGTTTCAAAGCTTGTGGTTTGGAAATAACCAGAGTGAACTTGCAGATTTGAAACTCAGAATTCCCCTCCCTGTAACCACATTGACATTGAAGGGAACTGAGCCCTTAACTCTTGGATGTGTCACCACCACCAGCTGCACTTTGGCAGAGCATCACTGGAGTGTGTCAGGAAGGTGTGTGGAGTGGTAAGAGAGCCATCACAGAAATGAAGAGTCACTGTGACCGTCAGTAGCAACAACTTAAACTTTGCGGTAACCTTTACTCATGGAAAGTCTCTTTGTAATTAGTGGAAGATCTTTTGTCAGCGGGAAGCTGGGTAATGGATACAGAACCTTTCTTGGCTGAAGAGATAATGAAATACCTTTGAGGCTGCAGGACTGGATCTGAGGATGCAGAGCTGCAGAAAAGTGTAATTAATAGAGGATATTTCATTCTTTGTAGCGCAAAGATTGTCATCTTTGAAGAGGATATTAAAGACCTTGCTTGTTCTGGTATTCCCAAAATAGCCTGAGCTCCTACTGTGGATAAAGCAACATGAGTTTACATTTGTGTTCTACTACTTCTATGAAAGCACAATATATTTAACCACTAAGGCAACAACCAGACTACAAGACAAAAGAATGTCACTGATGTGTAACAGCAGAGCACTGGTGTACAAGTCCTGTGCAATATTCACAATCCAGTTCTCTGTATAAGAAATTATTAATAATAACAACCGTAGTTAATAAAGGCACAGAAGCATCTCTTCAAAGAAAGCTGCTGAAGCTTTTTGCAGCTGAATGGTGGGGAGGTTTCTAAGCCACGTAGGTCAGTCAGATTCTGACAGAAGGGTCTTTCCCCACTGTGTTGGCTTTGGGGTGGTGTACACGCTTTAGATTGCTTTTAGAAATGTTAGCAAAGGAATTGAGTGTGAATGGTAGTGTTCGTGTCTCCATTTTTACCAGCTTAGTTTTTAAAAAAGATGTCTCAGAGGATCCCACATAAACCATGGTATGAATTCCTTCCCATTGTCAGGTACTGTCCAGCACTGCTGGACTGACTAATGCTTCACTTACTGGGACTCCCTGAGTAGGTGAAAGTAATTTCTGGGAAGAAAGGATGAAATACTGAGCACACAGGTTGCACAAGAGAGGTGAATTCTTCTGTCATTTCTTTTAGCCTTCAAAGTGAATTAAAATGCACAAACAGCTGGTGCACACCTGCTCCTGAATTTAGGTCCTACTCACCTCATATCTTCAGCTCAGGAGACTTTTGCTTATTAGAGGTTACTTTTTGGTATTTTCTAGTTTAATTTTGCTTTCATGCTTTTGGTGTTATTCATGGGATACATAAGCTTTTTAAAAATTTTGTTTACCAGAAACAAAAATAAGAGGCTGAAGAGAAAAAGATTTTCTGCTCGTAATCCTAAAAACCAGGTCTCAGGTTCTCCCAGTGGATTTAGATCCTCTTCAAGAGCAAAAACCCTGCCTAAAGCATTATTCTCACAATCCAGCTTTGACTGCAATCATATTGCTCAAACCTTTATCAGAGTAAACAACTTTAAAATGCAGGCTTTCATTTGCTCACTATGTTCTAAGCAGCAAGCTGGACATATCTTTAGCTTGAGATTCAGCAGCCATTCAATTGTTTCAAATGAACTTCAGCCCTGTAAGACCACTATTGTGAAATCACTGATGATTGTTCTGTGACACAGGGATAGTAAAATTGTTCATATATTCTTTTTTATTTTCAGTAAATATTAAGTGAGCAACTTAAAAGGGGAAGCACAAGAAGAAAAGCTTATAAGTGTATATGATGAGGTTGGAATAAAGCAATATGTTGCACAAGGTCTTCATTACGTTGCAAATGTGAACAAAAGGATCAGTGTCTAATGAAATATTAAATGTTGGCATTTTGTACAGCATCCAAGGAGAGTATGCCACAAGCAACTAGCAATTAATTCTAAAGCACCCCTGTGAACAGGTTTTCTGTTTAGAGATGAGAAATAAGACTCAGCTCAATAGACCCAGGGTACTGCTATAGGCATATTTGACTTGTTTGCACAATATGAGCTCCTATGACAAATAAATAAAATAATAGAGATCACTTACAATAGAAGGAAGTTAAGCACAAATGCCAAAACTTGTGTACCTGTCTGTTCAGATTGAGACTCATCCGTCTACAGCCTGGCATATTCTGTGATTGATTTTCAGGTGTTAAGAGCAGTTGTTCTCCTTGAGCAGAGGAAAAGATCCACATTCTTCTTCTGGAGAACAGGTTAGATGCTCAGACCTGGAAACTATCTAAACCCATACTTTAAATTATATATGTTCAATAGTTTATGTAAATATATACTTAATACTGACAGGAAAAATATTTGCCCATATCCTGAGATATTCTCGGTTGGGTGTGGTCTTTGTGTTTTAACTTTAGGCATTATGTTTATTCTTAATTATATTAAACAGTTTAAACATAAACCAGTCAGATTAGCTATTGTGTGTGAAGACAGCAAGATGATGAAAAGAGCCCAGAATATGATAAAGTAGGAGGATACATCTGCCTTTTACATCAGAAGGAAACTTTTTGCCCATTTTTTCTTAACTTTTCTCTGAGTTGTCTCCAGCTGAATGATTTGTTTCAGGCTGGTTTTATTCCAAAGGACTGCCATAAATTAGTACCAGGCACCTGAGAATTCATGGGGAGATGTGTTTAAAATATGGGGGATTTGTTTTGGTTTGTTCTTTTTTTTTTTTTTTAATAGAAAACCTCAGCACCTATTGATAAGTTTAGACTAGGGGTTCTTTTCAAAGTTTTACAACTTTTCTAAATTAGAATTAAGAGCCTATTTTCTGTCTGCAAAACTAAAAATAAAATAGTGTTGGTGTAGGTGTCAAGAGGCTTTTTTGGAGCTGTGTTTACCCTGTGTGTTGTATGATCTCTCCATATGTGTAAATTTAGGAATTAACAGTTAAGAGTTTAGTCAGCTTCTATGTCATTGCTTTCTCCCTCACTGGGAAGCCAACCTCTGAGGCTCTGAACATCTGGTGCCATGCAGCAGAATGACAATGCTGGTGTCAGAGTGTAACACTGGTGCTGGAGTGAGGGACAACTCTATTCTCGTTTAGCATATGGCAACATGTGTTCTCATCAGTCATTTATCTGCTGACCCGTGCTTACAGCTGAATCTTAATGAGGGGGAGAGAGTGGGGAGTGAAAGCCTGCCCTTGGATACATATGGTTCTTCAGAATCCTCACATACAAGGTGAAACAAAGATCAGTTGGAATGAGATGCTCCCCAAAGTCCACATTGCATGCTTAGCACTAATTTCTGCAAGTAAATGGAAATCTAACATTTCTAACTCTCGGTTCCTACAGACAGTTCAGGTTCTGCAGCTACAAGGGGCATGTTCAGGTAACTGGGAGCAACCAGGATTATGTCCATAAAACACTGATTAGAAGCTCTCAATTGAATGAACTATGTATTAGAAAAAGCCACTAGATTTTACTTTAAAACATGGAAAAAGAATAATGTTCTTTCTCTGGTAACTACTTAAATCTGAATAGAAGCTGATGAAAGCTTTACTGATAATAGTTTCCAATTGATGAGAAATAAGATGATGGATAAAACCAGAACATCAACTTCACATACTTTATCTGAGCTGTTATGACTGAAAAACAAGTATGAGATAGTCATAAAGTTAAATTGTTTCGAGGTTATATGACAACACTAATGGCTCTTCATATTACTTTGTTTTTTTCCTTTCAAGGCTGAACAGCGTGTACAGTTTTGTGTATTTCTATAAATCGATGTGGTTGAAATTATGTAAACATTTGCAATAATTTAATTCACTGCATCTCACTGGGGCTCAAGTTTGGGTACTCTGCTAGCTGCTAAATTGCAGGAAATGTGGAACTGATCCAAAACTTGAAAAGAGCTGTGATCTCTACTTGGTTGCAATTTTATTTGTTTTTTTTTTTTATAATCAAAATCAAGATACAGGTTTGAACAAATGTCAACAGATTGGATGCAGGTGTGTGTAAGATCTGGTCCTAAGAGAACAATCCAGCTCCGTTAGAATGGATAGCAAGCTTTCCATCACCATTACTTATCTCTGGATTGGACCCTAAACTGTTTCCAAGTGTGAGTATTTACAGTTCTATGGAGAACTTTTTTATTAGAAAAAGTCATACTTGCGCAGGTGATGTCTGACAATTTGGAAAGTGGGTGAAAGATTAATCCAATGGGAATAAAAAAAATAAAGAAAATTAGAAAAAAAGAAAATTCTAACTTGTTGCAATATTATTTTGTTGCTACGGTTTGACTGGGGAACACACCCAAGTTCTCTGCTTTCCTTTTGAACCTGGAGATTATTCCCACATTAAATCAGTTACTGTTCCTTTGTACATACTCCATGACATTGAAGTTTGCTTCTCAAACTATTCTAATGTTTAATGCTTAAATTGGTTTGCTCTGTTTAAATGACACTTTTGGCTTTTGTACTCAGGAAATGATTTTGCTGTAAGAATGAAAGACAGCAGAATAACCAGGATCTCTCAGTTCCAGGAGATTCCTGAGACAATCCTGACATCTAAATGTGATGTTAGTACCCTTTCATGTTATAAAATTACTTCCATTTCCCTGAAACAAGCATTTTTTTTTACAATTCTATCAAGAGTTTCTACCCAAGGTAAATGGGAGGTGGAACAGAGGTAAGAATTGGTGTTTAAAGTTGTAGGGAGGGGGAACTGCCTGTGTTGAAACAAAAGATCACAGGATAAATGACCACATTGAATTTTGCATTTTTTTTCCTTTTTGCTTATGACATTGGTATCCAATTTCCATTTGAAAGCATTTTTAAGCAAATCAGGCTTTTTTGTGTCAGTTCCACAGGACAAAGAGTAGCTGCAACTACTGGCTGGAGAAAATGTTGCCAGTAAAGGTGGCTGCTGAGTCCAGAGTGCCTTGGTCTCATTTTGCACTGCTGTGCTCTGTTGGCAAAGGGTAAGTTGAAGCTGCATAAGAAGCAGGTTCTAGAAACTGTCTTTAATGTAGAAGAACACTTCAAGTCTTGCCAGAGAAGGAAATCCTATCCCCGTTTGCTCATTCCAGCTACCACCTTCTGTTTACACAAGTGTCATCCATGTGGTAACGCAAAAAAACCCTGAAGTCTGGGAACTGATGTGTATTTATTTTGCCAGGTGAATTATAACTGGGATCAGTTCCCTGAGCAGCTTCATGAACATTTCTTCTGTCTGAAGTGAAGGGATGGTTTTGTTGGTATATGGAGGGCTTTTAGCAGGAACACTGGCTTACCACAGCTTTCAGTGCCCAAGGAACTGTGAATGCACTTCTCAAGGAAAGGTGGGCAGATTGCTTTAAGACTGGGAAGCAAATGGAGAAAAGTTTACCTTAGCCTGGAATTTGGTCTCACTATATCTCTTGCATTTGTAAATCAATGCTACACAGATTAGTGCATGCATCACTAAGCCCACAAAGAAGATATAGTAGAGCATTCCCTCTGCCAAGCACTGAGTTTTGTGCTTCTTCCATTACACTGAGTTGAAAATATAGCCCAAAGCATGAATCTGGGATAAATACCAGATGCAGAGAATAAAATATATGCTTTAGTCTATCCTTTATCTGGACATCTGCAGTTTCATGACTGTGTCCCAGCTTATTTGTGTTAACCTGACTTTATATCACACACAGCTTCTTTTCTTGCTTTATCCATTGCTGCTCCCTCTGGAGCAGACTGTTCCTGGCTGTGTGGTTAGAGCACACAGTCTGTGCAACATCAGGATATATCTCCAGTTCCTGCATTTCCCTGTGACTATTTTCTGTCTTCAGAAAATTAAGGATTTCTGTTCTCCTCGAAATTAAGGATAAACTGAAGGAGTTGGAACTATATGGGTTCATGTCTTCAGTTTGTATCCTTGTACCATATACAATGAACATAGTGAAGACAAAGCAGATTACCTGTTTTCCTGGTCCTCACATTTATTACTTATTCATCTGCAATTAAAGAATGCTAATCTGATGGGTAAAGTGGTGTAGCTCCCTGGTACATTTCCAGTTTCTCTCACCTCATCGTATCACTGCAAGGGGAAAGCAGTGAAATTCGTTTTCTACTATTATATGTTTCAAAGAGTAACATTCTTGCCTGGGCTGAGACTTTGTATGACAAGTTTCAGGGCCATGTGAGTTCTTTATGCTTGAGCTCCAAATCAAGGCAGGGAAGAAAGGATTTTCATAATAGAAATGCTCACACACAACATTAATTGTATCAGCATGAACTGTGGAACTACAATAAAGGTTGTTTTAATTTGACTAAAAATGAATAGATTACTGAGAATCAATTGCAATCTAATAAGGGTCTTATTGTAAAACCTACTAATAAGATGGAGTGGAATTGTTCTGAACTGTGCTCCTGGGAGTGAGATTTCAAAAGAACTGAACGCTGACTTTTATAAATCTTTGATCAGTGATACTAATGGAAAGATAGAAACACCTATCTCCCAGTGTTTCCACTTTTCAATAATCTGTTGCCAGATAATTACTAAAAGAGAATTTTCTTTCTTAAAACTTTGGTCTCAGAAGAACTGAGCTGCTCCTGGGTAGAGCTGAGAGCTCTTAACTCCTCTTGTCTGTGCAGGAAGCTGAGGGTGCTGAGCAAGTCACAAAATTTGGCTCATGAGGACAGAAAAAGATGCAAGTAGATTGTCTAGGGTGTCTAAGTCAAGTGTCTAATACAGGAGTGACTTATCCCAGCCTTAAGCAGTTGTTTTCAGGTGGACTCTAAAATCAGCCCATCTCTGCATTGTCCCAAACTGTAGCCTAAATAACTGTGTTTTGACTAAATGCCTAATTTTTTTCTTAACTAAAATTAGCAGGGAATAAGAATCAGAGCACATCTTAGTGAAAATACCTTTATTTGGATTATTGAGAATCTCAGCCCAAGAGTGTTTCACGATTTCCATGACATGCTGAAGGTTAAGTGACACCTTAATCAAACCTTGTCTGTGTGGTAATTCTTTCCCCCCAAAAAGAATCCAGTATAAACTCTAAAATCTTAAACCCGATCATAAGAAACGTAAAACATTTTTGTGTCTCCTTAAAAAAAGGAAAAGAAAACCAAAACAGAGTTCAAAATTTCTATTTCATGATTAGAAATATGAAGTGTTTTCTTAGTATTTTTAGATACATATTTTGACAGCTTTCCTATATTGCTGAATGTATTGATCCTGAACGTTTTGTAAATGACTGACTAAGCATTTGTGCCATCAAAGCCCTATTTGTCACTTGCTATTTTGAAACAAAAAAATCAAATGGAAACAATTTGACAGGTATAAAAGTATCAGGGATATTCCTAGATAGAATTAATAATGATGACAACATTTGAAAGCATTTTGACTTCTACTTGCAGATGTTAACCAACTTTTTCCTGTCAGAGTTCAGGCAAAGAACTGTGTAAATTGTCTTGATTAGTTTTCTTTTGCTGTTACAAATTTCTTCTGCCTTCTTTTGAAGGACTCAGTGCTGAAACCTGTCAGATGCAAAGTATTGGACTATATACAGGATAGTTTATTCCAGAATGGCACATTCTATGATCCTGGCAGCTTTTTTCTAATTTGCAATTCTCATATATTTCTTTTTCCTTTTTCCCCAAGCCTCAGTCACACTGTCAAGGAGAAGAAATAACTCTGTGTGATTTACCCAACCAAATATGTCAGAAATCATGAAAAATTACTACTCCTATAGTGAGTGATTAAAGAAAAGGAAAGAGAAGGAAGATTATATACCCAGACTATCTGGTAAATGCTAGGAAGTGCATTTGTTGGTCTTTGGAACAGTTTATGAATTATTCATGAGCAGGATGGTGATAGATTTAGCAGCAAATAGAATCAGCAGCAAATAATTTGAAAAACCTTGAGAATACAATGTATGATAATCTGAGATTAATCACTTGACTGAGGCTCTGTGGTTTAAATTAGTAATCATTAAAGTCAGACAGTCATATTTATCTGAATTTCCAGGACCTAGTTGTAGATTTATTATCTACATATTGAGGCAGGATGCTAAGGAATAGGAGTTTCATCTCTTCCCTTTTGTTTTAGAAATGTTCAGTTATGCTTTGCTCAGATATTTTGTCATTTCTGATTCTGACGCTTATCGCGGCCAGCAGAGTAAAAGGTGCATGAAAATGCAATCAAATTTAAATTCAGTTACAACTTAGCCAGCTAAAGACAGGATTATGTTTTATTTTACATTAACATGCTTGCTTACTGCCTATTTATAACCTCCTTCAATGGCAGATCAAAAGACCGACAGTCTAAGACACCATCATCTTAAAACATCTTAAAATATAAACCACTAAAAAAACACAAACCACTAAAAAACCACATACAGGCTTTAGCCTTTCCGAGGAGGAATATCCATTCCCACCATCATGTGATCCTTCATATATTGCAGTATGTTACAAGCTTCTTCCTCTTACATTTCTTCATCAGTGACCACCGAAGCAGAAGGACATTAGGTTGGGTTGACATCACTGGTTGCTTTCAATCTGTGTACCATGAGAGACTTATCCTGTCTTTCCTTTAAATTAAATTTCAATGGCAACTTAAAGCACCTTGAGAAGGTTGGCAGATGTGATCCTCTGCTCTTCTAGGGAAGGCACACAGAGAGCTGTGTTCACTGAGAACCCTTCTGGGCTGTGCAACCTCTGGAAATGTTACACTGAGTGAAGTAACTCTCTCACTCTGTTTCTATTAATTCTCCAGTCACTGGGAGAACAAAAGAAAAATCCATTTGGAGTTGATTTTCTCCACTTATGTCTGAGAGGTTAGGGGCTGTATTACTCATCTGAGATGTGGAAGGTGTTGATTAGGTGGATATTTTCCAGTTGACAACGTGCAAAAGTTTAAGTCCGGGATTGCCAGCTTTAAGGACAATGTCTGAACATCCCATTATGATGGGATTCAAGTGATTGAGTTACCTCAGCCTTTGCTGTAAATGCTTTGAATACAATGCATAAATATTCATGGACTGAAAATGAGTAAGAATAATTCTTTGACCTGCAGGCTTGTTAAACAAAATATCTAATTCCTAACATTAAAAATATACAATTTTATGCTGAAAGACCAGTTTCAACATGAGAGATAGAGAAATGTGCATTTCAGGAAGTTCAGTGGCTCAAGATTTAGTGTATTATCTTGACAGCTCCTAGGAAGGAAAAAAGTGGAGCACTGCCCTCACCCAAAGCAGTCACAGAGGTGCTCAGATTACTGGACCAAGTGACTTAGAGGAGAAATGCCTCTTCTACTTCTTTGTATCTGTAGTTAAGAGATATGAAACATGTCCAGAATCCCTGGCCCTGCAGAGAACACTGGAGGAGGAAGTGTCTCTTTTGTGAGTCCCATTGGTGCTTCCCAGTAAGGTAGAATGAGAGTTTTTCAGTGTCCTTAAGGCTTGAGAAATTCCAGCCTTTCTCGAATGCTGAAATGTAGACCCCATGGGGTTTTACAAACTGAGCCACAGGTGCCAAGAGATTTACTGCACTAAGCAATAGCTGAACAGGGACAATATACAGTCCAAATGAGATGGTTTCAGGTGCCCAAAGGGTAGTTGGATGGCTGACTTTGTGAATCAAATGTTAATTCTCCAGAACATTCTAAAAATCAGAATATTACCACATAGTTCTACTCCATGCTCTTCAATACAGAACTATATAATGTAGACCAATTTAATATTACAGGCATAATTCAGATCATGTTTTATAAAACACTGCTGTCTTTCCATAGTATCCTTCTTTCACATAAAATCTACCTGTATTTTTTTAAATCCATTATTGTTCATCTCTGTCATGCTTTTGAGATACTTAAAACAGAAGATTACAGAGAGGAGTAGGAGGACCAAAGATCTTGCAAACAAAGTAAAGTGTTGTGTTTTAGACTAATTGTTGTTTTGGACATCTCTCTTCCTCAGCACCCTTTTATGAAATAAAGGAAATTCCTGGTATCACATTGGTCTCTCTACATCGTAAAATAGGACTGGAGAGAAAAATTCACTCTATGGTATGTGTATTGTTCAAAAATATCTCCCTTTGGGAATGTCACTGAGATGGTTGTATCATTGCACATTTAGTGTTATCATCTAGAGGGGTTTGTTTTATTTGACAGATACCATGTTTTTTTGCTGTGACACCTGTTATACCTTCAGCAAGAAGGAAGAGCCTTGTTTTGAATTTAAGAACAAGCAAATTTGAGAACAAGTGAATCTAACTGAATTTAAGAATGAGTTTTTGGCTGGGAGTTAAAACTATTACTATGTATGTCAATGTGATTTTCTTTAAGAACAGAGGGAGGCCCTTAAGAAGGACTTGTGGGGGTTAAAAAGGGCAATAAGATCTTACAGGAGAGTGGAGAAGACTTGGTTTGTGCGTGGTGAGAGCTGTCCAGAAGAAGGTATGGAGGTGAGGTTAGGAGGTGTGAACTGAACAGGCATGGGTGGGAATAACAGCAAAGAACAACAGGATGGGATGTTTAACCAGAAAGGATGAAGAAAAGGTGATTAATGATCAGTTGGCTTTTAACCTGTGTATAGTGCCAAGACTGTATTAAACCTCTATCACTGGCATCAAGGGTTGACATTTATACCACCATTAAGGAATTTTCTGAATGGTCACCCAATTCTAGTAAATTCGTGAGTGTCTCTATTCTACAAGCCAGAAATCACTTGAACCTTTGTATTTCTATTTATGTTCCTGGGCACTGGTCCTGTGCCAACAGACCCAAATTCAGTAGGGCATTTGAGAACTTGCTTATTTCTGATCCAAATCATGCCTTTCTTTTTTTTTTTTGTCAATCTCCCCAAACAGAGTCTTCATAATGGCCAGTGGGGAAAAAAAAAAGGAAAAGAAAAAAAAGCAATCCATGAAAGTGTGTTGCCCTGCCTAGTGATAAAAAGAGAAAAAAAAATTGGTAGGACTTGAGCTTGATATCATTTGCTACAAGTGTTCCTGATTTAGCTCTATGACTTAACCCTGCTCCCAGCTGAGCACACACATTAGTGGCCATAGAGCTGCAGTCAGTGACATTCCTCCCAGCAGGTCTGCAGGTATTTCACATGTTTCCTGGCTACCCTGGGAGTACTGCACATAATGCTGCCAACCTCCCTTGCTCTGGGAACAAGCTTGTCATTCCAGATCTCTGCTGACTACTGCAGAGTACCGAGTTGTTTAAAAAGATAGTCATGAAGCGATGGCTCTTTCTTCATAATTAACTTATTTATTCTTTATCCATAATAGCTGCTCATTACAAACACTTCTTATTCATTGGGAAAGCTACATCACTCAGGGATGCTGTATAGATTTTTAATTTTCTCCTGTAAATATATGAGGCCTGTCAATTACCACTTTGGTCTGAGGCTTCAGGAATTGGATCAGCCTCATTAAAGTAGAACAAAGTAATTTCAAAGTAAACAGAATATTTTGTGCTGAGCAACTGAAAAAAAAAAAGATACACTCATCTAAAATAGTTATTTTCATATTGATCAGCCAGGCTTTCCCTGAAACACTATGCAGTGGTTTCCATTCAAATTAGGTATGGACATAACCACTGCTTTCAGCTGGTAATGGGTAACAGAGTGTTTCATGTCAGAGCTTGACCTTGACACTTGCACCTAGCTTTGTCTCCCAGCTCCCCAGTAATCCTACATTTTGAGGATATTTAAAGGTTGCTCCCTTTTAGAGGCTTCTTTCATATTAATTATAAGAATTTAAATGCATTACTGAGCATATGTGAAAGTCCATGGGAACAAAACAGATTCTGTTTTAAATGTGGACATTATTAAAGTTACATATTAATGTTTTACTGAATAAAGAGGGATTTAATTATTGCTTGGATGTTTCCCTGAGTCTGTGATTTGAGTTAGTCCATTACAATGTAAGGCCATCTGTGAGTTTTAGATGTAAATATGAAGTCTGGGAATCTTTGGGACAGAATAGATATGTGTTGTGGTATTTAAGATTCAATGTGAAAACTTTAGAATAATGTTGTTAACATTGTTTGCAAAATAACTGCAGTAGCCATATATTATATCTAGTCCAGATGGATAAAATCTCTAAGGGACATTTGTTTTTATGGCCTCTAACTTATTATTTTAACGCCTAACTTTTATGAGGCAAACTCGTTATTTTTAGAAGACTTTTACTGTCTCTTAAAAGCAGTGAAAGGCGAAAGAGGACCACAACTGTGATATATTTAAAGCTACTGAACCAAATTTCAACAATCAGCACAGACCTCATGCATTTCTTAAATAAAAATAGGGGTGACTGTCTCTTGACCAAGGCTCTTCCCCTCTGAATAAGACTCAGGCACTATATTCAAGGATTTGTCTATATTATTGACTCAGTGGTGTTTGGTGATAACTTTCCATCAGGTTGTGTTAATTCAGCTCAGAGTTCAGCTCATTACATGCAGAGTAGTCTGTGGTTTAGAGTTGTTAAAAATGTGAAGATGGACACAGAACTGTAGTAACAGCATTGATGTGACCTCAGGAGGTCACTGGTTTCCTTTACTAATCCCAGAGAGATTCAACTTTACCTAAATAGTATTTGACAACCATTTGTCCAACCTGTTTTTAAAATAGCCCAGTGATACACAATCCCCAGCTTCTCTCAACAACTGTGTTTTAGCACTTAATTCTCTTGCTATTCAACATGTTCTTAATGTGTAGGATAAATCTCCCTTGTGGTGACTTAAATTCATTACTTATTGTCCTGGAGAGCACGTCAGTGCTTTGCTCTCTTTGTCAGCCTCTTGGTGACATCAGCTGCCATTTGAAGTCCATACTCATTTTTCCCCTCGGTCTTCTCTCAGCTAAATAAAAACATTACTTTCCATCTTTCTTCACAGCTTTTGCTGGAAGAATCTCAGTGTTTTCTGCTCCTTTTTGGACTTTCTTTGGTTGATTCAGCTGTAATGTTGTGCCCAAATCTGATGTAGTACTTCAGCTGAGCCCCACTGATGTTATAGAGACTTCAGGTATCTTAAGTACCACTTGCCTACACATGTCCTCTGGTACATGATGGCCCTGTGGACATGTGTTCCATTTTTGGTCCATTAATTCTCAGTTCACCTTCTGTAGAACCATTTCTATTATTCTGTCTTGTAGCTGTGTGTCACTTTGTGGCACACTCTGAATTACTTATTATTTAATGGATTTCACCACATTCTTTCAAATTTCATTCCTGCCCTCTAAAGTGCTTGCCATCCCCCTCAGACTGTTAATATCTCCAAATTCAAAGTGCTTTCTGTTGTGTCATCTATTACATCAATGATGAACCTTAGTGTCTATAGTACAGGATGGATTTAGGATGGCAGAATCCTGCTTATGGCAAATTTGAACCAGTTCTTCATGGGATCCAATTTGCTTCTGAAATAATTCATATGTTCCACTTTTACCTTTAATATTTATTTATGGAGTAGAAGTCCTCATTGTTCTGAGAACTGGTATGTCCTGACAAGTCTTGTGTCACACAGCAAACAAGAGGAATGAGCAGTCTGAGTTGACTAGATTATAAAGGTTGCTATTAATAGTGATCATGGAACAGACCTTGGAAGTTTGGCAGAGTCAAAGCTGAGTGAAAAAACAGGTGGTACTGATCATGAGCAATTGGTTTTCTCAGATCTGTTAATATTAGAAGAATAAGTGAATCATTTGTGAACCAATTCTGTTGTGGTTTAACCACTCCATTGCCTACTTACACGTGCTACTGAGATATTATGATTTCTCAATGTTCTAAAAATACATCAGTAATTATTTAACATTTTCTCTTTCACTTCTTGATACTGCAATCACAATCACAGATGTAACCCTACAGGATTCCTTGGATAACTGAAATAATTGTTTTGTTTCATAAATAATGCTCATTATCTCCCTAAGATGCAGTTTAAAACAATTTCATAGCACTTTATGCTGAATAATGGGAAGGAGGGCCTTTTCTCTATTAATGTTAATCAAAATTTTGTCCCAAAAGAATTTAATTTTCAGTTTGCTAAATATTGAAAAATATACATTTGGGGAGTTTTGAATCTTTCTGGCCCACTCAAATTTCTCATATTTGCCTCCTATAGAATGTTCCTGTAAGTGAACAGGAAAGATAATATTCTGATTTCTTTTTTCACTTATTTTATTAATCTTTGTACCAAAATAGTGAAAATCTAAAAATATTTCATATTCTTATGGAAATCATGCAAACTAGGACACTTACATCCTTTTAAATAATCAAGACCATGATAATATCAATGAAGGACACTAAAAATAATTAAAAATATATGTTTCTGGAAAGTTGTACACGAGTCGTGTTTCACATAAAGTTTTATTAAAACTGAAAAAAGTCATCTAATCATTTCCTCCCAAATGTTTGTATTGAGTACTACTGGAGCTGTATCAGCAATTTGTTGTGAAACAGCATTAAATGTGAAAGCAAACCAATAGGAACCTAAGCAATCCTCTTAGGGAAATTTCTGTTTGGGTGGCAAAAAAGGGTTTGATAAATTTACTTTGTTCCAAAGAAATTACCCAGTTCTACATCATTTGCAGCCCAATATAATTAGATCCTGAGTAATGTGTAACTGATTCTATTTGAAGTGCAAACAAAACCCAAGCCGTGGCTCTGTAGATCAGAATATTGATGATTTCATATGGAAAAATAGATTAGAGACACAGATGGCTGAAGAGACCACGCTGACACCACAGCTTTGTGAAACTGCAGCGTGCTGGGGGTAATCTTGCACTCTGGGAACTGCTGAGAGATGACCAGTGTGGGACACTGGATTTCTGTTAATTATGGGAAGGTGCAAAGGCATCCATAAACCAGAGAGCCTGTAGCTTATGTAGAAACCAGAAAAAGTCAGAGCAAAAGTGTCAGCTTTTTGGTCCCTTGACGTCAGCGCCGTGCTCGCTCTTTGCTGAGGACAGCACTGTGCAAAATGCTGCTGTTTGTTCCAGGGCAGCTCTGAGCCCTCTAATCCTTAATCTCTGGGTTGATGATTTTTTTGTCATAAACTCTCAAACCCCGGAATAAATGTCAGAATATTTTTATATTTGCATTCTTGTGAAAATGTTTGCTCTGCGCGCTCATCTTAGATTGTGACATTAAATGTGCCTTGAGCATTCAGAGACACATCCAGACTGAATTCACTTGACAGCTGGATCATAAACGAAAGAGAATCTTGATGTTTAGCAACATAAACATGTTGAGGGACGTTTGCTGATCACTATCAGCTTAATTCAGTGTACCAGCCCACCTTTGCTGTGCAAGTCCTTTATTAAAAAATGTAACAGGGAAATGGAAGGATTCTTTCAGACAACATTTACAGATTTCTGTTCAATGATTACTGAATGAAGTGCAACCAATCCATAGCATGGAGGTACTGAAGAACATAGGTGCTCATATTTGCTTAAGTATTCGTCACTGGTATGATGCATGTGAATTTGTAAGACTGTTAAGGAAGAGGCTGAAGATGAGATGAATTTTTATTTCAGGAAGAGATAAGGGAAACAAATACAGGGGAAATTTAATTAAGTGAATAGAATGATGAATTTTAAAAATGTTTTTGGCAAAGGGCAGAGGAATGGATAATGAGCTGACTTATGTAAGCACAAAACTGATGGACCTACTCTGAGGTTATATTAAGGAAGTGTCCTTTAGAGGCATGTTTAGTTCTTTAGGGAATGAAAAAGACAATTAGAAAATATTTGAAACTGCAGTGCAGGGTAGCCCTGGTGATCATTTGGACTCACTGAGAAATCTCAAGAATGAGCTTTGTGTAAAGCAGAAAAGATTAGTCATCATCAATAGGTATTTAACTCTAAGATTGCAAGGCTTTAGAAGAGAGGAAATGCTTCAAAGAACTAAGTAAAATATGAGTTGGTTTGAAATAGGCAGCTTTTTAGTAAATAATGAACCTATCCTATTAAATGATTAATATTTTTACAAAGAGATGATTCTTTAATCTCTTTGATGAAAGCATAGAGGAAACTAATGTCTGGGACTTGAAGCTAGGAAAATTGAAATAAAGAAATTCAAATAAAGAGAACTGATGTAAGTGGGTATAACTAATTATTAGAATTATTTCCATTGCATTATTATCTGACTATCACATACTGCCTTCCTTCAGCTACACCTGCCATTCTATAGCAAGGCTGCCATTCATAAACTAATCTGAGGATCCAAGGCTTCTTTATACAACAGGAGAGAAAAAGATATTCTGGTGTTTATTCTTGGTCCTGCTCTCTTAGAAAGCTGCTAAAGTTATCAGAAAGAACTGTCCTTGGCATCTGCAAAAGTCATTTCTGAGAGGTATCTACGCCAGTTTTTCACTGGTTCTCAGCATCACCAAGCCTGCTCTGGATCTCATTATGCTTTTCAGATCAGGTTTTCCTAATTCAACAATGCTTTAGAATCAAAAGCAATATTTTTCACAGCAACTTTATACATGAGCTGAGATTTGGGGTTTTGACTAGTTTATCGTTTTGTTTGCATGTTTGGCAGGTTTGTAAAGTTTTTTTCTTCCTGCCAATCCAACCTTATTTCACCTTTCTAAGTTCCTTTTTTGGAAGATTTTTCAGGTTTGAAAATGATATTAATATTTTGCTTCTTGTTTGTTTTTTTTTTTTTAACTGAAAGGAAATAAAATCCTAATGAAATAAAACTCGTCTTTGGGTGGTGGGTTTTGCTTATTTATTTTTGTTTGCTTTTCTTTACTTCAATAATTCTTTTACTCAGAATACTTGTATTTTTTCAACAAGTCTAAAGCCCAAACGTACATACTTTTGTTCATGTTAAACTGAAGGATCTAGTGGTTCTGTCTGTCCTTAATATTTGTCAATGCAGGAAAGACAACATTCTCTTTCTTTTGCAGTGTTGGGAGAGAAAGGTGGGTTTCTTTACCTCAAGGGCTGGCTGCTGGAAAATTAAAAGGCTGCTGTAGTTTAACATAAATAAACAGACATGATCACGAAGTGTTTACTCTCTGGTTTTATTTTCTTTAGGTCATTTAGGCCTTGTCTAGAAATGTAATCTGTAGGGGGAAAATAATAGTAGCAGTATTAATTGCATGCTGGACTAATATGTCTGTTAACATGACACCTGGGAGCACAACAGAGAGTTCCACTCAGCACGCCCATGGCTGGGTTTATTTACACATGATGTTCAAACACGTGCCTGAGAGAATTTCTGAAGGAAAACAGTCCCTCAGTTGTGCAGATATTTGCAGGGTCTTTCTCCCAAGCACAGAGGGAAACATGGGAGCAAGCATTAAGATGCTTCTTTGGCTCTGTTATAATGGGCAATGGATGCTGCTGTTGGGATGGAAGGAGGAAAGAGTCAGGAGGTGTTATTATGTCAGAAATACCTCAGTCAGAGAAAGCAACCTTTTCCCTGTTGTTTTGGAGGGACCACCACATCAGCTGCTCTAAGTGTCCAAACCATCTCTGATGGTCCTTCTCACAGCCCTTCCTGCACTGCTTTTGTCTAGTTTTTTGGGATGAAGTCTACTCTTTTGAAGCAGGTATTTCCTGACAATCTCAAGGCTTCCAGCCAGGCTCTGCCTGCTGTTCTTCATGTTCCCAAACATTCATCCTACAGAGAAAGAGAGAAAAAGCAAAGATGACCCTGCTTTGCAGACAAAAAATTTGCATGTAGTAACATGAGTTTGCAGAGCTGTAGACGGTCATACAGCAGCATATCAGAGATGTCCACTCAGGCTGATGCTTGTACCCAAGAACCAGCACCACAGGACTGAGAGATGTTTTACTCAAAATGATCTATGAGAAACTTGGAACCAGCTCTGTGCTGAGGGCTGTGGCTACAGTTATTATATTACAAGTGCTTAAAATACATCTTCTTGCTTAAAAACCCCTTTTCTCCCATAAGCTAGACAGTTTACGAAGTTAGTAAGATAAAATAAACCAAAGTCAGTCCTAAAGTACAGGAAAGCTATTCACATGGAGAGGCATTTCCTGGTGCTGGAAATCTCCGTGATCCATAATTTTGGTAATGTTCTTACACAAACTATTTTTCACCTGGTCAGTGCTGTAATTCCTTAGAGCTTTTTCAACTGTGGATGTTGCACAGAACTTCTACAATTAAGACATTCTCAGAGTAAATTGGTGGAAGACAGTTCAATGAGTAGCATGTAGGGTGACATTCCCTGTGTTACATCTCACTTAATGAAGGCTGCAAATGCAGTCAGAAAGACCTTTTAAATTAAATTTCATAATTTGGCTTAGAACCTGAAATCAACTTACCTCCACAGAAATCAACAATTCTGTAACCACAGTAGTACAGAGCCTGGGAGTGGGTGAAAATATGGAGGTGGAAACAGAACATAATTTTATTCTGCTTTCTTGGTGCTGGTAATGTCATAAACATCCTGCCATTCTGATATTATTGTGTTAATGTTCAAATATTTGGTTGATGCAAATAGGAGTCGAGATGTAATATTCTTTATATGGCATTGCCCAGAGCAAAGTAAGAACACCATGACAACAAGTAGCCTGCAAGCTGTCATGTTATTTGTGTTCAGCTTGCAGAACAGCTTATAAAAAGCTATCAGCTGACAGTCATCCTGAACGTCAATAGTAATTGGGAGAGAAAGAATAGAAGAATAACAAATGGTGAACATAAAAAAAACCCCTATACAATAAAACACCCTAGGAACAATACCTTTCCATACACTTTGAGTTTTCTTAAATTACAGTCATTATTAAAAAATACAGCTTCTCAAATAAAAAAAACTCTTGAATGCAACCACTGTAGCCTTCAGACATCCCCCTTCCCCCCATAGAGAACTTTGCTAATCAAAGGTGACAGCACACAAGAAACCCTTCTAACGTTCTACTGAACAAAACTATCAAACAATTATTAAATTGACAAAGATGACTACAGGGATATGAAGAAATTTCATAGAAAAAACATCTGAAGAACTACGGACTATGTGAGCAGTAACACAGCATTTAAGAATACTGCCCACAGTGCTGTCAGTGTCCTTATGGATATACTTGTGATTAAGCCTCACAGAAGTTATTAATCTATATTCATAGTTATTAATCTATATTCCTTTATTCTAAAATCATCTTTCATTGTTTAGGATTCTGGAGTAGCTTATTTTTTCGCCACTAACAGAAGCAGTAAATGACTATGAAGCAATGCACCCTTTTGTGTCATCACACAGGGCACTGCCCTGGGGAAATTCAGTTCTAGGAAAAAACAATAAGCAAGAGTCTACATTTTACAGAGCTGGCTTAATGGGACTGTTTATGAGAGCAAAGTGAGTGGGAATTGATCCTTTAACTATTATTGTTTCATTTGAAATGTAACGTAGTTGACATTGTAGCCAGGTGTTTTAAAATCTGAATTTTTACACACAGCACACAGTGAACAGACTTTTCTAGATGTAGCAGAAATTAAAAAAAGGTGATACAAAGCTAAAAAAACCTACAGGTGGCACTCCTAGCTGTCCCAGGTTTTTCTGTATCCCTTGAAAGCTAACATTGGCATATGTCAGGAAATGCAGAGATATGCTACTACTGCTGGAGATGCAAAGCAGTATTTTAGCACTTACCTGTGGGAAAATAAAACCTGTCAGGAAGAATGCAGGGCACCATTAACATACGTTGCTGATTTCCTTGAATGACACATGGGATCTAACAAACTACTTTTGCAGTGGTGCTGCACCACTTTTTTAATAGCAGGGAGCTGAAAACGTAAACTCATGTTTGGCTTCATTAATGATGCACCCTACTAAAAGTATGAACAGTTCTGCTGGCAGCCCATCTGTTTGCTGTCAGCCAGGGGTCCACACTGTGGCCCTCAACTGCTTCAGCTGCACAGGAACTTCTTGAAGAATCCGGTGAGCAATCCCTAGAAAGTAAACTGCTTAATTGTGCCTGTCTTAGCTGCCACTGCAGGAATTTAACACCTCCATTTTTCTCTAGGTGTTAAGAGAACAAATAAAGAAACACCCCAAAATGAAACAACCCAACTGAAAATGCAGTGATTCATTATTCATTCCAGGGAAAGAGAGAGACAGTGATGGGGAAAGTAAATAAAGAGATCGTCAAGGGTAAGTTTCCTGGGTTTGGACCTAATAACTCTACTTCTGAAGTTCACAGTGTTCCTTTTTAGCAGTTTTCCAAAATATAAATTGAAAATATAATTGGGAAACACTGCTTTGAAGGCATAGTGCCATTGATGTAATTATAATTCAGTGAGGAGAAGCAAAATTTTATTACTTCAGTACATAGTTTTTGTCATATGTGAGTTTAGATGAGGGTTAAAAGGAGTTAATGACCCAGTTTGCTCTGATATTAATGGATTTCAAAAAATTGAATGTCGAGTATGTTCAGACAGAGAAGGAAACTGAGCCTACATTGCATGGTTTTGGATAAGTGCCCTCAACTGAAGGTTACCTCATTAGAGGATTGTCCTCCTGACATGAGGTTTGTGCCGCATTTTAGAAAGAAGACCAGGCCTTTCCTTCCAGGAGGACGTTCCAGCTGTGGATCCCTGCAGGTGACAACTTCCTCAGGCTCTGATTAACTTCTCACATCAGAGAAGAGTAGCAGAATTTCCTTGTTATCTGGGTAAGCCACTCTACTGCCTTTAAATGGCTTTAGAATTAGATTTCACTCCAAGACCTAGACAGCTGGAGTCAGGTGTGAGAGCATCCATACACCTTTTTGGATTCAGCACTGATGAGCTGCACAGTGCCTGTAACAGGACAGGGACCAGAAATTAGCATTTCATTTACACTGCAGTGCTGAACTTCTTGTCCGTGCCACAGCCATGAACTGGAACTGCCACTGCCTGTCTGGCTGTCTCACAGTGTGACAGAGGAGAAATCATTTGGGCCAGAAACACTGTGATCTTTAAGAGCTGCAACGAACAGTCTGGCCTTTGTTTCTCTCATCTCCCAAAAATCTCACCTGGAATAAAATCAGTTTAATAGAATTTAATTTGTCTGCTTCAGAACTACTAACAGCTGAGTCAAACCTGCTGGCATTTGCAATACGAATGTTGATCCAATTACTGAAACTGTCAGCTGCTAGCACCTTGCTGTAATAATAAAATAATGATTTACCCAGGGCTTTTTGAGAGCACCTTTCATTCCAGGCCATCCTCAAGTGTGCTATGAACCCATACACAAGTTATATATAGGAAGAGCTTCACCCACCCGTGACAGGCAGCCACCTACAGATGAATCACAGCCTCCTCACACTCCCATCATCGGGACCCAGCAGATCAGCACTCAGAGGAAACAAGGATGGCAGAGTGCTGATCCTCAGCTCCCCCATGCTTGTTTTTCTGTGCACTTATTCAGGCCCCACACCAAGGGAAAGCTGTTTGTACTTTTTTTTTTCTCTTTTTCGTTATGCAACTCCCAGGCTAATATTTATTCATTTATTTTTAACGCTTTTATTCTTGCAAAAAAACCCCAACCCAACAAACAAACCCACAGAGCGTCTCCTGATGGCATTTGGTCAGCTTATAAAGTTTCATCAACACAACTGTAAATTTACATAGATGACCTCTTCATTAATATATCTCATAGCTATTAGTGATTATGTATATTACTTTGATAAGAAACGTTTTCTATCACAGATAAACAAACAAAAAAAAAGCCACCTCTCTGTCACCAGTACCATCTCCAGAACTGTTCCTTACACTTCTCCCATCTCACTCCACTTAGCCTGTGAAATGTTAATGCTGTTGTGCTGTGGGATTTGTCAGCCTGGAGAGGGTACTTTGCCACTGCAATTACTTTTGCATCTCAAAGAAATAATGTCAACTCTAAGAGTGAAGCAAAGCCCTGCCTGTGCTGTGCCGACCCCAGCTGGGTGCTGGGGTGATGGGATTGACTGCTGAGCCCCAGCGAAGCCCCAGCACCTCCTGATCATCCTCACTCGGCAGGGGCCAGCGACACACACGACTTGCCAGCCTGCAGGAACCATGAAAGAATCCTACTGAAAGCCAGAAGCATCACTGTCAAGAGATTTATATTTTTTTAAAACCTGAAACAAGATTATATTCCATGTGGGAGCTGCAAAAAAACCTGTGGAAGCAACCTAGCCTTAACTTTCAAAATCAAATGCTGCACTAAAAAGATCTTTTAAACCTTGCAGAATAAGATTTTCACAAGCTACTGCATTTTTTTTCAACTTTTTTAGCACAGGGAAAGAGTCTCTTACATTTTTAATAGAAAAGGAAACCAAGAACAGGTTGAAAGTATGTGCTGAGCTCTGGAAACAGCTGCAATTCAACCCTTCTTTTGGCATATGCTAGCTCAAAGAGAGCTCATAATTTTCAAAGTGTTTTCTCAAAGGAAACTGTTGCTGTTTGAGTCAAAAGACTGTTATTCAGACTTATGTGTTTGGGGATTTTTCCCTAGTTCTGAAATTCAGCTTAATTTTCTGTCACTAAAAATGCTACATTTGGAAAAAGAAGAAGACATGCAGTTCAGCTGCTGAACACTTTCTACTGCTTTCATCTAGCACTGCCTCACCTTGAAAACTACTCTTATGTCATTATTTGCATTTAATTATTAGTTGGAGTGAGTCAAGCCAGCACACTGTGCAGTGTCTGCTGGATTAGCAACACTCATATTTAGATCTGGTGAAGAATAAAAGTTTAGAGACTCAGAATTTATTCAGATACCTCTCCCAGTTCACAGTACTGAATTTTTAATGTGAAAACTCTGTCACATTAGTGAATCTCCATTAAGAGTTTTCATGAATGTACACACAGAGAATCTGGCAGATCTTTTGGTCACAAGAAGTGGGATGTAGATGTTTCCTACCCAACACCTAAAATTTAGGAGAAAAATTTGCATGCATCCACACCTCCATAGTACACTTTGGACGGGAACCTACTTTAACTGGTGATTTTCCTGTATGGATTTGAGGAAATGGCTCGAATTATTTCCAGTTGAGATTCAGGAAGCTGGGGGCACATGCACTGATAGACTATTTCCCTGTCTAATGAGTCCCGTGCCAAACCTTGCTTACAGTAAAACTTATGAGATGGCAGACACACACACACACACACACAAAATGACAGCTGATGTTGTGTAGGATGCCTCAGTTGGAAACTGTGACAAAATTGCAGATTTAACAGGAAAAGGTGTAAAATCACAGGCCATGACTTTATGTCTCACTCTTCTCCCAGCTTTTTTTTGTTCTAATTTAATTTCTTCCATGGCTTGCACTAAAATATCGCAGTTTATTTCAGGTATGATCATTCCTAAGTTGGCAATCACAGCTGTGATCACATAAGACAGCATAAATTCTTATAACAATAGTCATAATGATTTAGAATAAGGTAGAGGTTTTTCACATTTACATGATTGCCTAAATACCTTTATGATGCTGTATAGTAATTTCATTCCTTTTTATTTCCACTCTGTTTTGGCAAAAATAAAGTATATGCATTTTTGAAGTGCTATTAAAACACAAAGGAATAGGAGATTCATTTGGAGTTTAATATCCTATCAATAGCCATATTCAGATTTAGCAAGATTTCTGACTTACACTTCACGCTTGTTCACTGCCTATATTTTAATAGCTCCTTTGGGGTCCTGCTAGAGAAAGAGAGAAAGCAATGTGTGTTCCATATTGTAGATCTTTAACAGAGTATAAATTGTTCATAGAGTTATATAACATTGCAAAAACTCATAACGATTTTCTTAGAAAAATGTATTTCACACTAAAACACAGCTTTAAATTTTACAGATCTCAACTATACATTTGTTCCTATTATCATAGCAATTATTATTTAATTGTAGAGTTTTTCAAAGCTGTGTTGCAGTTTTATGTGCTAAACCAAAGAAAACTAGTGGAGAGGATGCCTTTTTATGATAAACACTGACTATTCAGTATTGAGGGTACAAGAATTTTCTTTCCAAGAGAGTTAAGCTGCTCGAGGACAGCTTTCCTTTTGAGACTTTGGACACATAAATACATGGTCTTGGACTCATGAAGGACCTTAGAGCAGCAAAAACTAAAATATTGACTTTCAAATTTATCACTCACCGTCTTGCTCTGGAGTAATATAATTTCTCCAGGCACAAGAGGCTCCCAAAGGTGCATCTAACCCAGTTGGCTGCAAAGTCATTGTCTCTCTCAGGCCCTGTGAGCAAACAATTACTTTGGTATAAAGAGTGGAATAGTTTTGGAAGTGAATAAGGAGCAGCTCATTGAAAATACCTCCTGCCTTGATGTGCTGGCACACCCTGTCAGGCCCACCTTCCTGAATTTTCTAGCAGAAGATACAAAGTTAAGTGAATTTCCTGACCTAAAAGAAAAGCATTACTGTGATTCCTGACTGGATGGATGCATCATCCTCCAGTCCAAATTACAGGTCCATAGAACATATTTCTTCTCAACTACTTTGGCTTTACTTCCAGCTTGCTCTCAGTGCTGGACTTTCCAAGGTTAAGTTATGCAAAGATGAGCTTACATCTTGGCATTGTCTTCTGTCTCTCCACGTCCCCATTTTCAAAATGAGAAGACTATTTCTTCTTTTTATAGGGCATGTTGAATACAAAATAAACATGGAGCTGGGAGGAGATGCTCAGATGTAGTCTCAGGGGACTCAGAATATCCAGCCTCCTCCTCACGAAGCAATGTGCCATCAAAGCTCTGGCAAACCTGGTTCTGAGTCTTCCACATCTCAACTCACTACTCCTGATTCATGGCAATGTCCTCTGACCCCCTTGAAGCTCTGGAAAACTGGTTCCTACGTCATATTGATTCATTTCCATTTTGGAAAGATCTGATCAAATTCTGTACCATTTCTCAAAACTTATTAATATTAAAATATCATTTAAAAAAAAAATATTTGCTTCCTTGGGAAATTTAAAAAACTCCTACTTTCATCTCCTTACCAAAATAAAAACTTGCTCAAAATATCCCTAATTCCCATGAAAGGAAATTGAATTTCAGCCAGTTTTGATCTAAACAGTAAAGCCTTTTCCAGCATCAGAGTCTTTTAAGGAGCTATTAAAATACTGAAGCCTTGTTGTGATAAATATCAGCCTGTAGAGGGAATTTTAGAGGCAAAATTTTAATCTATCTTATGGAAATGCTGACAGGGTCATAATAATTCTACTATAAATAGAAACATGAACAGCCTACCTCAGTTTTTATTTAACCTCAAGGTCCTTAACGGTTCTTGTGCCAAACAGCTTGATAGCAAATAACACTTGATTTTGTGAAATTGCTTTAAATTCAAGACACAATGAAGTGACCTCAAACAGGCATATTACAAAGAACCCCAGCAAAATATTCTTCCTTTCCCACTTGGAGAACGGAGGGACTTTGAAACTTAAAAGATAATTGTATAGATTTTTCTGGTGGTTCTAAGCTATTGTTAATTTTTTAAATAATGTGTTGAAGAATGAGCAGAAAAGGATTTTTTGTTGCATGTGCAAAACTGTGTATTTGTTTACACACTTTTTCTAGTAGAAGGATTTATTGCAGACTTCATGCAGTCTTTGATATTCAGTATGTCATAATTGCCCTGTTTAGACTTCTGTGCCAGTTGTCATTGTTCCCTGGTGGCATAAATGCATATATTCCAGCATATTTAACTTCTGATATTTATTCCATTAATTTCTTAATTTTTATTTATTTACATTGGATCTGAGTGTGTGTATAAATAATTATCCTTTTAATCATGGCAGCTTTGTAAGGCACCACGTATTAAACAGTTGTTCACTCAAAAGGCAAGGGAGAGAGTCTGGGTTTGCATTGTATGTGGAGCCTTCTGGCCCCAAGTATTAAATTCCAGGATAATGAGGACCTTGTGCTGGTTGTATACTAGACAGAGATTTAGCTTATACTGCCAAAGATCTGGCAGCAATGTAAGACTGAACAGCAGCTGCCAAAAATTACTTGATATTGTGTAAGCCCTTGTGCTGTAGAGTTTGGTAGTTGAAAGGGTTCGTGTGCAAGAGCAGAATCTGCAAATGAAATGTATACAGTAAAGCAACATTTGTAATAACCATCTGCTATGTATCCCCTCCTCTCCCTTTGTCCATGCACACACATTCCCACAAATTGCACCATCTAAAGCACAGTGAGCCCCTATTAGCACTTGGGAATTAATGATGTGGTAAAAAAACATTTTGTATTCACTATATGATATTTTTGTCTATGGAGGGGAAGAGATGTTATTTGAGCCCCAAGGAAGCAGAAGCTGAGATTAGGCCCTGCAAAGGTTGGCAATTTTCACTGGATTTCCTTATTTTATTTTTTTTTTTCAAAGCTGCAAAATGGATCTAAAAGTGTTGAGAGTGAAAGTATGTTTGGGGAAGCTGGGTGGAAGGAGTGGTTTAGAATAGATTTCACTTAAATTCCTGAATAACAGCAATGAAAGAACTTCTCAAAATTACTCCAAAGATAATCCAAATATTCTTTAACCGAAGAAAAAGTTCCATTTATTTTAAGCCTTTTCCTATGTAATTCCTTTTATCTTTGAATAGAAGTGGTTCTAATTAGCTGCTCTTAGAGAAGTACTTGACAAAATGATTGCTTATGTACCCTGTTCACTTATCCAACCTTTCTCCAGAAACCAAGGCATAGGTCATTTTAACACAGCTTTGTAATATTATGTATATTTAATCTCTTTGCAGTGTATGCTATGATTTCAGGAATTTTGTGAACATGAAAGCACAAGCTTGATTAATTCTGTATTTATTCTTCAAGATGGTTAGCCTGATTACAAGACAGTCTAAGAAACCAAGATGGCATTTGAAAATGAAATTTAAATAATTTTTGTGCCCTGACAATTCTTTTCCCCTTGAAGCATCTCAAGAGTATAATATGAAGGGTGACAGTAGTGAGGGAAATTAAACAGATGAAGACTATTTGTAGAGAAATTGCAGACATACTAATCTTGTTAATTTACAGTAAAACCTAGCACTTATCCAGACCTCTGTCATGACAAAAAGCAACAAAAGAGAGGCATTTCTAATTTCTCAAGTGCACTTCAGATTAAATTATGTTCTGCTACATTCACCGAGGAATCCTATTAATGTTTATTTGCAATTACAATCCTTGGGTCAAATTTGGCTCTGTTTTTTTCTGGTGAGATTAGATCATTGTGTTAGTTTATTTGCTTGTGTTCCTCCCCATCCTCTGTCAATTGCCCTCTTTCTCCCAAATGTTGCCAGTACCATAATCATCATCATTATACAAATTATGCAGAAGGACCCTGTGCTTGCACATTCTTACTGTTTTCTGCTGCATTTGAATGAAACAATGTCAAAGCAACTTTCACTCATTGGTTTCTGATAAGTACACACCATTTAACTAGTCTTTATAAGCCATGCTGGTAAGAGGAATGTGCCTGTAAATTTGCATAGAATATACATCACCTAATTTAGCCATCTAGAATTAAATATCTTGCTGCAGCCAATCATCTGGATTCACTTTAAAGTCGACAGACAGTCTAGCACCTCCAGAGTGTGATTCTTCTCAGTGATTTTAGACATCTGTCTTAGGCTGAGAGGTATCATGGTATCAGTGGAATCATCCACACCATTTCAAGGGCATCTGGGCAAAGATGAAACCACCCTCTTAGGATTACAGGTTGGTGGGAGCTGTGCAAAGTGTCCGTGTCTGATTCCCTTCCCACCTGGAGTCCCAGTGGGGCAGAGTTAGGTGCCATTTCAAAGGTTCAGTGCAAGCTCTTGTTGTCACATACATGTGAATAAATGAATAAGCATTTCTCAAAGGTCACAGAGAACTATCTGGGACCTGACAGGCTACTCATACCAACAGGGATTCATTCTGTTAGGATCCAAACACAGGACTCCCCCCCAGGGAACATTCACCAGGACTGTGTCATATTTTAAAAGTTATCAGTATGCAAACTGTGCAGCACAGGTTGGTACAAAGAGAAGTTACACGTCCTGATTGAGTGACTACATGTGTTTCATGGGATTCTGTTTCCTAAAGACAGCAGATGGTCATTTTAAACCTGTAGTAAAAGCAGAAAAATTATACACTGTCTGAGTTTCTCCAATCCAAAGCAAAAGTCAAACCAAGACAAATATTTCCCACTTTCTTAGGTAGGTAGCACACAGCTGCACTGGGGTCTTTGGCATTTGTAATTCCCAGGCACCTACCATCATATACTGTCCGAGGAAAAAATATTTGTCTTTTTCTTTTAATAAGCACTCAGAAATTTTGCTAGCTGCCAACAGAATTATTTTATCAGGCTGTTGGAACAGAGGGGGAAAATGGACTGCACTGGTGTAGGAAGTCACTAATTGTTCAGACCATATCTTGTTGTGGATTTCCATATGTAACATGAAAATAATTTTGAGCAATGACTTTGAATAATTAACACTGTGAAGAACTATTTTGCACAATTTACTACTTCATCTGTAGCACAGATTTAGTATTGTAGAAGAATGACAAATGAATAAACATGTATTTGAAGCACTATGAATTGGTGAAGTGGATCAGCGTTAAATAAATTTGAAATCAAGACTAACAAATATAAACCTCCTTAGAGCCAGGAAAGAAATGTAATGTAGACATTCTCAAGTAAGGCTGAGGATTAAATGATGAAATATTTGACAGGAGCTAATGAGCCATCATCATAAGCAATAGGGTGTTAAAATGGAAAAAGGGAATTGCTATGAAACATTTTTTCTGATTAATTTTTAGATTTTTCTGAGTACATTTTTTTCCCACATGCATATGAATCCTGAACTGCTACTTTCTTGCCAATTTGGAACTGAAACTAATGGCTTGTGACCACATAATGAGTTGTAATGCTTAACTTGGATTCTGTGATCCCAAATGTACTTAAAAGTTTTGATATTTTTGTTCTGCGGGTGGCAGTGCAAGGAAAATGTCCTCCTAGCCACCTGGAGTTCCACAAATATTCATTATTTGGAGATACAAAATTTTATACCTTCACCCTTTCTCCTATCCTTCTCTACAGGAAGGCAAACAGAGGTTGCATTCCCAGACTCCTCACAAGCACTGCACACTCCATTCTCAGCAGGTGAACAAGCATCCTAAAACTCTCCTACATAGGCAGAGTGGGGGCTGCAAGAGGTGACCCAAGTGACCTGCCTGTTTCTGTTAATGCCTTTCCAGGCCAAGTTGGCTGAAGTCACTCAGGAAAAGCTGTTTCCAAGGCCATCATCACTGATTTTTGTCTCTCCTGCTGCTGAGGTCAATGAGTGAGCGTTATCATGATTCCTACCCATAAATATCGATGTGGAAACTCTCATTGAACTCAGCAGAAGTGAGGACAGGGCAATACAAGACACTCTTGGAAATCCCATCTGCTGCTCTGCAGTTTACTGCTCCATAAAAACAGGCAATGGCTAATACTGCATGATGTGTTATGAAGGTTGAAATACTGGTACTTGAAAGAGTGCTTAATTAGCTCAGATAGGACATAGGTCCTAAGAAAGTATCAATTGTTACTAAGATTTTATTCTCTAGAAATACTGATGCCAGTTTTTCCCCAACTGACAGCTGGAAAGTGCTTGCAGTGACCTTGTCTGGATATTTCTTTTTTTATCATTTGCAGAGAAGTCAGAAATACGAATAACAAATTCCTTTAATAATTTGAACCACATACATCCTTCTATCTAAGCAATCTATGTCATCACCTGATTTTGAAATAAGTTCCTATTAATAAGCTACACCATCTAAAAATAATTATCATCAGGAAATCAGTTTTCAGATTGCTACAGTGCAAAAGATTAAGCGTCCTACCACATGGGTTTTTTTCCTATGGTTGAAAACTTTTTTCAGAAGTGTCCTTAATTCAGGACACAACTAGGAAGAATTGTTATTGTCATTTCTATGTGAAAGGGAAGATTATTCATTTTTCTGATTTGTTCTCAGTTCAAGACAGTTTTTCTTTACTTTGTTAGTTCTTAACTACCACTGTTTATCTTGTACACGTGGTTGAAGAGAACACATCTACCTACAGCTGTCAATCCAGCAAAACTGAGAACTCCATTCTTTTTTAAAAGATGGCAACAATCAATGAGAAATTAAAGAACACAGCTATAAATTATTCATGACAGTAAATCCCAATAAGTGAAGTATGCCACATGATGCAGAACATTAAAAATTTGCATTGCTTGCCATATCCAGATCAATATTAAAGAGATTGTTAAATTGGGATCGGGGAAAACAGCAAACAATGAAAAAAATCAAAAGTGAACCACAACCTAAAATCCATAAATCAGCCAGTCATAAATAATTAAGGTGAACAACCTTTCCTTTTGTAGAATATACAATTAGAGATCAGCACTTGTTTTGATAAAATTTCAAAACTTACACTATGCAACTCTCTTGTTTGAAGTTTTATTTATTAGCAGCATTAGTTGCTCAGTACTTTGCAATCTGATGAAAGCTCAGAACCACACTTTTAGCTGATGCAAACCTATTTACTCCACTAAAGCTGTTGGTGATGTAGCATCTTAATCACCCGAAAATGTGGCGAGAAATGAAACAGTAAGCAAACACTTGAACAACACTCTGGCCTCCCCCACAGTCTGCTAAAGCTGATAAAGGTTCTCTCACCTACTGTTGTGATTTCATTCTCAGATCTAGAAATCTAGAGATCATAGCTCTAAAACTAAAGACAGAGGACAATTTGTCATCAGCTTTCCTCTACCTACCCTGTAAACGTTTAATGCCATAGGTCAGGTGAATCATCATCAGACCCTTTTCACTGGTGGGGAGTTCATGAGGTTCTATATCCCAGAAGAATGGCACCCAATTGCTCCTAAATGTTGACTTCACATCTCCAAGCATGGATATTCTGGATATGTATGGTGGCAGTAACAGGTTTAGATTCTTCCAGAAGGGCATGAAAAATGTCACCACAATGGTAGCACATGCAGACCTCTCATGTCACAGCCTCTCAGGTGGCATCCTGGTGATGTGTTGAGTCACATCACTCAAAACAGCCAAAACACTGCAAATTATCTCCCTGGGGAAAAAAAATCTGTTGTCGTGCCAGCACGATAAATGTTTTAAGCATCGTTAGCAAGATTCCTAATTATGGATTTTGAATTAAGTTTTGTCACATGCAAATTATTGCTGCAGAATCAAAAAGTGGTAGACTTCCATGCAAAGAATTATGCCTAAGAAATTACTCCAGCACTGGAGCCAAATGAAAAATATATTTGTAAATATATTATGCATTGAATTCAAATTATGCAATTGATAACATTTTCTAACATGGTAAGTAATGAGAATTCACAGTGAATTTTCTGCAACAACTGTTTGAACTGAAGGAAAGAGACAATTCCTTCTGAAATGAATGGGAATGCTGTCTACAGTGGCCAGAGGCAGATTTTGAGAATCTTATTCTTGATCTTTTTGGATTCAGTGGGTTCTGTTCTAGTTCAAGGCACTAAAAACTGAATGAAAAGCTGTGTTTCCCTTGCTTTCTGACAACCATGCTTAAACTGCTTCTGTCAATGTAGAGTGACCAAATACAAATGTTTTTTGCAGTGCATACAGTTTCCTTCTCCTCTTAACACTTTTGTCCAACCTAATCTATTTTCCACTTAAATACACAACTTAATAACAGACTGCACAAGCCACTCATGCATGTCCCATACCAGTACTGTTTCCTAGAATGGTGCAAACCTCAGATGTAGCATAACAATCATCTCTATCCTCTTGAATATACAAAATTATTTCTTCGTTTCAGCTTCGGGACAGAAAAGGTAAATTTTTCAGCAGTGTTTTTTAGAGATACATTAGTTTCAAAGGAAAACTTGTTTTCACATTAAAAGGTCATACTTAAAATATATCATTCAAGAACATTTATAAATGTCTCTGCTACCTCTGAATAATATGCAATTCCCCAACAATAAAAATGCAATGGAACTATGAATTACAATTAATTGTGCTTAGACTGCTCTTTTATTTATCGGAAATAACTTTTGAAAACACTTCTGCAATAGCTTCCATGTTTTATTCAGAGTTGTGAATTCTGTTTTGCTCATGCATTTCCATATTTTGCTTTATGTTCAAAGATTTACTATTGTATTTTCCCACTCTAAGTGTATAACTGAAGCCTGTTCAATGTTTACATTTCACTGCTGTAGATCTCTAATTTTACTGGTATTCAATTTAAAGCTGTAATTTTATGATTCCTCACTTTCATGACTATTAATAGAAATGGAAATGCGTTTTATGGAGGCACTTAACTAATCATTATGAAAAAAAAAAAATCAAAACCCCACAAAAACAAACAGACCACATTGTGCAGTTGTGTTCATAGTTTTCACAGTATTGAGAAGAGCACTGAAAGGTCAGAGGATGGACAGGCCTTTCCAAAACCAATCTTTCTACAAACTGAGGGTATAGCAAAGCTCTCTAGACACATGCTAAAAAAAGAATCAGGCCCATTGATTTCTGTGGATTTAGCCTCGTGTAAGGCAGGCAGATACTCCAGGTGTTGCCATAGTAGGGACCCAGCAAGGACAGAGTGTTCCTGACACAGCAATACCAACCCTGCTGCTGATGTAGCACCTTTCCAATTCATAAATTGAAGATTCTCCTCTTAGGGAAGATTAATCCAGCACCTTACACGAGCATGGTACTCATTAATGTGTTTCTTGCATTTTTAAAACCTTGTCTCAAGCTAGAAAAAGCCCCTCTTACACATGGTGATTATAGTTATAGTTACTCATATTGCCTTCTCATCTTCCCCACTTCCTGGGGTCTTAACCACGAAGAAAATTACTGCATTGCATTTGTACACCCATAAATGGCAATAAGCCTTTTTATATGTAACCACTACTGTGGGTTTGCATGTCTTTTGAGAGAAAATATGATGGGAGAACTGTGGAACCCAGCATATTTTTCATTAGTTTATATAAAAATATAATTTAGTTTTGTTACTGTTATAACTTGCACACCAGTCCAAAAGGTGTTGAAGCTCAGGCCAAACTTTAACTTCACTGAGAGGAAGCAAGAACCCAGGCAGTGCCCAGAATGGGACTGGGAGGGATGTGGGAGGTTTAGGAAGTGCAGAGAAAGCACTTTTGTTGGCACCTGTCTTAAGCATCCCACCTGAAGGTCAGCATAAATCAACTTACTACAGAAACTGATTTTAGACAGACAATAAATGAAATTGCCCCGAGTACAGCGAGTATTTTAAAGTAATCATTTAGGATGGAAGTTTGCCTGTTGCAATGCTGTTACTGTGGATACTACAGATGAAACTTTCTGAGTGTGAAGGTTCTGGCACTAGTATGACTATTCTTGATCCCAGGTAGAGGAGCAAGAAAGGAAGGGAAATATCCCACTCTCTTGTTGTTAACATTCCTGACAAGTGAGCTAAGGATGCTGGTAGAGCACCACACTGCTAATGCTGCCATCTGAGCAATAAGACATGCCAAATTTTAAAATACACCTCCCTCAGGGGAGCAACTGAAAGCTGTTTACAATAGATCAGAAATTCCTGTCTGAGATTTATCAGCGGCTGTCACAGGTGAGAAGTGTTTACTAACAAAGCCAGAACAAGTGACAGAGAAGGTGATGACTCCTTCAGGATGCTCAGCCTTTGGAATAATTCATCTTTTAGCAAGCAGACAAGGCAAGTCCCACACTGGAGCTTTCAGCAGGCCAGCTTGGGCACAGCAAAAGCATTCCCTTTGCTGGGTAGATCTAATCTAGCCCAGCTGTATCTCCAGCTACCCTGAGGCAGGAAGGGAAATGGGAAATTATCAAAGTGGATCTGATTCTGACTTCCATGAGAGCACTGCAGAGATTCATTTCCCTGTATTTGATTTGATTAGATTAGATTAGACATCAGGAAACAGTTCTGTACTGTGAGGGTGGTGAGATACTGGAACAGGTTGCCCAGAGAAGCTGTGGATACCCTTGGAAGTGTTCAAAGCCAGGTTGGATGGGGCTCTGAGCAACCTGGTCTAGTGAGAGTTGTCCCTGCCCGTGACAGGGGGGGTGGGTAGAACAAGGTGATCTTTAAGGTCTCTTCCAAGTCAACCCATTCTGAGATTTTATGTGAGTATGAGATTTGTTTGAAATCTTGGCTGATGGTCAGGCCTTCAGATGGACAATCATCTGCTGCTCAGGCTTCCTAGGGAAGTGATGGAATCACTATCCCTGGAAGTGTTCAAAAAACATGTAGATGTGGGGCTCGGGGACATGGTTTAGTAGCAGACCTGGCCATGTTGGCTTAATGGCGGTATCAATGAGTTCAGAGGTATTTTTCAATCTCAATAATTCTATGGTTCTGTCTTAGCAAATGAGTACTGTACACACATCCTTTTTTCTCCTCCATAGCCTTATGATTTCTTTAGCAGTATGAATTACATGCATGTGGAGGGAAAGAAGCTGGGCTCGGTAATTTCAAAAGCAGGGGTTACTGACCTAAGCTATTGCTCTAACACACACAGATCCCTCAGGTCACCTGAATTCCTGGACAACACAGCAAGGACTCACTCACAAGGTGGGTACACTTCATCAGCATGGTGATCAGCCAGCAAAAAGTGCCCCTGACAGAGTAAGGTTAGGTGGGGACAGGGAAAAGAGCAAAAAGCCAGCATGCAGAAATTTACCCCATTTATGTGCAGTAGTTTTTGGGCTACCAGACATGAGGAAACTCTTGGAACCCACTTCCTTTAATTGTTTTAGGAAACCAGAAACTTTGCCTGCTTGAGGTTCTGTATCATACAAACAACAGCACATCATTGTCCTATTCTGCTCTCACAGTCAATAAATTGAACTCCAAGAATTAAGTGGAAGCTGAACTTGGTTGTTAAAGAACAGCAAGAATTCCCCAAATGAAGATGGGAATATTTTTATAGATATTTCATTATATTATATTTTGATTCCTCACCCAGCTGTTCTTTTTTTTTTTTACATAAATCCTTCATTCCAGGTTGGCTGCTGTACATCACAATATTTTTGAGATTCCAGAGAGTGTTTTTTCTACTCTTGAAAGCACCTTTCAGGGCCTGACAAGCATCTTCCATGAAAACTGACTCCAAGTGCACTTGTCTTTTTAAATTAAATACCCACTGTCATTGACAAGTAGATTTCTTAAAAGACAACCAAAAGCCATGCAGACCTCAGCCCCTCCTTTTTTAGGACTAGCAGCCAGTAAAATGCCCCATTCTTATAGGCCCTATCACATATTTGCATCAGTCTCAATACAAAACAATCTTGTTTCCTCAACACACCAACATCCACTGCTCATTACAACCATTAATGGGTCCATGAACGGGAGGGGAGATCATTATCAGGTTTGATGGATGGGGAGCCTTTCTGTTCTGTATCTTCCCTGTCAGCTGACACCCTGTGTCAGGAACTACATCATAAAGGATCTTGGCATCTCTTCTTTTCTGTGGCCACATATTAAGCATTCCTATTTCATGTCTGTTATAACATAAATATTCATAACACAAATATAACATAAATATTCATCAAAAGCAGGCTAAAGGAAGACAGTATAAGGAAGATAGTGTGTGACTACACCAAAAGGTAGTTCCAAAAAAATGTGTTTTCCTATTTCTTTGTCAATTCTTGAGAGCAATATTGAACTTCTGCTTCTAGTGGGGCTTTTCCTGTGACCTAGATCACAGGGCCTCAGCAAATGCACATAATAACCTTCCCTTTCTCAAATACTGACTCCCCTGTTCTGACTGCAAGCTCTTTGGGAAATAGATGACCTTTACTCCATAGCTTTAGAAAGAACCAAAAATTGTTCTCTAATCTCAGTGGCTGTTTATGTGTTCCAGCTTAAGTAGTGCTAGATAAAAAAAAAAAAACAACCCACCTGTGTTTTTACATCTATACCTTTATGATGGAGTCATTAAAAAGTTTCTTAGCAACACCTACATTTAAAGGCTTAAAACAAAATCCCATTGAAGCTCCTCTAGGTACCTTGAGGTTACAATAACCAGAAGTTTGCAAATGGTAGCCTGCAGCCATAACAAAAGCTTGCTTGATTTCTCTATTCAAGAGGTGGAAGAGTAAAGCAATAAATATGCAATGTGCTTTCCTCTGTGGGGGAAACAAAAAGCAGCAAAACCACAACAAACAGGAACAGGCAACACATTTGGAGATAACACTACTAAAATAGAGACAAGTTGCAGCCTGAGGGCACCAGCCTGCCTTCCCTTAAACTTCTACTGGGTAGAATCCTCTCCTACAGGACTCTTATTTTGCTGAACTATTTAGCATCCAATGATCATTAGATGGACCACATCAAACCAAATGATGACCAGATGAACTTTTATCCTTTCTTGCCTCTTCTCTTTCCCTGCACCATAAATTAAACCAACTTCGATCATCCATCCTTTATAAACTTATCACTTTTCCCTCCATGCTGTTTATCTATTGCTTCTAAGATTTTCTTTTTTTTTTTCTTTAGGTTTTGAAGAGCTTAATGAAAGGAAGAGGCAAAGACAGGCATCTGAAAGAGCAAAACTGGGTGGCAGATGGAAAAAAAATAATCACATGAATTAGGCAAGATTCATAGCTACTGAAAGAGAACGTGCTTCCACCAACACTAAAAATGTAAGAAATGTGTGCAGATATCCATGTTTTTCATATATTGCCATTCACAGTACTAGCACTGCTACAGGAATCCTGACTTTCCACTAACACAGTGCAATCCTGTTTCTCCCACACTACCAAATACATTTATATCTAAATCACAGAATTTATTGCTTTATATTTCACTTTCTGACACACAGTCATGGCTGATTCCCAGAGTTACTTCTTCTCTCAGCAAAAACCATATTAATACCCCTGCAAGGGAATATCTAGTGAATTTATTATAAGAGGAAATGGTTAGACATATACAAACCTCTGAGCAATTTAATCTATGCATCAAAATACTCATTGTTCTGAATAAATTGAAAATGGAAAGTGTAACACAGATCTGAATTTCGAGTACAAGCAAATAAAGTCACTCAAGTAGTTTTGCTATCCCAAATTGAAGTACTTAACATTTCTTAATTCAAAGCTATAAAAAAAATTCCTTCCTGTGGGCACTGTAGAGAAGTAATTTTTTTTTTTTTTAATTACAATGAACAGCCTGGACTTCTATCAAATCTGATTTGGTTTTGGTCTTTTTGTCTCTAGGGGTTTTTTCCCAATCAAATAAGAAATGCAATGCACTGGAGAGAAGGCAGTATGTTGAAGCTTCAGTGAGGCAGCAGATAGACACAAAAATCTTATTTTAGAAGTGGGATGGACTATTGATATCAGCAATCCTGAAGCAATATAGAATTTACTCCTTTTAGAAATGCTTACAATTCCCAGTTTATCACAAAATCCAAAGTCTAATCTGCTAGGCCTGAGTTTAACACATAATTGATGAAAAATACCTTACAAGGTTTCCAACCTTAAACTTTTATGGTTGAGACAGTGTTACCTTTATCAAAAAGCCCCGAGCACAATGCAGCTGAATGACTGCACATTGTGACTTTCTGAGAGACTTTCTCTGCTCCAGCAAGAGCAGCTTAAATGTGCTTTTTATTTTTTTTTCTTTCAGTGAGTCAGAAATTGTCCTTTCTACAGCCTGAGGCAGCCTTTACTGCTCTTCTAGCTGGTAGAGCATTGTCATCAGTCTGGATATTACGGTGCCCTAATGCCATGTCATCTAGTAGGGGAGCTGTCGGGGCTGTGAAGATTTGGTTTGTTTTTAATGTAACAAATTAGTGTGTTTCACATATAAGCAAATCCCAAAGCAGGAGGGTCTTACAGCACTCAGGTGATTCAGCCTCCCAGGAATCCCAGGTCAGCACAGAGCCCTGGTATCAGCAGAGCCAGTCCTGCCTCACGCCTGTGCTTTCATCACTGACTGAGGGAGCAGGAGATTCCTCCTGCTGTTTGCACAGCTTGGGCCCCGCTGCTGCATCTCAGAACCTAAACTATTAAAACACTCAATTGCAGAGGTGGCCACAGCTGCCAGTACAGACCTCCTGCAGCAGTGGGTGACATTACAGGGGCACTGCACACCTACAAGGGCTTCCTGTGCAGACCCGCTCGTTTCAGAGAAAACTGATATCCACGTGTTTTCTGATTCTTATAAAACAGTAGATTAATATTAACTATAATAATTACCCCTATTTTTAAAGGTGTGCTGCCACTATCTTCTAAGATAGGTGCTTGATATTTGGAAGTCCTTAAAGCTCTTTGAGGATTTGAGTCTTGGATTTCAGAGCCCTTTGAAAAGTGGACAAACTGACGGCGAGATCTCTGGGTACCCAGTTCTTTAAAAAATTTGATCCCAGATGAAAAACCACTTTTGCCTGTTAGAAAGCTCTATTGGCAAACAAGTACAAAGTACATGCATAGTACAAGCACATCCTCTTGACTTCTTGAAGGTTCTTTAAGAAAGCCTGAGCAATTTGGGACAACATGATTTCTCTGTGCTCTGAGGTAACATAGCCCCATCTTAATGCATGAATGTGAATACAACAGTATAAATAATGGGTGTACATCCAGATATACATTCTGGACCTATATCAGTTTAATTCTTTGTGGGTTTTTTAGCCAGTAAAGAAACTATTCAACGATAAACTCAAAGCAGCAGTTAATTTTGTGTTTTCTGGTAATTTTTTTTTTTTTCAGAAAGCAACATATTTGTATAGCATCTTGAATTCTTTGGGGGTTTGGTGCAAAATCTGTCCCCTTCAACTAAAACACCTTATTGTTTGATTTTGGTTGTTGCCTTTTTTTTTTTTTCCTTGTGTCATAAGCATTAAAATTCTTGTTGGCTACAATCTGTATTCCCTTACCCTTACACCTATTCTTTAGCTTTTACATTCTTATATAGCTGTTGCACTATACAGGTAAAAACATATTTGCTAATGACAACAGTAAACCATGTTTGAGTTATACTGAAGTATTTTTCTGATGAAGAGTTTCCCATTCAAGTAACACCCCAGATTTCATAGCACTGCTGAACCTGTGTAAAGCTGGCAGACTCCAGCTGTGACACTGCCTCTGCTGGGGTGAGCTGGGAAGGGCTATGGGTGTAGCAGTTTATGCTAAAGGCTAAATACTGGATAATTTATGCAACTACTTAAATACAAGATGCTAGTGAGCCCTCATTCCCATGAAATTGTACCAGAGCCTTAGCATTTCAACCAGTCTCAGGCACAGCTTCCAACCTCCAGCTGTTTTATTCTCCAGTACTTTTAATATTTCCACATCTGCATATGATTATATGTCAAGCACATACATTATTCCTACTAAAAAGGTGCTATATAAACCAGTTCCACTATTGCTGCTGTTAAAAAGTTTGACTTGTGTTTTGTCCCCTGAGGAGAATTTAATGCACAAGAAAAATACCACTTCCCTGAATGTGGCTGGAAAATTTATAAGGACTGGCAAGCTTTTGTCCATGTATCCTTACATTTACAACAGTGGGACCTGTTGCTCAGTACGATTAGCACGTACCAGATCTACAGCCTTGACAGGGCTCCTTTGTTCCTTTCTTAGAGAACATAAACCATCACTAACACATGACTTATCATTCTTTATCTTAGTCCATTTCTGTGAAGTCAAACCTAATAGTCACAATGTGTAAAATGCACCTGGTTACGTAGTCCCCCTATGCTGCTGCATTGGAAGTCTAGAGAATGAGGAAAAATAAAAAAAAATTGATCTATTTCTGTTCTTACATTTATACAACTCGAGATCTGTGTGTGAGTGTTGTATTTCTTAGTATATATGGCTATTTAAACCATAATAATCCTTGTATGCAGAGTAGTTAGAATTCAAATGAGAAAGCAAAATCCACTCCCATTTCACTTATTACTTGATGAAATTGTATTGAATTATATCCATTACTCTTCTCCCTCTTCATTTCAAATAACACTTTCTGCTTTAAAAGGCTAATAATGGTCAAACAGCCACAACTGGCACCCACTGGTAGACAAAGGGAGAGCAACAAAGTGAGTGAGTTTGAGAGGCTGGTTAACTCTCTGGAGTAGAAGTCTCAGTATTTGTCCTTCTTAACCATCATGTAAAAAGATTTTGACAATACTTGCACTAGAAGATGGCTCTTTTTTTGAGCAAGCATAAAACAAAGAAATATAAATGTGGAAATAGGAAAATGCAGATTCACCAGTTATACATGGGAAAAGCAGAAGGGTTTTTTTGCACACTCAAGAAGTGTGCATTCCTAGCAATTGTCTTATAAAGAATGGTCCTACTTGTCTATTTTAAGGACAGAAACAATGCCATCTGATTACAAAGCACAGAGGATTAACACTTATTGGCAATCAGCTGGAAGGATATAATTCTTTCTCACACTTTCTCAGTTCACACTCTAAGAAATACACCTGCAGAAAATCAAAGCAGGTGCACGATGACATTCAGAAAAAGGAGGTAATTTTATTAGAGCAAATTGTTGTAAGTAGCCATGTTGTTTTCAGCAACCTACAAAAGAAGCATTACATTTTTTAAACTTATTCATCTTATCTCCTAACTCCTTCACCAAAAATCTCATATCAATCCGCAAGAATCTTTTATTCACTGGCTGCACTTTTAAATGACCAACTGCATTACAAATCTAGCCTTCTGGTTATGGATTTTTAATTACTCTCAATTACTCTTTCTCTTTTTTTGATCCCTTATTACTTGTTTTTGCCAAACAGGATCCCAATCCAACAGCCATTCAACTCAGCAGGAGTCATTCCATTAATGAAGTTTTGATCTGTAACAGCTTCTTTCATTTGCACTACAGACTATCAGGATCAAATCACAGCTGAATGATGTGGTAAAGCAAATTGACTCATGAATAGCAGAAATTAAAAAGTCTGGCTTCCAGATAATTCCTGGCTTATTACCACCCCCAGCCCATCTCCCCCGATAACTCCCGCTTCCCCACAGCTCTATCCTGCAGTTCTGCCCTGCGCGTTCCCAGTCCTCCTGGTATTGTTTTCCTCTCCCACCGCAGCTTCCTCTGGTCTCCAGGCCTTTCCCCTGTTATACTCTACATCAAACCAGCCATCCTGCCATGCTGATGGCTCTGCCTTGTGCTGTGCAAGCGAGGAGTTGTCTGAAAGGTTGTTGGTTTTATGGCTGTTATAAACTCAACTGAGAGCAATGCAGTAATCCCTATTTCTCTCTCACTAAAGACTCTTTCCCATGTATCCAGCTGCCAGTTTTAACACAGTATGTAGGAACTTGACATCTTCCAGATCTCTCTGTGCTATCAAATTAGTGGATATTTGCAAATTTGTTTGGAGTTCGCTAAAAAAATATCAAAAGCTGCTAGGAAGTGACTCACAGGGAGATGGACAATGTCATCACGAGTTGTGTTTCCTTAAAAAGCTAGATAGACTAAATGTTCCCAAGAAGAAGGTTACAGTCTTATAAAATCATGGACCAGGTATGAAAGTGCACTGGCAGCCAAATCATTCATTTTCAAGAATGGGGTCATAAAAGAAGAGTTCATTTGCTCAAGTGAAATAATTCTGATGTACGTTTGCAGTAGAGTGCATAAAGCTCTCAAGGTTATTGAATCTGCAGTGAGGGAAGACTTGTTTCCAGCTCCCTGGCTGCAGGTCATTGCAATCCCAAGCAAGTGATCACAGTTAAATAGCTAATCCTGTTTATTCTAGAGTTTAGCTTGAAAGAGAACAGAAAATCTCAGGTACAAAATTCAAGGGTAGTTGGAAACTGAGCTGGACATCACTGTGTAGGCTTATGTCTTTGCAAGACTGAATTGGATTCTGAAATCTGAAATTCTCAGTTTTAGGGGGAGTCATTTTCCTTTTATTTTATCCACAAAGTTTGCTTCTCCCTTCTGCTTTTGTATCAGGAAGGGAAAGCGAGTTTTGCTCACCAAGAGAGCCCATGTAGAATGTCAAACCATTGTCCTCTAGCTACACATTCGACTGATGTTTACATCTGCAAGTTCCACTGGAGAAACACACTGAGCACAGTGTTGCCATCAGTTAAAATACCAGGCTGCCTCTTTACAAGGCAGACTGTGCATAGCTAAGTGTCGAAATATGTTCCCAGTACTCTTATTATTACGATATGACCAAATAGTCTTCACATTTTAATGATGTTGTCTTCTCGAGGGATGATAATAATTTAATCTGCTTCAGTGGAAGCAATAAAAATTCTTGTACTCTTACACATCTGCCTGCTGTCAATACTGGATTTTTTCCACATTTCTCTTTATGTAGAATGAAGAACCATTTACCAAACACAAATAGCAACTAGCAAGCTGAGATAACCCCATCTAAAAATGATTATTATAAGATCCTTGACTTTTTCCTCTCTGTCCTTCAAATGAAAACTCTTAGAAGTTAACAAACTGAATTCTCTTTTTTTGACAGAAACACCAAACAATGCTTGAAACGCTGCCCACATCTGTGAAACTATATCTAATCAAATTCACGCCTGCATTGGTTGCCTGGGTAACAATCAGACAGTTGCTCCTACAAACAAACTGCAAACAGCAGAAGGAAATGTACTTTAAGTGGAAGCATCTACTTCTCTGAGCTTGAGCCTTGTTAGTTTAAGAAATAATCACATAATATGATCTTATTCACAGGCAGCAGATGAATGGAGGGGGGATATTATACACTGATTGGTCCTCTCATGAGGATAAGGAAGACACAGGAAAGGTTGTGAGCAAATGAACATAAAAGCACAGTTCCATTTTTATCATTCTCTCCTTTTCTTCTCCCTGAGAAGCACAGCATGGCATTTGGATGTAACTGTATGTCACTGCATAAAAGGGTGATTCATTCCTTCTTTTTCAGGACATACTTGAAGTTATTGTCTACATTTTCCCCCCACAGCACAGGCCCTTAATTGATCGGCTTCGTTTTAGACTCCTCCTGATGACACAGAGGAGAGATGGCTCTTCTGAACGTATAGAGACGCGATAGGCACTGCAAGGGCCGTCGTTTCCACAGCAACAGGGACCATGCAGGAGCTGTGAGCCAAACTTCATCTTCACCCCTTCCCTCCCTCCCCCTCCTAAGTCTGACCACACAGGTTTCCTTCTTCACGCTCACCACAGACGCTTCCGGGAGAATCCAGCTACATTCGGACGCCTGAATTCCCTCACACACTCAAATGGAGGAGTTGTACAGACAAGCATTGGCTTCAGGGCTCACGTGATTTTCAAACAAGTCTAGTTTGTTAACCTCAAGCATTCAAAAATCATGTTTAAAAAAGTAAGAGTCACTTACATAAAATCTTGAGACTCAGATAATAAATACCTTCGCATGCTGTTTAATTTGACTTCTGGGTTATGAGGCTCAAGCCCCTTCTCATAATAAGGTTGGCTTGAAAGTTAGGTGGGTATTTATTGGTGGTGTTGCTTTAAATAATAAAATGTAAGCTGCTTACAAAATAACTCAGACTCAGGAGAAAAAGGATCTAAATGAACAACTATTATGCTAATATTCATAGTAACCTGCTCTAAATTAGACATATTGCAGTTCTCCTGTAGCACTGGTTTAAAAAAGGAAAGAAAATAGAATTGTCAAAGGAATGCTCCTTATCAAAACCTGAATCACTTACCTGCTAAAAGTAAGCACTGCAGAGGAACATACTTGTACTGCAGATTTCCCACACAGCACAAAGCCCCTAAATAGTGCCTTACATCATGGGTTTCAAGTTGGTGGGAGTAACCGTAAAACTGAAATCATCAGTAAAAAAACAAATATAAAAAATGCCAATCTGACATCCTGGCCACAGTAGCAGAGCTGACAAAAACAAAACTAATGTGGGAAAGGTACATCAGCAGGCTGGTTACTTGCTTTACCAGCAAATAAGCCTGTTGCAGTAGCAAGGATCAAATGCTGGCTGTTCTTCATGGTCAGTGTTTCCACCACATTCATAGCTCTGTTTATTTCATTTATTATCTTATGCAAGCAGTAGGCAGTCACTACATAATGCTGCACTGTTTACACGGCACAGATTAGCAGAAACCAGCTGTGAAGTAAATGCTTTCTTCACAAATCTTTACACTTGTCATGTTTGTATGGGAGAGAGCAGATTTTGTACAGAAAGGCTTCACGTCTGTGCATGGGTTTGCAGGCATGTGTGCACATGCACCTTCTCACCTCACCTCAGGGCAATCAGCTGGCAGGGAACTCCCAAATTCCCTTAGACTCTGGTGTAATTCCAAGTCAAATAGAGCTACTGATCACAGGGTGTTTAAATTCAACCAAACAGGGAGACTTTCTAAAAGGTCGATAAAGGTAAGGGAAAGTTTCTTACTCCCTTGAGAGCTCTGAAACAAGTCCATGGCTGGGTTCTGGAGAAAGAGGGGAATTTCTGTTTCCTGGTGCTTTAGTTTAAAATATTTTTTTAAGAAAATGTCATGCTTTTAATCAAGAGCAACTGTTCAACAACCCCTTGCCTTTTTCCTCCTTCTCAGACCACAGTCTACTTATGTGTACATCAATCAGATTGTAAAATATCATGCCCAGGATTGGAACAGGAGCAAGGATCATCTCCTGAAGGTACTGCAAGCACTGGCCTTCCAGCTACTGCAGCTCCAGCTTTGAACAAAGGTCCTGAAGCAGTTGACTTTGGTGGCTGCTTATTGAGATGTGTTTCCATACGGAATCAAATACAGAGGAAAGCATGAGATATAAAGTTGTGAACATAAACAAGCAAATCAGGAATGCACTACAAAAGCAAACACAGCCCTCAAGTCCTCAATATTAGAGCATCCACCATTTATGCCTCTGCTGACCTTACCCACAGGGATTTGGTAGGTAACATGAAGAAACTGTCACTATACTTTCTGAAGTCAGTAACATATTAAAGTATTAGAATTCTAAGGACTGCTTTTTGTTGTTTGTTTTTTCTTCCAACTCTGGAAAAATGTGGACAATCTTCAATTTCATAAAAACTTTCCCTACAGGCTTTTACATACATATCAACCTGAAACAGATTACTTGGTTTTCACTAACAAAAAATGAGATTTTTCCCAGTGGTTTAGCAATAAACACTTAGAAATTATTTTAAGCTTATTGCAAAGCAAAACACTTTAATGTTTAGCGTAGTTTGAAGAACATTTTTTCCTGAGAAATATATTTTTTATTTCTTTCCTGTCCCCACAGTATCATTTTCCAGCTGTAGAAAAAAGCCAACGGGTCATGATGATACTGATAACACTTTGGGAAAGCATCAGGAAAATGGAAGTTGCCTTGTGTGATTTTTTTCCCTGAGAGATCTGGAGTTTTTTGGTTGGTTGGTTTGGTGTTTTTTTGTTGTTGTTGTTGTTTTATTTTTACATCTTTACTTATTGCAGAGATATTTTATAGTCTCAGCTGGGCATCCTTTCTAAACCTATCTTGAAACGGAATGGCTAAAATGAACAAATGAATGAATAAATGAATGAATGAATGAATGATTAAGACATTATCCTAGTAAGTAGAAACTGAGGCAGATTATGTGTACTCTGAAGTACTTCAGAAAGAAACAGATGCCAACAGAGTCTTAGAACCCCTCATTTTGTCTGAGGAGAAGAAAAAGTTCTCAACAAACTGGTGCTAAATGAAAGATACCCCTAGAAAACTGCCTTATGTAGGGAATTATGTTAAAATATAACAGGAATAATGAGATACAATACAAATAAAAGATAAAAAGCATGATATGTATGCATTAAGCTTTGCTTTAAAAACCGTATTTTTGTGGGAAAATAAAGAACCCGGGGACATTTAGTGCCAATATTACAATTTTTTTAACCAATTAACTGATCCAATATCCTCTATGAAAACAAGCTTCTATGTGAGCAATTTTTTGCCCTTTCTGCACCAGACTTTAAATATGAAATTCAACCATCAAAATCTACCATGGCCATCAAAGCCTACCATGGCCATCAAAGCCACAAACCCACAGCCATCCACCTCTACTATAGTCACAACAACTGAAAGCAGAACTTACTATAGAACACTATTTCCTAAAAGTGGAAGTTATTTTTACTTCTTACCTCCTGCACATATGTCCCAGGGAGAACTCACAATCTGTGCTTCCCATTTCTGGAAACAATGCACTTTACTTTGTAAACACTGGTCTTATGCACCACTTAGGTATCCGTGGTTACATAGATGTAAAGAGCTCTTGAGTTACATCCTGCTTGTTTGCTAGTTTCTATGCCACTCAGAGTTGCTGGAGCAGCAACTACCATGGGTCTGAACCAGAGTCTACCATGGTTGACAAGGAGATGTCATTAAAATCTGAATATCTAAATAAATTAGGCAGCTGGTACAACCCCAGTTGGTCTCAATTTATATCCAGAATAAACAAGAAAAGAGGAGAAGAGAAGAAGGCTTTACAAAGTCTATTTTCCAACTCCACATCATCTTTCCATGACATCAACTGAAAAAGCCTGTTACTTGTTTTTTCACCACATTGCACTTCCATGACCACCAGTGCCACCACAGAGTCCAGACCTGTTGGTAAAGGTCATCCTAGGGCTTCTCGGGTCAGTGGAGCTCTGCTGACTCCAGCAGGAGATGCTACCAGAGGGTCTCCATGCCAAGCCTACCTTCTCCAACCTCACAGTGAAGGCAAGGCTAGGAACATCCTCAGCTCCTTGCCAGGGGACAGTGGGCTCTGAGGTGACGCTGCTGCCCAGTGCCTTGCAAGCCATAAAATACAAGCAATTTACTACTGAAGTCAGCAAGGAGCAGGCTTGTTTACCTTACTTTTATTTGGCAAAGCTTGGTCTTTGTGCCCTCCAAACAAATGGTCTCCTGTTCCTGCCTTTTGGTTGTAGCCTTTGCAGAATGGCAATTTGCTCACATCATTTCCAGCAAACAGTGCTTGAAGGTCAGTGCTAATGCACTGGCATCTGTAAAGCACATGGGGACAGGACAGAGCCCCCAGCACCTGGCTCGGAAATATAACACAGATGTTGCTCTTCTTCCTTTCCACTGAAACATCCAGATGAACTCCGTGCAACAAGCTCTTTCCTGGACACCTTCTGTGCCTTCTGCCAGACATTTCAGACCAGGCTTTCCTGAGAAGTCAAACTCAACATTGCCTAAACGTTGCAAACTGACAAAAGGTGGGTTTTAATTTTCTTCCCCTCGTTGCACCCCTTCCCTTCACCAATACACATCCATTGAAATTTAGAAAGATGTCCACTGCTGCCCTTTAAGTGGCTACAAAGAGAAGAGGGTGAGACTGGCATTCCATATATACCCTTTGCTGCTCACTGTGTTAAACCAAGGAACTTCACCATTCACACACCAGAGTTAATTACCCAATGAGAAAAAAAGTGCTGTGAAGGAAGCTGAAATTCACTGTTTTTACAGAGTTTAACACATGCAGTGGCTCATTCCAAGCTATGTTCTAAAAATGAAGGTGATCTGTGTTCTGCCACCACATTTCACAAATTGCTGTTTAGTCTTGGATCAGAGAAGAGCTTGACAACACATTGCTGTAAAAATAAAATGATAGATTTGGGTCTGCATTTTACAGTCCCACAACAGTGATCTTTGATATTTCTTAGGCAAACTTTCTGTTTGAGGTTTGGAGACGGTTTTATTGTTTTTCCTCTCCTAGAAAAGATTTGTTGCCCATACTCAACCTCTGAAATCTCTTGCGCGCTCCCTGTCATACTATTTTTTAAAAACAGCATTTGATCTTGTGGAATAAATAGCGTGAATAATTCATGAGAAAGACATTTTAAAGCCCGAATTCCACCCTTCCTTTCTTCCTCGTACTTTTTCATTCGGCATTAAAACTATTATAAACAGGCCTGTTTTGGTAACAAGCTAGACTGCCCGTGGGCAGCAGGAGTATCATCAGTTAGAGAAGAGAAACCACGCACAGAAAAAAAAACCACCTTAAATAAAACACTGGAATAATAATACTGCCAAGGCAGTATTGATTCAGCATACTCTTGAATTATGTTAAAGCTTTTAATTCCGTGCTCTCTTCCCCTTTTTCCTTAGGACCATATTATATTAAGTCATATACCTTTCTGAGACCTTATACTACAGCATTTAAACATGACTGTCAGCATTACCAGCTTTTTCAAGTTTGTAAATAACATTTAGTTTAAAAACATATCTCCACAAATCTGTGTTCCTAAGCTAATATTTTTTTCATTAATATGTTGTATAGGCCATTATTTAACACTTTTAAAAGCATATGACATATTGCAAAGCCTTAAACTTATTACACTGTTCATGAGTGACAGACAGTGGTCAACATTTTATACCAAATGGGGGAAGACTGCTGTTCCTTGGCTCTGTTCCTTGTAGGTTTTTGAGATGATACTAGGGATGACTAGCTGGGGTGACACTCCAGCAGAGAGGTTGGCACTCTCCCCTGGTTCAGAAGGGATAAGGAAGGCAAGAACAATTTCCAACCCTACAGATTCCCAGGGAACTCAGATTCATCCTGTGGTCTGGAACCACTTCATTCTGCCCCTCGCTTGCTTTGAAGTACACCTTTCGTCTCTTATAGCTCTCCTAAAGGCTCAGGGAAGAACATGAGGGTAAATTAGCCCATCTGTTTTCATTTCGCAGGGATTCAGCAAAACACAGTTTAGCCAAGTGCTTAAATAAATGCTTAACCTTAAGCTTTCTATTAAGTACCTACGAAAATGCTTTACTGGATTAAGAACAAAAACTACTGGAAAAGGAAGGAGGTCTTCATGGTCTGCTGCACAGTCAGAGGCTTGGCAATGGAGAGGAGACTGCTTTCAACATTTGCCAAGATTTGTGGTATGGGACAGTGGAGATGGTGGCCACATGTGACCACAAAACAGGAGAGGGACTGTGGCATGGAGCTTTCACGTGTTGTTTGTGTGGAAAAAAAAGGGGGAGGATCGCACAGCAGTGCTTTTTGACAGTGTTTCAGTTCTACTGGCTTGTGTCTTGGGCTGCTTCACCCTCCAGATACTAGAGTGGCACAAGTCTCAGGGAGGCACAGAGGCGAAGGCCTTAATTCCCAAGAGGGCAGAGACCATTCCCCCATCGGTGCAGGGGGACACAAGCACAGGGACACTGCACAGCTTCTCTGTCTCCTTTGCACGAGGGCCAGTGCTGATATCTCAAGTCCTCACACAAGCACTGCTCTGTTCCCTCAGCCATGGGAGGTAGAAGCAAACAGCTCCACTTTTGTGTGATGATGGGGGTAATGAAGATCCAGGCGGCAGTTTCTCTACAGGTTCATAACAACTCTCCCTTTGCAATACAAATACTGCCTGCAGGTGTTTACTCCTGCCTTTTTATACTAAAATGAGACAACAAGTTTGCACATGACTAATCTCTTCATAATGTATTTTACCTCCTGCAAACTGGTTATAAATACAATTATTTTTCAAAAGACTGAGAAATCTGCCGGATCTTTATATAGAGGTCCTTGTGGAAAACACAATCCATCACCTTTCTAGTAAAGAACTATACAAAATGAAATATTTAATAAGTGATAAATTAAATATTAATGGCCAATGCATCACAGATGTCTCCAAATGTTTACATGGGTATATAAGTTAGAGTGCTTATTTTTGTAGCAGCTCAGCCCGTTCCCACCTAATTTGCTTGCTAACTGCTTCACAAGCCTCTAAGCAATCCCACGGCCCCAAAGTCACCTCTAAGCAAAAGTTCCAGCTCTAGGCCTCCAAACCCAAGTTGTTTCAGTTCCTCCTTCAGCATCTCTCAAATATCCCCTTACCTTACCATGGGCTTCTGGGCTTATCTGTGTCTGTCTCCACCACGCACATTCAGTTTTACTGTAGTTGGAGGTTGTGGTGATACAAATAGGAATCATTAACCCCTGCTTTCATTCATACCAGAGGAAAACAGCATCCTCCTCTGCAGAGGGAACTGCAGAGGTTTTGTAAGAAGTTTTGAGCTGGTAGTGGAGGGGAGGCTGAGGAGGCTGTTCAGGAAGTGCTGTGTAAAAAGCAGACCATCCTGCTAGGGTAATTAAAGAGCTCCTACTGGATTTATTCCAAGATCAAAGCCCTAAACATATTTACTTATTTAACTCCAATATCTTTGAAAAGCTGCACACAAAGGACTTCTGAAATGTCTGTTCTGGGATGGGGGGGGTAGACCCCAAGCCCAGGCCCCAAAAGTATTTGCTACCGAGTCCCAGCACCTCCAGTGATGCTGCAGAGCAGCTGGGGTTTAGCAGCTCAGATTTTGGCCAGAGCCCAGGGATGTTCACCACAGTGGTTTCCACTCTCTAACACCAGCGTGCAATGCAGCCAGATCCAATTTCCAAAACAAGCATTTCTGTGTCTATCTGTTTGTGTCTCTGCTAAAGCCTCTCATGCAGCACCTCTCCCCGTGCCCCTGCGGTGCCACCCTCCCCTCCGAGGAGCAGGAGTGAAGCCAGCCTGCAGGAGTTAACAGCGCTCATTAATCGGCCAATGGAGCAGTGCCAAGCCAAGGGAAGAGCTCCTTCCCTCCCACCCACCATCCTGGAGCTGAGGAAGAAAATCCCTGCTGGGAGAAGGAGCTGGATCGAGCAGCCCAGAGAAAGGGATGCCCAGAGGCCGTGGGGTCATGCCTTTTAACTGGAAGCAGCGACACCTGGGCTTTTCACACAGCTTTTGCTAAAGCAGTGCAATACCTGGCTGGCTTTGCATCACCCCTCACAGAGAGAAAAGCCCAGCCCTTCTCAAACAGCCTAGGCACTTCTCTCCCTGCA
>NW_016690253.1:1215606-1240070 GCF_001604755.1 Lepidothrix coronata | reverse complement strand
AAATCCTGCAATTTTTTCTCAATGCCTGAAAAAAAGCCCCATGGTGGCAGTTCACACAAATTCTTCCACTGACTTCTCAAGAGCAAGACAAACCCTAAAAAGAATGTAAGGTTTCCATCTCTAATCCCCTTTAAAATAGTTTAGGTATGTATGATGGAAGTAGCTGTGAGAGGTAACTGCTGCATGGGGGCCCAATTACTTACACAACTTCAAAACAATCCAAAACTCCTGGCTGCTGTGAGTGAAAGGCTTAAAAGGTAGTGGGTCAAGAAATGGATAAAAGCATCATTTCAGACCTATATATAACTGTCAGTTTAAATTTGTTTTTCTTTATTCTTACTACAAATTATCATTTACCTAAATGTGACTCTTACCTGTCACTGCCGTTCTTTGTGTGTGGTTGGTTGGTTTGTTTGTTGTTGTTTCTTTTTTTTTTTAACTTGAATCTCCTCTTTCAGATGTATAAAAGCCTTCCAACTCTACAGAAAATTGAATTTTGGAAGGTTTGTGTCGTGCAACAAATACCATAAAACCTTGCCCCAAGGTTCATTAGGTCTTTAGAGACCTGCTGTGGTGGTAATGTGCCTTAACATGGCCTGGAAAGGTTACAGACATGGAGAACTGATATCCTTTACAGAAAGGATTTTCTTTGTTGCCTTCCTTGTTTTTTTTAACAAAAGCCTTCTCATTATGAAGATCACCTATAAACTATTCCACATAGTTTTGGGTTGAGTTGGAGTCTCCTTGTGATAAGTTCAAGTAACAAAAACCCTTCTTCACCTTTAATTACAGTAGCAGTGTTGGGTGGTACTGCATTAAACTGACCTTTGGCTTTATGTTAGCTGAGCTAAATAAATAAAAAAATCACAATTTCCCAGCAACAAACACAAGCATATCTTATCATTCACAGTGTGAAGTTGTTACTACAGTGCCATCTTCAGTGTGTTCCATAAAGTGGAGTTTTCCAGTAGAGGATTTTTCTTTGTTCTTTATGAGTTGGAAATGGATTAAAATAATTTCAACTGTGGAGAAGGAAGAGTAAAAAAAAAAGTGAAAGCCTTCTCTCTTTGTTAATAAGAAGCAGAGTGTTGTGATTCAGAAAATAAATAAATTATTATATCGGAAGCATATATAATTATGAGACAAAACGATCTGAGTCTGGCCACCAAAACAGGCTTTGAGGCAAGAAATGGTTGTTCTCATATACTGCCAAAGACACTTAGTAATACCTCACAGAAATGACAATTTTGCATGTGCACATGCATTATGTGTAGTACATTACAGAACCATTAAAAGTTGTTAATGCCAGTTTGACTGTACATTATTTACAGATAGGGAAAAGAGATGTGTCTCCACAAATCTGGCAGAGAACCTGGTCTAGTTGCACTGTGGAGGACACGACATTTGGCCAAACAAGTTCTTCCAGCCTGGTCTCAAACTTTAGAGACTAGATTGGACCCAAAAGTGAACACTGTAAAGTAGACTAGCCCATATACTGAAGTATCAGTCAAGGAGAGTCCTACATTCCTGATTACAGAGCTACTCTGCTGTTCTGCTCCTGTTACTTTGCTTCTCTGCAATGTCAAAACAAGGATGTTCCCGAGCCCTGCTACAACCCTGTTGCTTGGCTCAAGCAATGGATGGTATAGGACAAGACACCAGCAAAGGTCACTGCCACGCTTCTGTTGTCTCTGGGGAGATCTTTGTCATGATGCCCATGGCAAATGCCTGCACAGTAGGTATGAACACATTGTTGCTTCAACCTCACATGCCACTGAGACACAGTGGGCAAACCAACCTCACACATGTATAATGTCAAAGGGAATTCTGGTGTGGAGAAAGGAAATAGGAACTGACTCCAGTTCTACACCTCAGTCCCACAACTTGTCAGCAGAACAAAAACAGCCAGAAGTGTCAATGTTATTGGAAAATATGAGTGATTTTATTATTATAATGCAGATGTTCTTTTTGGATGTTCTATTTGCTTGTCATTTTTGGGCTTAAGTATTTTCTTGCATATGGCTCAGAGCTGTACTACTCTGTATAGAGTAAACAGCTCTATTTAATAGAGTCTACAGAAAGGAAAGCACAGCTTATCCACTTTAAGTGATATTTCTCAATCTGAACAATAGAGCACTATGTACAGTACAATGGTATTCCTCTTTTGAAATGGACTGTATGCTGATAATAGTCATCATTTGCATACTGCTTTCATTTTGAAGGCACATTACAAATGTAAAGGAATCCTCACCAACACACTTTACAATTTATAATCCTTACTATCTTGGCTGTCATATGCTGAAGTGGTATAAATTACTTGACAAAGCTACACACAGAGAATGTGTCACACTCATTTTGTTGACCATTACTTGTCTAGTTACTGTCTATGTGACTGTTGCAGCAAAATCATAAGATCTTGCTTGTGGCATAGCTCCAACAGCTGAACTGAGCCTCCAAATTATAGGGGAAGCTACTTAAAAGATAAAACCTCTTACAGCTTCCATAGCTTATGTTCTTGAGAAAGGATTACAAAATATGGGCCTTGTTTGCTGGCAGAAACCCAATTCTCCCAAAGTACTTCCTGAACATTTCACTTAGTTAAGGCAAAAGTCACTTTCACTGAACAAAAAGAAATCTTAAATCTCGGTTATTCATGATGTTGTTGTTCTTTATTTACAACTTGGAAAACCATGACAATTAAAAGCAAAGTTTTTTGGACCCAATCTCCTGATCACATCTGTAAAACCACTGATTTACTGAACTGATCCCAGAAGCAAAGATCTTCATAAGTATAAAACAGGACAACCAATGGCGATATTTAAGAAGGAAACTATATGAACCCCAATTATTTCAAAGTGCTAACCCCATCCAAAGAAATCACCCCTTGTATGACATTTGTACTCTTGTCGCCAACTTCACCAAATTGCAGACACAACTCAACAGGAGCTTCAGGAATGCCTACTGATCTAACTTCCATGAAAGCAAACACACAGGGAACATTCAGAACCTTCCATTTAATTTCTACCACACAAAAGGCAGCAAGATATTTAGGATGAATCCTTGCAACTAAACTGTGCCCTGAGCTGCACATGTAAGCCCTTTGGCACCCAGGGGCATATTCTAACCCAAGAATGGAAGAAGTTGAAAAGCTGCACGCTAAAAATATAAAACCAACTCCTTTATTTCTCTCTCTCTTAGTAAAATACAGATATTAACCAACAATGTGACCATTCTTTATCTGTATTTTTCTTTTTCAATCTGGAAAAAATCAAATTCAGCCCATTTTGCTTTACAAATGAAAAAAAAAAATTATTCTCCTACCCTTTTCCTACACATATCCACAAAATTATTTTTGGGTATAAGCAAACACAGACTGCACATACACTAGAGTGGTGACCTGGAGTCTTATTTGCAGTGTATAGACAAGGAGAATACCCTGCTGAGAAGGACTCAGAGAGTCTATGAAATCCTGCCAGGGAGCAAGAAAATCTGCTGTATGGTACATCATTTCCTGCAGTTTCTTGCAGTGAAGAGCTCAAAACCTGTCAAAACACGCTGCCCTTTGTGACTCTGCTCATTGAGATGTACTTACCATACTGTGTCTCATATTCAGATGTGAGCACTAATGCAGGACGTGAAGAGAGTCTCTACCAAAGCAATTCCTCAGCAAACATTAGGTACAGACTGACCTCCACAGCCAAACAGCACCCAATATGCACCCAAGTGTATCCACACCTCAGCCTCATTAAGAAATAGGCATCACATGTGCTTTAACCTAAATAATTTGCCCAACACTTTTGAGTAGTGACACCAAAACCTAGCTTGGGTTAAGTGGGTGCAGGTGTCTGCAGGATTTGGCCCACAGTCTGTCAGGATTCAATGGACTGAATCACATTTATGGTGCACTGTCCAACTTACAGTCATGGAAAGCCATGATTGTCCAGCTTCAAAAGCCCAGCACGAATCTTAACAATAGAAGCTTAAACCATTTCCTACACTTCCCTGTTTTGGATCCTCCACCATCTGACATGACTCAGGAATCATCTGGCCAGTCTCTGCCATTTTGCCTTTTTAGCTAGGTTTTAGGAATCGACAAATCCTCCTCCTCTGCCTCCTTGGAAACTGCTACTAACTGAAGTCTAGACAAACATCCAGCAGGAAAGGTCTGGCTCACTGAGGGTGAAGTGAGAGCATGAAGGGGAAGGATGCCCTGGAAGGTCACAGTGCACACATTTCCAGGAAATTACATTGAATTAAACCAAGAAATGAAATGCTGGTGGATGGGGGAAACTGAGGAATATTCTTTGCTACTGTATGTTTACAAAATTATCATATAGAGATCACCTTCTGTTTTCTGGTTAAACAAAGACCAAAGAGACAATGATGTAACACTCGTAACCCATCACAGTTGTTTTACAGAATGTTAAGCCTTCACATATACACATATTAAAAAATTCAGATTTAGTAGCAACTAGGTCTTTTTTTCTTATCTAATCTTTATTTGTGCTTTTAAGGAATTATTTAGTGTTAAATGGCCGCAAAAATTCCCAACAAGGGAATGAAAAGTCAATATAATGCAGTATCAGTCTGTTACCAGTGACTGGTATTTTAAAAATAACAGACTGCTCAAAGTGTACTGTTTTCAGACAACAAATGAATTATCTCAAGTGTTACTAGTGAACACAAAATTAACAGTAAACCAAATATATTTGCAATAAACTCCCTACTTAATGAGAAAGAAGAGCAGGGTAACCTTGTTCCATTATAGGAAGAAAATAAATTGTATTGTTAAGAAAGCATTTGTATTTTATGTGAGAGCTATCCCAAGTCAATGCATTACACCAGCAAATTGAAATAGTTTTGTACCCATAGTACATCCTCAGGATGCCCACAGTTCTTGAATCATTGTAGAGTTCCACTCATATCAAACTGACCCAGGACTCCACTTAGTCTGTATTTTCCCTATAGTAATTTGAAAATAGTAACAGTTTCACAACACAAATCAATAGAGCATAAAGAGAGATTATACTACATTTCAAAGAAAAAAATTACTTATTTTTATTTCTATGATGGAGAGGTAGCTCTAATATTTTCTGCTTTTTTTTGTTTACTAAGAAAAGGCTGATTTGATTCCAAAGTCTGCTCAGTCAGTCTGGATTTACACTGGTAAATTTCTGAGAAGAGTTTGTCCCTGAGCACTAACATTCCTATTTTTACTTTCCAACAGAGCATCAATCAGAATGCATAAGGATGAGTAAACTGAAATTGGAAATAAAGACTCAATAATGACAAAACGTATTAAAAGAAAACCGCCAAATTCCTCTCCATTCAGGAAAGCAGTGCCCACATTATCAAAACATGAATACTTAATTCTTGGTTCTCAAGTTTTTCTTTAGAAAGAAATTATGTGGAATATATATGTAGGCCTTTTTCAGCTAATGCTGGGGGTTTGCTCCTAATGTTACACTTCAGCTGGAAGCGAAAAAAAAATCCACATCAAGTCCCAATTTTCTAGTCCATATCACACTCTGATTCTCATTCACTGCTATTATAATGCATGTTAAATCCTACACAACAGGGAATGTTTGATCTAGACATAATATAGTTCTGTTCCTTCTCTTCTCCCTTGCCATGGAGATTTTTATGAGGCTTTGTAAACCATTTTTACTACAAAATATAAATTTGGAAGTTTAACTATCTAAAGACATCTTTTCAACGTTCAGTTATAAAACTGTATATACTATGAAATAGTAGATGGCTTGACATTTTTGTTTTTGCTAAGGACAAACTAACTTTTCTTTCCTCTGAGAAACTGTGTTATTGAAAATGATAAATAAGAAAGGAGCAGAATCAAAACAAATACCCCCAGCATTATGTAAGTGATCCTTTAAGCACTTCTGTGTTGAACTCACAATCCAACTAAAACTAAATTCTGCTTGTGTAATTAATGCAAAAAAATTTCACTGACTTTGGAGGGATTATTTGCATAACAGAGGAAAGGAAGATTTTGTTGGACAACAGAAGATGGGAAAAACTTTCATAAAATATGATAACAAATTGCTGAAGTGATTAGAAAACATTACTGTTTAACTGCTTTATAGATTCTCTGTCATCCACGTACAAATGGTCCAAAAGAGAATATTACAGGCACTTAACAAAGTCTAGTTTCAGAAATACAATAGTACCAAACAATTTTATTAATATTTCATACAAATTTTGAAGTCAACACTGGCTAGTATTTTGATGTTGATGAAGGCAAACAAAATTAATAAACAATAGCTTTCTGTGTTTTACATTGGGCTGGATGTCATAAGTAACTATCTTAAACTATAATAGCAATGATCAAAACAGGGTAAAGCCAATACATTTTGTTTTCTTTACTTTATTTCAAAATAGAGTGATTATAAATACATTCTTGTTATATTTCCTTCCTAACTCTTTGGATGCAACCAAAAAAAAAAAAAAGTCTCACTGTGCTCATTTCATACAATATCAACATACAAATCATGCAAAAGATATTATAGATATTATACCACCATCAAGTTCTGGATGTTTTTTCTTGATTCTGAAACATTTGTTAACATTATTCACAAGGCCATGCCTTTATAATTTATGGCTTTAAAAAAAAAAAAAAAAAGCATTTAAAAAAGATTTTTATACTAGATTGCTGCATTATTATCAATCTGGAACACTAAATGCAAAACATAAATCACCTGGTCTTGTGTTCTTGCACCGTGGTATTTGCTTTTTTGAGAAAATTGCACAATTTTTTTCTTTTTTTTTTTCAAGGAAACAATTACACTTTATTGATTTTATTTCAAAACGGAAACTTCCTTATAATACAGTGGAGACGACAGATTATGTTAACACCTTCACTGGTTTAGTTTATGTCTATGGGTCTTAACAGCCATTTTACAAGCATGGCCACTCAAACCAAGATAATGAACAGACAGACCTGTTACGCCACATCCGAAGAGTCACCTTCTCAGAAAGACTGACTGGAGATTTGAATGGACATTACACTAAAACTGCTGTGCAGACACATACACCGCTTCAAAACATGGAGAAAATAAACTGACATTAAGGTTGCCATTCAAAGTGACAATTTCACAGAAATATAGTGTTTTGCCAGCTTTTGCATTCTTCACTCACACTATTATGCCTACATATTGCACCATATATTGTCAAACACTTAGGAACGATTTCTACAGGAAGGTCCGGATTGTGCAACCTTTAGTGATGCTGGTGAACCTACACTCAACTGCGTAACCCCAAAAGAGTCTCTGGGCTCTGTGTGTTATATACAATGTTTCTGAGCTGGCTTGTTTTCAAGTCAATGACAAAACTCTATCTAAGCCCCACTCTTGGGCAGGTATGTAATTACTAGCTCATGAATAGTACCTCTGCACAGGATTTAGGTTGAGCTTAAACGCTTTTACCGGATTGGGACCTCAGTGGTCAGGAAACTCTGACCCACTGTAATGGTACAGCATAACAGATCAGTTCTTCTTCTTCTTTTGATCAGCAAATAGAAGACACCATAGCAAAAAGACCAAAACAAAAATCAAAAACAAGAAAAGAAACAAAAAACCAACACCCCTCCCCTCAAAACAAAACCAAACCCCCTCAATTTTTTAGCTGAGGAAGGTACGATCATTTATAATTGTTCTTTTAACTCAGGGCAATATGAGTCATAAGCACGTCAGTTTTATCATCACTTAAAAGTACTGGCTTATTTGCTACTTTTAATATTTTTAACACCTGTCTCTCTCAAGCAGGGAGAGGGACATGACAGTCTGACAATGCACTGAGCGTGTCAGAAGCCTCCTGCTTTGGCAAATCCCAGTGAACTTGGACACATCCTCAAAACCACGCAGCACTGAGTGGAGCAGGCACAGTGACCCCTCATCCTTAGCCTGCTGATGGAGCCACCAGAGTCCACCATGTCAGTGCATCATTAACACTCCTTAATCCACAGACAACAAACTCATATATTCGTTTTCCAGCCTTGGCCATGTATTGCATCATTGGTCAATCAGGAACTTTTCATGCTAGAAATGCGTATGTATATAGTATCCATGTCCTGAAAATCCCTATGACATTCTGAATTACATTAATTATTCTGCACAGATAGCCACAGCTTTTTTGAAAGAAACTCAGCCATTAATTTATCTGTTATAATTTTATTATCTGAAGTCACGTATATACTTTGAAGGATGGAGAAAAATAATAAAACAACCCTCTTTCTAAGCCACAAGAGCATAAACACATGGCTAAAAGGAGAGAAATGTTTTGTTTGCTTTCTCTTAAATAAAGAAGCAGTGCTTTTTTTTTTGGTATATTTTGTTAAAAATATACTGCAGACTGGTTGCCAAGTATCATTCCAGAACAAAAATTTCAAATCACTGTAATAAAGCACTGAAATTAGAGGTTTATATTGGAAATAGCTGACACAGCCTTCTCCACAGTATTATTATTGGGTCTTGCTCTAATTTTTGCTAGTTTCAAATTCATGAAAAACATTCACGTTTATATCCTACTATCTTAACTGACTTATTGATTATAAAAGGTAGGGAGGGGTAAATGTTCTGGAAGCAAAGGAGGGAAGAGAGTCTTATTCAAAGCTCATGAAGACAAAGAACTTTTGTTAATCTCATCGCATAGATTTTTTTATGGGAACCTTTACCAATATATCTCCATTCTCATGTCAAAGTACCATCTATCAGTGAGATACAGTGGGGATTTTCCATTCTCCTACTTTTTTTTCCCTAGCTATTCAGATTCAGCTTACACAAAGGCAAGTTTTTACTCTCCAGGTATGAGCTACACAATACTCTGAACTGAGACCGCTATATTCATTTTACACTGTGGTTTTAAATAGACATGATTTGCCATATTGTTCACTGTTCTGATCAGGTTTTGCTGACTAACAGAAGTCAGAGAGATAACAAGAACAGAAAATTTCTGCATATCCAATTAAAATATTACCCTTAGCATGAATTCCTGTAAATACTTGTAGTGAAAACTATTTAAGTTAAGCTGTAGAGACCTGAAAATCAAGAAAACTGGTGGCAAATAATTGCCCGAGACACAATACTAAAAAAACTAATGAATCTATTTTAAAACGCACCATTGGTAACAAATCTGAAATAAGATAATATGCTAATCTCACAAGAATAGTACAGAACATTTTTTTTTATTATTATTATTATTATTATCATTATATCTGATCACTTAATTCTGGATAATGCTATACATTACATCCCCGGTTGCTGTTTGGTATATTGTTCTGGTTTTATTTATACTGAATGATTAATGCAGTGTGATCAGGAAAACAAGTCAGGCATATTAAATACATATTAAGGAGTACATATTCTTTCCTATTTAGTATACAAAGTATTTCATAAATATGAATTATATTACAAAAATAATTTCTGCCACGCTCACACAGTAAGCACTTTGACATTTTTGGACAACCTGTTGGGTTGCAAGAGTTTCACATAACTGAGAAGGAACTCTAGTTTTAATTGGAGATGAGTCTTAGAACAGATTCTGCATAAACATCAAATATTTTCTTCAGATGTCACAAATACTGCAGAAGTCAGGTTAAACTATTTTCTTTCTTTTTTTTTTTTAATTTTCTGTATAGACATGTATGCTTCAAGTGGTCAAATTTATTCCATAGGTATGTAATGCATGGTATATTTTAAACAAATATTTGCACAATTTAACATTATAATTCCAGTGGTTTCAAGATGCAGCCCATAAATGTAACCAATTTACACATACTATTGAATGTTCTCTCTTTGCATGCTTGTTACTTTCCAGATAAGCTTTAAACAGTGCCATTACAACACCACAAATCAAAGGATTACTCCAGTTCCACCAACTTAAATCCACGTGCAGGATGAAGGACCCAGCTGAGGTACAAATATCAGTACCAAGTTTCCTGTGTTTGTTCTAACAAATCACAAGGAGACGATGGTTTGCATTTAAGATACAAAACATATATGCCTCTTGAGGTTAAATTCAGTGTAACGTGTATAAAGCATCCCTTTGGCAATAGAGTTTGCAGTATCCCTACAGGATTCCACTGGGCATGAGCTTTATGTAGTAAAATCTATTAAGGAAATTCTCCTCTACTCGACAAATCATACGCAGCTACAGTTAATCAGACACCCCTGGATACACCTGCCTCTATGCCTACCAATATAATATAGTATTTGGAAGTTAAAAGTCAACAAAAGGCACTTTCATCATTAAATAAATGTCCTCTGTAGGCAATAAGATTGTATGACCTATATTTTATTCAAAGCTGTTTGTTCTTCAAGGACTTGTAGGTAGTCAGGTGAACCTTGAAGTTTAGCTTTTAGTTCAAAATATTCACTTTTTCTTTGTTCTACTACAATTTTACTATGATTACCACCTATTAGCGATTTCTTGGTTTTTTTGTCTTGTAGTTTCTCTGGGTAACGTATTTCAAAGCCACTGACCCCTATGCTGTTGTATTCTTTTTTACTTTCCAGAAAATTTTGAATAAATACATTGGAATCCCTCCCAGGGAATAACTCATCCAGTTCATCGATTGTGCTAAGTCTTTTTCTGGTATCCACATGCAACAAATCTTTCTCCTTGTCATTAATATTTCTCAGAATGACTTTTTGCCCTGGTGGGTCAGCAAACGTGAAGCCCGTTTCAGACTCTTTTAAGCCACAGGTATGACTTTTGCTCATCTGCTCAATGGTTTGAGGAATGAAGGCCTCTGCACCCAGTCCATCTTTTTTGTTTGACTTGTGGTCGTGCTTTCTCAGCTGCAGCTGCATAGAACTGCACTCTTGATTTCCAATCCCTTCGTGCTTTACAGTTGGTTTTTTGTTGCGCCGAAGCACAAAAACGAGAAGACAAAAAGCAACAAACACTGTTAAAATCAGCACAACTAATATGCTTAAGATTAGGATGGATAATGGAACTGGGCCACCAGGAGGACTCCGAACCGGTCCCGGTGGTGTTGTAAAAGTAACAGCAGGCATAGGGCTAGTGAACAGAGCAGATGGCTTGTTTAAAAGTTTAGGGCAGAGGATCTCATTTTTCAGAGACTTAAGTTCTATGTTAGCAAACTGTACAGGTGTTTCACATTTCAACTCCTTCACCACAATACCTTCATTTAGCTTTTCAAGCCACAGTTTTAAAGCAACTAAATCACAAGTGCAGTCCCATGGATTACCTTCCAAATCTATTTGTGTTAGAGATTTTAGCTGATCAAGAACACCACTTACAGGCAAATACATGAAGTGATTGTTCCTCAGATTCAGTCTAGCAAGTGGTGCACCAGCAAAAATGTACGCTGGCAAGCTTCGGAGGAGATTGTTGTTCAGGTAGAGCAACTGCAAATTGGGCATTAAGTCAAAGGTGCCTGCTAGGATCTCTTTGATAACATTGTATTCCAAATACAGATACTGCAAGTTGTGGAGGCCAGCAAACATTTCAGGGCTCAGACGCTCTATCTGATTGCCGTTGAGATACAATCTCCGTAAATTTGTAAGGTTGCGGAAAACGTCTCCTCTGATCACTGAAATCCGATTGCTGCCTAAATGTAGCAAATCCAGCCCCTCAAACTCGGCGAAATCTGTAGTATCCACATCCTTAATATAATTGCCGTTCACGTGCAGTTTCTTGGCATTTAAAGGTTTTGGTACGAGTTCAGCCATGGATTCTATATTTCTTTCTTGGCAATTTACACTTAATCCCAAGTCTGAAGGATGAGTTTTGCAAACACAGGGGACCGGGCAAGGAGTTAAAGGAGGCACCCTGGTCTGGTAGGATACGATTTGACTGAGATTGCGATTAGAGAACGCTTTGCCTGCTACTATCCCCGAGATCTTCGAAGGATTTGTAGTCTTTGGCGGCTTTGTGACTAATCTGTGCACCGATGTTTGGGTGGTGTGGCCGTTTGGCGTGCTGTAACCGGGCTCCAGCTGCGAGGGAGGCAGGATGCGCACGTCAAAATCACTCCCTGTCCCCATGGAGCACAGCTCCTGCTTATTGGTTTCTTTCAGCAGCCTTCCATACAAGTCACTGGGTGTCTCACAGATCGCTTCTCCAATGTAGATGTTATAGGGCATGTTCTCCAGCCACGCCTTCAAAGGCAACAAATCACAAGTACAATTCCAGGGGTTGTCTTCCAGCTGCAGTTCAACAATTCGCCCGATGTGTTCCAGAACTCCAATGTATGGAAGTTTCTGTATTCGATTCCCCCGTATATCCAGATGGGTTAGAGAAGCAAATCGAAAAATATTATCGGGAAGGAATGAAATCAGATTGTCATTAAGTATCAGGACTTTCAGCTTGTGAAGCTTATTGAAGGCTCCCCGTTCAATAAACTTGATTAAATTGTAGTCAGCTTGGAGATACTCCAAGTTCTCTATGCCAAGGAAAGTGTCAGCCCGGAGAATCTTTAATTCGTTGTTGTTTAAGTGCAACTGTTTTAATGAACTAAGACCCATAAAGGCCCCTCCCTCAATGTTCTGCAACTTATTATTACCCAGTTGCAAGGACACTGCATGTGTAAAATTAGGAAAGGAATTTGGATATAGAACAATTAGCAGGTTGTTTTGAAAGTTGAGGTGGTAAAAATTAGACCATGGTGGTTTAAGCTGATTTGGTCTGTAGACTGCAACCTTCTCACAGTTGACATAGAGTACATTCTCAACTGACACACAGGAGCAAACATTGCAAATTTCCACAGATATATCAGCATCTGCAGTTGTAGAAGAAACTGGAGATGACAGAACCAGAAAGAGCCACAGAAACATCTTCTTGTGATCAGCAAGCAACCTTAGGTTCCTGAACAAAGATAAAGAATCTAAAGAAGAAAGAAGGAAAGAAAAAAAGAAAACATTTTTCAGTTGACATTGTTCCAAAACGTCATTTGGGTTAAAAATTGTATACCACTGAGCTACTGTACCTGCCAAGGATTATAGATAAACTACAAGCCCTGAATTTAAAATAACATGAAAGATTTTAACAACCAAACAAATACACGGGAGCTAGAATGATTTCAAACACAGAATGTAAATTTCTGTAGACAAGCACAAATAACTCTCAGGTCTGTCAAATACATTTCTCTTCTACACGCCAAGCATGCATAACTAACAAAGTAAAATAACCAAAGGAGATTCCAATTTTATGCATATTTACTCTCCTCAAACCTGCACTGCTCATATGTTGCTGTGCATTTCAGGGATATTAAACACAAATGCTGATGTTATGCATGCCCAAACATCTGGGTTGGGATAGCACAATACAGAAAGGATAAAGGTGCAGACACAGAAAGCAATGTCAGTACTCAATGTATGTATCTACAGCTTCAACACATACAGATTTATCAGTATGATAATAAAGACATCCACTCAAGTGATATACAGACATGCACACACATTGTTTCTGTCACTTCTTATGCCTAGTTTAAATAAATAGGTGGTAAACTGATTGCAAAAATACAACTATCCACAAAACAAGAACATCAGCTCTGGGTGACCAGTGGAAGCACACAGACACAGAGAAGCATGCACAAGCACACAGCCCCATCCCCAGGAATAATAATATGCTGACTTGCAGGGCAAAACAAAGTCACAATTCACCAGCCTGACCCTACTGAAACCTGAGAACTATTTTTTTCTAAATCATTATGTAATTTTCTCCTATTCCTGCATTGATAAGAACCCTTCACATATAGTCAGACCAGCTGAGCTGCCATTTTTTATGCAGAACTGGAGCCACAGCATTTCCTCTGAGTTAGAAAGTAGCTTTTTTTTTTTAACAAATCAGTCAATAATCAATATGTTGCACTGCCCCCATCTTCCCATTACCCCCATTTCCCAACTTGTCCCTTGTATTTCCTGCTGTGGGAAGCCACTGCGTTGGCAGGAGGGAGCCAGGATGGAAGTGGAGAAAGCAGGAGCCAGCTGGAGGGAGGAGAACCGGACTGGAGGGAGACACAAGGGGAGGATGTGCCGGGGGACCTGGAAGGGAGGGCAGAGGAGGGATGAGGAAACAACGCAGGACAGAAGGACAAGAGGGAGAAGGAAAGCTCCGAGGAGGCAAGGAGGGATAAGAGGAAGGGATGACTGAAGGGGTCAAGGAGGCCGCGGAGCAGGAGCACGGGGGGAAGGGGGAGTACAGGACGAAGGGGCAGCGGAGCAGCCGCTGCTCATGCCCGCAGGCTCCCGACCCTGGCCGCGGGGAGCGCGCCCCCAGGGGCAGCCCGATGGCCCCGCGGCCCCACCGCTTCATCTCCCTCCCACTCCGAGGCGCCGTCCTCCCGCATCCCTGCCTCGCCCACGCTCGAGTCCCCTCTTCTTCTTCAGCCGCGGGGCCCCGGCCGGCGCCGAGCGGACACACTGCGGGCGCTGCGCGGGGCTGGCGGCGGGGCGGCGAGCCCGGCCAGCAGTGCCGGCACTACCGCAATTTTTTGCCGCAACCGGCTCGGCTGGTGCCGGGTCCCTTCTGTCGTGGGCGCCCCGTCGCCCTCTGCCTCCCGGCGGGGGAGGGCAGGAGGGACACGGGCGCGCACACAGGCGCGCACATGCCAGCCGGGAGCGGTGAAGCCCCGCATCCCTTCCACCCTCCCTTCGCTACCAGGCACGACCGTGGTCCCCGCCGCCAAACGCTCCAACCTCTCCCCCACCCCCGCCGCCCCGATACCTTTGCAAAGTCCAGCCCGCAGCGCATCCACACACCCCCTTCTCCAGCCCCGCTGCGCAGATCCTGCTCCCCCCCGTCCCTCCCACACCTCCACCGGCTCCTCCGGGCCGCTCCGATCCCGGTCGCTCCGCTCTCCCAGGAAGGATGGGAGAGGGCAGCGCTGCTCCTGGTGTCGCTGGCCAGGGCTCCGGGAGGCGGGCGGCTGCGGAGAGCGGCGAGCGCGATGGCAGAGAGGCTCCGGCAGGAAGCCACTGTCGCCTGCTCATGTGGCCACCCCCCCCATTCCCCTTTAAAACAGCATCAGTAATTATTACAGCAATGAAAACAAAGCCCTCATAACAATTAGAAGAAATTAAAACGCCAACGCACACGCGGCCCCGCCGTGCCCCCACCCCCGCCCGCACTCACACGCCCGGCGGGGCGCCCGCCGCCCCCGGCGATGCTCCCGGCGGACAGCCCGGCACCGTCCCTACCTCGGCGCCCGGGGTCGCCGCGGCCGCGCTCGGCTGCGCTCCGCCGCTCTCCCCGCTCGCTCTCGGCTCCGGCGGCTCCGCGCCCGCAGCGGGCGGCGGGGGCAGCCGGGCGGCCGCCGGGGCGAGCACCCCTGGCCGCGCGGGGCGAGGGGATGCCCGGCGCTGCGGTACCCCGCGGGCTCCGCCGCATGCAGCAGCAGCAGCAGCAGCCTGGCTGAGCCCTGCCCCGGCTCCGCGGTCCCCCGCACACATGCGGGGAGAGGATCCCTCTGCACACGGGCGCCCGCTCCCATCGCACTGCTCTCGCCCACCCCCTGCACGCAGTGAGCCCCCTCCCCTTCGCCACACGCACACCCGCACACTCACACACACACAACACACGCAACGCACCGAGCGCCCGGGCGCTGCTTCGGCGGGCAGGGAGACGCCGCTCCGGGGGAGCAATCCCGGCGCATCGCCGCCGCCGGAGCCTCTCCCGCACGCCCGGAGGCGCCGCGCCGCCGGTGCCGCTGCCGGGGAGGCGCCGGGCTGCGCCCCCGCGGGGCTCAGGCGGGGTCGGCGGGGCGGGAGGAGCCCCCCGGGCCGGCGGGGCCGCGGGGCTGCCATGGGCGGCAGCGGCAGCTACAAGTGCAGCCCGAGGCGCGGCCGGGACGGGGCATCGCGGGCCCCTCGCCTGGAGCCGCTGGGTACCGCGGATGGGAGAGCGGAGCGGGGAAGGAGAGAAGAAAAGAAAGAAAGAAAGAAAGGACTTCCCCCCCCCTTCCTTTTCTATCTCCCTCCCCGCTTGAAACAAAAGTAGAGGTGGAAACTGAGTGGGCAGGGTGGTAACATTTGCTGCATTTAATGTGGATTGCAATTATGGAGCGAAATCGCTGCGAGGAGACATACCCGACCCGTTCTTAAGACAGCGCAGCTATTTGTCTATCTTATTCTTTGTGGTTAGGTGGAATTCCTCCTCTCTGCCTAGGTAACAGCTGCAGTCTGATGGAAAAAATCCTCTAATGTTATGCGCTTGTCCTAAACAGATTCTGCTAATTAGGAACTCTTATTGACTCTACCTTTCATAATACACTTTAAAATGGTAATGAATACCCCCAAACAAGGTGACATCTCATTCCAAAGCAGAAGAGTCAGTTAGCCAAATGCAATCTTGCAAGGGGAGTTCAATTGCTTGCCCTTTACCATGAATTCTAACGTGATCCAGTTAGAAAACTGTTTATGTGCTGTACACATACCAGTTGTGAGTCCTAGTTCTGGGCAGTAAACACCAGGGAATGGAAAACAGCAACTGCTTTCTTCATTTACTGAAATGAAATAAATAGCTTGCTCCAAAGGCTGACTGCATCTAATTGAAATAATTGCAGAATGTTATTTTGCATTATGTGGTTAGATTGATACCTGAAAACAAATGCAGCTGAGGCATCAATAATTTGCATATCACAACAGAACTGAAAGTGATCTGTGATTAATATTCAGCCAATTAAAAACTGAAGTCTTTAAAATGTAAACTCCCTTAATTATTGAGCCATTAACAAAGTACTGTTCACACAAAAGGGAATGTGTGTATATAAAGGGCTTAGAAGGTTTTGAAGGATTTGCATATAGTTTAAGCTGAATTTTTCAAACTTTATTTAAATAAACCGATTAATTAGAGAGCAAAGGTCTAGAATAAAACTCATTTAGAATGATATCTGGCTTATACCTCTGTTTTAACGACAGGCACGGAAATGCAGGTGTAAGGATCAAGACGCCTATTTTGTTTAACCAGCTACCTTAAGTGGTATGTTAAACTCATTCCTTGCTTATGTAGTAGGTGAAGGAGCATATTGACAGTTTCAAAGAGGTCACTACTCCCACCACCATTCAGATAACTACTTAAGAAGACTGAATCAAACATCAAGCAGGGAGCATAATAAAATATCATATTTTAACCAAGTAAACCATGATATGGGTATGTATTTGAGAACTGAAATTGCACTATAAGCAAATCATTCTTGTTTCTATTATAAGTGGCTACTGCCAATGGCAAATGTTTATGGTGTTGTAGAACTTATCTGAGAAGGAAACTTAGTTATGCAACACAATTTCATTATTAGGGTTTTAGTATGTCATATTTTTTTATTTCTAATCTACAGTCACAAAAAATAACTACTTCTCCAAATCTTATTTAAGTGATCTCTAAGCTACTTGCCCTAGAATTACATCATGTCAAACTCACTAAGATTTAGGCTTATATGTCAGGACAACAATCCAAAACAGACTGAGGATAATTTTGAAGTATAACATAAGCACAAGCTTAAGGTCAAGACTGAGATCCAAGATGATGATGTGCTTAAGGAATAAAACACTTTAAGGGGTGTTTTAAAGAATCACTTGGTTGTACCCCTTTTTTGAAATCCAGCTAGAGGTTCTATCATTATCAGTAGAAATTTTCTGTGTAGCCTGATGGTAGACAGTAATTGGAAGACAGCAGAGCCAGACAGGGCAAGTTGGAGTATCTGGTCTGGTTTCCTGAAGTTTACGAGATTACTTCAGGCTACACACCATGCCCAGTATTGTCATCTCTAACCTTTTCCTAAATTTCCTGCTGTGATGGAACCTCATTCATCTCCTTTGATTTTTTTCCCCTGTCTGTTGTTTGCCACAGCAGCACGTATTTTTCCTTCTTCAGCTTAGCTTAAGGAGAGCAAAAGCTAACAGGCAGACAGATTCGTAACAGGATTTTCTGCAGAGTGTTTGAAGAAAAAGTAGAAATGTGAGACACAATACTTCCCACCCAAGCAGACACACTCAGGGTGGCATTCAGTAATTGCACAATTAGCTTGTTGATAATGCCATTGCTATATCTAAGTAGAAGTTCTTGGGAGAGAAAGGTACTTTTGGCTACAGAAACTCATCATTCAATCTGCTCAGAAGTTTCAGAAGCCTATTTATATTCTATTTCTTTTCATGTTTTTCTGAGAGCTTCTAAATAATACTTCTCCTTTAAACATACAGACTTTCTTGGTCACCTACCTCTCCCAATTTAATTCTGGGCCGATGCAGGAACTTGAGACTGAGCTTTATGTGTGTTCAAAGTCTGTCAGGAGAAAAAGCTTCCTGTAACAGCTTTTCTGTTACAGGAAGCATCAAAATGCAGAGGCCAGTTGAGATGCTGAGTCTACTGCTCACAGCAGGAAACCCTGGAGAGCGTTTTCCTCCCACCGTTTGACACACATGCAAATAGGACTTCAGCTGGGGAGTTCTCTGCAATAAGTTGCTTTGTTTTTTTCATCCACAGTAATTTTCTGAGTGAGAAATGAACTGTCAGGAAGCAGGAGCTAAACATCCTACTCCTTCCTGGGCATTTACAAGTACAATTTAAGATGCAGCACCTGAAATCAGGCTGTATGTGTGCACTTGAGTGGTGGGGAGGAGGTGTCTTTGCCAGCCACCTACCTTCATGTTACCTATGAACACGTGCTCATGCTAAAGGCTTTTTCCACAGGCTCCCAGTTGCACTTCTCTGCTCTTTTTCCAAACCAAAGATACCTATGACCCACTCCCCCCTGGCTATTCGAAGCAGGAGACCAAGACAAGAAATAGCAATTGTCATGAGAAGCACAGGAGCACGCTTTCCTTGCTCATGTGCCAACATCTCTGCTGGCCACCAATGAGCAAGCCTTGGGTATCCAGCTGCCAAAAACACACCTGGGAGAGAAGGAACGTGCACACATATGTGTTGGGGTTGCTCTGTTTGAAAAGGTTCATGCCAGGAGTAGAAACTTATATAAAAAGTCTCCAGAAATGAATGGGAAACCATTTGGATCAGACTCTATTTTATAGTTATTATGTAAGCACTACATGTTACTCCTTTCTTTTCCCAAAGAATGGTAAAAATAGCCCCAAAGTTAATGTTTAGGTCCTTTGCACAGGCCCAGGTAAAGAATAAACTGTTTTGTTTGAACATGTGGAAATCTGGTTAACAATTCTTTGAATACGAAAGTAAAGGTTTTTTATGGGCTCTGTCTGTTTCTGGGGTTTCTGAGGATAAACAATTTGTGTTTAACAGGTCTACAGCATGTTTCTGCTCCCAGACAGATCAGTAACAACTGCCATACTCAGCAAACAACATCCAACACAGCAGAGTACAATGACTGTGCAGTTCTTTCTTATAATAGAGCTTCAACTAATAAGGACATAGCCTTTTGAGGAGGAAAGAAAAAAACAACCAAAACCCCAATCAATAACTCCACCCACTGGCCCTGTCTTCTGTGTATTTTGCCAGACTGCCAGTCAGAAGAGGGGGAGGAAGAGCATCCTTGAAAACTCTGTATGTACTTGAGTGAGCCCCAGCATGTACATCCTTTTAAAGGTACAGTGTGAGAGCAAACAGTGCAAGTCCTCAGTAGACTGAAGGCAGACCCACTGAGAAAGAGCACTGTGCTAAATAAAGTGGAAAAAACTGTCAGCTATATGTCTCTGCCTGTCCCTCTGCTATTTCCACCTAAATTACTCCATTTTATTCAGAAACCCTCTTCAATGTGCAACAAGTAACCCATTGCCTGCCCCCAGGAAACGTGAGGAAACACTGGAAATGTGTGCATCCCTTCAGCAGGGATTGCCAGGGATTTTTAGTTCCATCTTTTGCTATTCATTTGCAATGAGTTGTTGTCTTGAATGTTCGATCAAGTGGGCAGCTGCTGGTAGCAGGTCTTCTGACCAGTTCTCTTTGTAAACTCAGCTTGTGGGGATGTCCAGCTCCATAACACTGTGCTTGCCAGCTTTCCATAACACTATGCTGTCAGAGCACAGTGGGTAGGCATTTCATTTCACTAAATTGCAAAATGTCCCGTGCTTTACTTATTTTCTTTCTCTCTGCTCATTTACCCAGGGGTTGTTCACCCTCCAGCTCACTGTCAGAGGCTAAAGCCAAGTTTGGCCTATCCTCTTGCCCCCTGAGACAACCAAGTGTGAAATCAGGAGAAAGAAAATTTGAAAAAATAATGGATGAAGAACATCCCTGGGATATTTTTCCATAAGGTTTTATGGTATAAGGTTAAGCCTAGAAGCAACTGCTGTTGTCCTACCTGAGTCTCTTGTGGAAACTGCTCACTAACTGATTTCTTGAGAAGAGAATAAGAATCTTTAGAATAAGGATCCTGTGCTAGAAAATTCTGACATTATTGAATACACCAAATCATGAAATAACACTTCATCCTCCCTGAGCGAACAGCCTATTAAGTGAATAAAAGAACTATGCCCATGTACTGCAGTGGAAATTTAAAGAACTTTGACTGTGGTTGGAAATGATGGAGGATAGGAAGGAAAAAGGTACTTTAAGAAGGGGAGAAAATGTACTGTGTTACAAGACATGGGTCTTTGTTTGCTCCTAATAACTTTGTCTTCAGCAGTGGAGCAGGGGAAATCTTTTATGCTATGAATACCAAATCTGTTAGGTTTCCAGTCAGGACTGGATGGGTTGAGGTCTCCTGACATTAACAGAATATGAATTTAGGATATTCTAATTTAAGTCCTCACTCCTCCATATTTTCCTCACACTTCAGACTGTTTTTTATCACCTTCTGGAATTCCACAGACCTAAATGGGGCTTCTCACATGTCTAAGGGTTGATGGTGTAACTGCCTCATTAAGCTACCTACAAGCAGAAAAGTCTTTTACTTCATTTCTTAGAAGGTTCAAGAATGAAGCTTCCTACAAAATATTATGAAAGAGAATCAAATAATTGTCATTCAATCTGTAGAATGAAAAATAAAAATTCTACTTTTGCTGAAGTTTAAGCTGGTGCTGTCTCTTGGACCAAGAGCTTCAAGCTGTGACAATGTGGGGCAGGGAATAAGCACAGAGCAACTTGCCAGCTACTCTTGTCTCTCAGCACGAGAGTCACTCCCCAAGTCCTGCAGTTCCTGTGCTCATCAGCTGACAGACCACTGTGGTAGAACTAATAGGCCTCTACAGAAGAAACCACGTGCTTTAGACTTGTTGCTTGATTTAAGGAATAAAGTTACTAAGGGGGAAATATCTGAAGCAAAATTAAGTTGTTGCATGGGTTTGCTCATTGCTCTACTTTAATCTGCTTTTGCTTCTGGGGCTTCTTTTGCAGCTGCCCTAATTTCCTCTACTTTTGCATTTTCTATTAATTTCAATTAAAGCCTCCATAGGCTCATGAGCTTACAGACTTTTTTGTTATTGTTTTTAAAAAAGAAGGCCAATAGTAACTTTCCTATTGCCTCTAGACTACTGCAGAGGAATGTAGAAGCATGGTCTTTCAAGAAAGGAATTGCAGCTACTTCAGTAACTGAGTTGTGATATTTTTTTAACCTAATGATGAAACACCTGAGCTGATCTGATATAAACTGGCTCCAGGGAAGGAATGCTGAACCCACAACCAAAAAAGAGATGTTTGCTTTTAGCAGCAAACATTTTGACACCATATCAAAATGATCATAGAGTCATAGAATATCCTGTGTTGGAAGGGACCCACAAGGACCATCAAGTCCTGCACAGGACATCCCCAACAATCCCACCATGTGCCTGATAGGACTGTCCAAATGCTTCTTGAACTCTTCCAGGCTTGGTGCTGTGACTGCTTCCCTGGGGAGCCTGTTCCAGTGCCCAAACATCCTCTACATGAAGAGCCTTTTCCCAATATCCAACAGAAATCTCCTCTGACAGGGCTTCTCTCTCAGGAAAGATTGTGGTTGAGATGGGTGTCTCACCCTCTTTATGGATTTCAGGGCTGAGTGAAGGTTGGAATGTCCTCCCATTATCTGGCTGCCTCACATAATTGTCTCCAGGGCCTGAGCAGCCAATCCAGACTACTCCAAAAGCAGGTAAATGAAATATTCCTTACCTTAGCAAAGATGTAAGCACAGCAATAGGTAGAGGCAGCTCTGCTGCATTCTCCTCTGGATGGACACACCACGGAACAGGGAGCTGAACCATCAAAAGGAAGATGGGAAAACTGCATAAATATCTTTAAAAATTTAAAGTTAGATTTCTATGCTGTGTAAAATAATTATTCAGAATAGTGAAGTTTTTTAAATTACAAGCCGAAGGGTCTTGTTGTACTCACGTGTGATCTCTGGCATTTATTGGACCCTCCTTGAACCAGCTCACTAACCTCGAAATAAGTGCTTTTTATTTCTCTGGGTTAGGTTAGTTTTCAGCCAAATTGTTGAACTGAACTTGTAAAGTGCTCCAGAAGTGTTAAAGCTGATGTGTGATTACTGGTGTGAGTACTTACGGGGGTGAGAGAGAGATGGGACAAGTTATGGGAGGAGAATGAGCTGGGCTAAACACAGAGCAACAGCACATATTAAAAGTTTGACAATGTTTACTGCAGCTTCACAGTCATGTAAATCTAATTTTAATCAAAGTTTATTTAGAAAATTAAAGAAGAAAAGTAAAATTCTGTAGTTTCCTCGCTCCACCAGAACAAAGCCTGTTATTTTCTCACACTTGGGCCTTCTAACATTTAAAAAGGAAAAATATCTTTTCTTCCCACATGTCCATGAAATCGCATTTTCAGAAGAAACATTTATGCATATTTACTAAATAGTGAAAGAATCAAAGTCAGATTAATGTGAAAAGTCTAAACTGATGCCTGAACGATGGTAACATTGTAGTCTAAAGGCAAATTCTAGCATTATTGGAATCCTCTTAAGCCAAGAGGAGGTTATGCTTGTAGACATATTCAGTATAACGAAAGAAATCAAAAACAATGTCTCTGCTTAATCTGAAGATCTGTAACCTGGATACTCTTTTGATATACAACATTTGAGGTCTTCTCCAAGATATGAAGTTATACCCTGCCCAGGCAAATCTGAGGTCAGCATGCTCTGACCATAAGGGGGAATAAATTTTATTATATAAGTGATTAATATATCAGTAAAGATATTTGGATGTTAACATATCAATAAGGTAAGCAAAAAGCAGTGAAGGAGGATTAAGAAGAAAAAACTGCTGTATCCCAATGAAGGGATTGGAGCAGGGATCATGCTGAACAACTGAACAACAGGCTGGAGTGACTGGAAAGAGCAGCAGAGGGAATGGTTTTAGGAAGCTTGTACAGTTTGGGAGGCTGGCTAGGAGTGCATGAGTAATATCCAGAGACACCTTTATCCACTAATGGAACTGACAGAAGCTGACAATTATGACAACAGTAATGAACCTGTCTTATCTATTTTAAGACACCTTGTATGAAGAATTCAGAGAGAAAGAAAAAGAAGATTATTCTTTGGTTGGTTAAAATACCATGACTTCAAGGGATTCCCTTTCTGTTCGCTCGGCATGGAAAATATACAAAAGCACCATAATTGCAGAACATTTAAATAGGTCATTTAAAATAGATCCTACAAAGTAAGAGGAAAAAAAAGTCCATCCTACTTTAAAGCAACTTTTCTAACAAAAAAAGAAAGAGGACTTCCTTTTATCTTCTTATTCGTCTGTTATCTTCCATCCTTTAGAAGGTCAAGAAAGCCCATAGATTTACTTTAGAAAGCCTGTAGATTTACTTTATGTGGCTGCTTTTCCTCGAGATTAGCCCAAATGTGATGTCTTCTTGATGTTTACAGATGCCAAGGGATCTAAGACATCTCATTTTTCCTCCTTTCAGTTTGTTCTGAAAACACACTGTATTGACCTCGTGCCATTTTCTTATGCTCTTTTTGTGCTGTTTCCTCCATCTCTAAGATCATTCTCTGTATTGTAGTATCGAAGGAAACTTTCATTGAGATTGTGGTGGATGTAACTATATTTTGTTGACAGCATTCCTGCTAGTAACCCTGTGGTTATCATTGAGGTTGTAAAGTAATTTTTGGACAAAGTCAAGGTGTAATGCATCTTTTGCTGAAGCCACTGAAGCCAGAGTCAGCTTTGTTTAAAATAAGGGTGTCTGATGCTTTCCTATTTTAATATGTAAATTACTTTAGTATGTGATGACTGTTTCTCAAAAATAAACTTTACTTCAGTGTGCAAATCAGCATTAGCTCGTACTACAAGTTCAAAAACAAGATATCTGACACCATGAAATGTTATTCAAGTACTGTTTCCCTCCTCAGGTTGTATCTTGTTAGTTTTGACAGATGCATGGTGAAATATAATAGGAGCTGAAAAGGTCTTTATCTGTATCCCTTTGGCCCTTTAAATCTGATGTATAGCTGGTGGAGGGGGCCTCTGGTGGTCTAGTGGTTAGGGTGCAGGACTCTCTCCGCTGCGACCCGGGTTCGATTCCCGGCCCCCCGGGCAGATGGAGCTCGTCAGCCCTGTGAGGCAATCCATCTAAGA